>NC_091991.1:143267971-143597971 GCF_044704955.1 Pristiophorus japonicus
GTGGGTGGGGAGTGTGGGGGTGGGGAGTGTGGGTGGGGAGTGGGGATGGGGAGTGAGGAGTGTGGGTGGGGGGGTGGGGAGTGCGGTGGTGGGGAGTGTGGGTGGGGAGTGGGGAGTGTGGGGTGGGGAGTGTGGGGGTGGGGAGTGTGGGTTGGGAGTGGGGATGGGGTGTGTGGGGGTGGGGAGTGTGGGGGTGGGGAGTGAGGAGTGTGGAGTAGGGAGTGTTGGGGTGGGGAGTGTGGGGGTGGGGAGTGAGGAGTGTGGAGTAGGGAGTGTTGGGGTGGGGAGTGTGGATGGGGAGTGGGGATGGGGTGTGTGGGGGTGGGGAGTGTGGGGATGGGGAGTGTGGGGTGGGGAGTGTGGGGGTGGGGAGTGTGGGGGTGGGGAGTGTGGGGATGGGGAGTGTGGGGGTGGGGAGTGTGGGGGTGGGGAGTGTGGGGGTGGGGAGTGTGGGGGTGGGGGTGGGGAGTGTGGGGGTGGGGAGTGTGGGGATGGGGAGTGTGGGGCTGGGGAGTGTGGATGGAGTGTGTGGGGGTGGGGAGCGGGGAGTGAGTGGGTGAGGAGTGTGGGTGGGGAGTGTGGGTGGGGAGTGGGGATGCGGAGTGTGGGGGTGGGGAGTGTGGGGGTAGGGAGTGTGGGGGTGGGGAGTGTGGGGTTGGGGAGTGAGGAGTGTGTGGGTGGGGAGTGGGGGTGGGGAGTGGGGATGGGGAGTGAGGAGTGTGGGTGGGGAGTGGGGAGTGTGGGGGTGGGGAGTGTGGGTGGGGAGTGGGGATGGGGAGTGTGGGGGTGGGGAGTGTGGGGATGGGGAGTGTGGGGGTGGGGAGTGTGGGGGTGGGGAGTGTGGGGGTGGGGAGTGTGGGGATGGGGAGTGTGGGGATGAGGAGTGTGGATGGGGAGCGGGGAGTGTGTGGGTGAGGAGTGTGAGTGGGGAGTGTGGGTGGGGAGTGGGGATGGAGTGTGTGGGGGTGGGGAGCGGGGAGTGTGTGGGTGAGGAGTGTGGGTGGGGATGGGGTGTGTGGGGGTGGGGAATGTGGGTGGGGAGTGTGGGGGTGGTGAGTGTGGGGGTGGGGAGTGGGGGTGGGGAGTGGGGGTGGGGAGTGGGGGTGGGAGTGGGGGTGGGGAGTGTGGGGGTGGGGAGTGTGGGGATGGGGAGTGTAAGGGTGGGGAGTGTGGGGGTGGGGAGTGTGGGGATGGGGAGTGTGGGGATGAGGAGTGTGGGGGTGGGGAGTGTGGGGGTGGGAGTGTGGGGGTGGGGAGTGTGGGGAGTGAGGAGTGTGGGGAGTGAGGAGTGTGGGGAGTGAGGAGTGTGGGTGGGGAGTGTGGGAGTGGGGAGTGTGGGGGTGGGGGGGGTGGGGGTGGGGAGTGTGGGGGTGGGGAGTGTGGGGAGTGTGGGTGGGGAGTGTGGGGGTGGGGAGTGGGGGTGGGGAGTGTGGGTGGGGAGTGGGGAGTGTGGGGATGGGGAGTGGGGAGTGTGGTGTGTGGGTGGGGAGTGTGTGGGTGGGGAGTGTGGGGGTGGGGAGTGAGGAGTGTGGGGGTGGGGAGTGGGGGTGGGGAGTGGGGAGTGTGGGGAGTGGGGAGTGGGGATGGGGAGTGGGGATGGGGAGTGAGGAGCGTGGGTGGGGAGTGGGGAGTGTGGGGGTGGGGAGTGTGGGTGGGGAGTGGGGAGTGTGGGGGTGGGGAGTGTGGGGGTTGGGAGTGAGGAGTGTGGGTGGGGAGTGGGGAGTGTGGGGGTGGGGAGTGTGGGGATGGGGAGTGTGGGGGTGGGGAGTGTGGGGGTGGGGAGTGTGGGATGGGGAGTGTGGGGCTGGGGAGTGTGGGGGTGGGGAGTGTGGATGGAGTGTGTGGGGGTGGGGAGCGGGGAGTGTGTAGGTGAGGAGTGTGGGTGGGGAGTGTGGGTGGGGAGTGGGGATGCGGAGTGTGGGGGTGGGGAGTGTGGGGGTGGGGAGTGTGGGGGTGGGGATTGCGGGGATGGGGAGTGTGGATGGGGAGTGTGGGGATGGGGAATGTGGGGGTGGGGAGTGTGGGGGTGGGGAGTGTGGGGATGGGGAGTGTGGATGGGGAGCGGGGAATGTGTGGGTGAGGAGTGTGAGTGGGGAGTGTGGGTGGGGAGTGGGGATGGAGTGTGTGGGGGTGGGGAGCGGGGAGTGTGTGGGTGAGGAGTGTGGGTGGGGATGGGGTGTGTGGGGGTGGGGTGTGTGGGGGTGGGGAATGTGGTTGGGGAGTGTGGGGGTGGTGAGTGTGGGGGTGGGGAGTGGGGGTGGGGAGTGGGGGTGGGGAGTGTGGGGGTGGGGAGTGTGGATCGGGAGTGTGGGGATGGGGAGTGTGGGGGTGGGGAGTGTGGGGGTGGGGAGTGTGGGGATGGGGAGTGTGGGGATGAGGAGTGTGGGGGTGGGGAGTGTGGGGGTGGGGAGTGTGGGGGTGGGGAGTGTGGGGATGGGGAGTGTGGGGATGGGGAGTGTGGGGGTGGGGAGTGTGGATGGGGAGTGTGGGGGTGGGGATTGTGGATGGGGAGTGTGGGGGTGGGGAGTGTGGGGGTGGGGAGTGTGGATGGGGAGTGTGGGGGTGGGGAGTGTGGGGGTGGGGAGTGTGGGGGTGAGGAGTGTGGGTGGGGAGTGTGGGGGTGGGGAGTGTGGGGGTGGGGAGTGTGGATGGGGAGTGTGGGGATGGGGAGTGTGGTGGTGGGGAGTGTGGATGGGGAGTGTGGGGATGGGGAGTGTGGGGATGGAGAGCGTGGAGGTGGGGAGTGTGGATGGGGAGTGTGGGGGTGGGGAGTGTGGGGATGGGGAGTGTGGGGATGGGGAGTGTGGGGGTGGGGAGTGTGGGGGTGGGGAGTGTGGGGATGGGGAGTGTGGGGATGGGGAGTGTGGGGATGGGGAGTGTGGGGGTGGGGAGTGTGGATGGGGAGTGTGGGGATGGGGAGTGTGGGGGTGGGGAGTGTGGGGGTAGGGAGTGTGGATGGGGAGTGTGGGGGTGGGGAGTGTGGGGGTGGGGAGTGTGGGGGTGGGGAGTGTGGGGATGGGGAGTGTGGGGATGGGGAGTGTGGGGGTGGGGAGTGTGGATATGTGGAGTGTGGGGATGGGGAGTGTGGGGGTGGGGAGTGTGGGGGTGGGGTGTGCGGGGGTGGGGAGTATGGGGTGGGGAGTGTGGGTGTGGTTGGGGTGGGACACGGGAGAGGAGCGATCATGACTCATGTGGTGTTGGGTGAGCACTCCTGCTATTCCTAGCTGCATCAGGAGACCTTTTTGGAAAAGAAAAGTCTAAAACTTACCTTTGGTTGGCGAAAGAATGCTGAGCAGAGCAGGGCAGTCTGCCATGTTCATGAGGTGGCCAATTTGTGAGAGTGGTCCTTTAACAGGCATTAGGCCCTAATTTACATATTGAAGTGGCCTTATGCTTGATTTAGGTGTCTGCATGGGACGCCTAAAAATTGCACCTCACGAATTTGACAGTGGGACCAACACCTGTGCAGATTGGGCGGTGGCCATCTCACTAAATCAAGATGCTGTGTGCCCGTTATATACCCAAATAAACAGCGGGCAACGCTGCATCTTATTCCAGGCACAGTTTTTCCTTTTTTTGGAAAAGAAAGACTGGGGAGAATTTTTAACCTCAAAAAATGGGTAGGTTGCGGCTGGGGAAGAAGTTAAAGTATTAAACATCCCAACCCCCAACACGATTCCAACCCGCCCACTTTGGGTTTTTACTCAAGCGGGTTCGAGGGTGGGCATCCAACCTGCAACCAGTAGGCGGGTTGGCATTTTAAATATGATAATGAGGCCCTGAAGCCTCTGTTGGACCTGCGGTGCAGGTATTACTGCAGCTGGCCATGAAAGCTGCAGCAAAGTGAGGGCAGCCTCGGGGAGCAATCCTTGTAGGCTGGGAGGAGCACACCCACCCTCAGCCTGCCACATACAAATAGCAGCCCCCCAGGTCGGGGATCGAACTCCCCCCCCGCACCCCGTGGCCAGGAATCGGATCCCCTTCGGGGATCGTACCCCAACCGGAGTTGGAAACTTGAAATTACCGGCCTCTGGTTCCATACTTGTTAAAGGTCTCCTTTGTAAGTCGAAGCTATCTTGGTCTGAAATCACTCATCAAGCATTACACATCCTTGCGTTTCTTTTGAAAGTTGTTTCACAACTTCTTGGGTTGAAAGATTTGAATGATTCCAACCAACAAGGAATCTGTGAAGCGTGGAGCATCAAGAGGACTGTGTCTGCCAAAGTGAAGTAATTTCACCCGTTTCTAGGTGTTACTTCCAGTGGAAGGCAAGACATCAATTACATAATGACTTGAGATTGAATTTACAGCACAGAAACAGGCCATGCCAGTGTTTCTGTCCCACACAAGTTTTCTCCCACAATAACCTTCTATTCTTTTCTCCTTCATATACTTATCTAGCTTCTCCTTAAATGCATCTATGCTACTCACCTCAACTACTCCTTGTGGTAGCAAGTTCCACATTCTAACCACTCTTTGAGTAAAGAAGTTTCTACTGAATTCCTTATTGGATTTATTAGTGACTATCAAGTCCGCATGCCAAATCCGTTGATGTCCAGCTGAATTCTACTATGGGAATTATCACCAGTATACTTTTAATGACACCAACACCTTGCCTGGCCCTGCTTGCAAATATCGCACCACCAACTATGCCGTGAATATGCAATCTCCAGAGAATACAACCGCTACACCAGCAAAGACATACCGATCCCGGCCGACTTGAACAACCTACCACCAACCCGTCTCAAATCTAGAAGGACATTTTGGACCGTCACCGAAGCCCTTCAGTAGTCTTGCTTCAACCTTGATGATGGGTGGTGAAATGCTTGGAAGAACTGTGACATACGGAATGGATTCCTTTTGGAGGACCCCACAGTACAACCTGAAGGATCAAACCTTCCTCACAAACAGTGGACAACCATCAACTGACTCAGAACTGGTCATGGTAGATGCTGCCACCTTCGCCATTGATGGAAGATTAAAGCGTCCCCATCATGCGACTATGGGGTTCCTCATCAGACCCTGGAGCACATCAGAGAAATTTGCAGGCAGCCTACAAGATATTCACACTGTTACACCGGAAGCTTTGGCCTGGATATCTGACCTGGATATTCACATTTGCTTTGCTTTGCTCCTACCATACAAAAGTAAAAGACTATCTTATATTAATGGCCCGTAGTTTTGGACACCTCCACAAGTGGAAATATCTTCTCTATATCTACCCTATCAAACCGATCCATCATCGGCATCAACATAGCCCCAAAGCGGAGGGGGCAGCAGAAACAGTGCCGCAAAAAAGTCAATGCCAGAGCACTTAAGGACCCAGCTAAGAGAGCCCTATACGGCCAGCGTCTCACAGCTAACCTGGCGTGCCTTGACAACCCCGAGGCGCAGAATGCCCACAGCGCTTGGTCTGCCCTCCAGGCCTCCATAACCAGTACCTGCAAAGAGACACTCGGTTACTCAACCAGCAAACACCAGGACTGGTTTGATGAGAATGATCAGGAGATCCAAGAGCTAATATTTCTGAGGCTTAAACAACAACCCAATACGGGAGCAGCAAAACAGCATTACAGACGTCTCAAGGCTGAGGTTCAACAAAAAACCCGGGACCTAAAGAACAGGTGGTGGATGAAGAAAGCACAGGAGATACAGCAGCTGGCCGACAACCATCGCAGTAAAGGCCACGTACGGGCCAAACACCCAAGGCCCCACCCCACTGCTGGCCAAGAACGGGGAAACACTCATCACGGACATCGAGGCAGTCAGGGCCCGCTGGAAGGAGCACTTCGAAGATCTCCTCAATCGAGACTCTGACTTTGACTCGAGTGTTCTCGACTCCATCCCGCAGCATGTTACCCGCCACCACCTCAGTGAGACCCCAACACTGCACGAGGGAGAAAAAGCCATAAGACAGCTCAAAAACAACAAGGTTACGGGTGCGGACGGAATCCCTGCTGAGGCATTGAAATATGGCGGAGAGGCGCTGTTGGTGTGGATACGTGACCTCATCTCTCTCATCTGGAGGGAGGAGAGCATGCCGGGGGATATCAGAGATGCAGTAATCGTGACCATCTTTAAAAAAGGGGACAAGTCTGACTGCGGCAACTACAGAGGAATCTCCCTGCTATCAGCCACTGGGAAAGTCGTCGTTAGAGTCCTCCTCAACCGTCTTCTTCCCGTGGCCGAGGAGCTCCTCCCGGAGCCACAGTACGGATTTCGTCCCCTACGGGACACAATGGACATGATTTTTGCAGCACGACAGCTACAGGAAAAATGCAGGGAACAGCGCAAGCCCTTATACATAACCTTCTTCGACCTTACAAAGGCCTTTGACAGTGTCAATCGCGAGGGTCTATGGAGCGTCCTCCTCCGTTTCGGATGCCCCCAAAAGTTCGTCACCATCCTTCGCCTGCTCCACGACAACAGGCAGGCCGTGATCCTTACCAACGGACCCATCATAGACCCAATCCACGTAGGAACCGGGGTCAAACAGGGCTGCGTCATCGCCCAACCCTCTTCTCAATCTTTCTCACCGCCATGCTCCACCTCACAGTCAATAAGTTCCCCGCTGGAATGGAACTAAACTACAGAACCAGTGGGAACCTGTTCAACCTGCGCCATCTCCAGGCCAGATCCAAGACAACCCCAACTTCTGTCGTCGAGCTACAGTACGCGGACGATGCCTGCGTCTGCGCATATACAGAGGCTGCACTCCAAGACATAGTCGACGTATTGACTGATACGTACGAAAGCATGGGCCTTACGCTAAACATCCATAAGACAAAGATCCTCCACCAGCCTGTCCTCACCGCACAGCACTGCCCCCCAGTCGTCAAGATCCACGACGCGGCCCTGGACACCGTGGACCACTTCCCATATCTCGGGAGCTTCCTATCAACAAGAGCAGGCATCGATGACGAGATCCAACACCGCCTCCAGTGCGCCAGTGCAGCCTTTGGTCGCCTGAGGAAAAGAGTGTTTGAAGACCAGGCCCTCAAAACTGTCACCAAGCTCGTGGTCTAGAGGGCTGTAGTAATACCCACCCTCCTATATGGCTTAGAGACGTGGACCATGTTCAGTAGACACCTCAAGTCGCTGGAGAAATATCACCAGCGATGTCTCTGCAAGATCCTACAAATCCCCTGGGAGGACAGGTGCACCAACATCAGCGTCCTCATTCAGGCTAACATCCCCAGCATTGAAGCACTGACCACACTCGATCAGCTCCGCTGGGCAGGCCACATAGTCCGCATGCCAGACTCTCAAAGCAAATGCTCTACTCGGAGCTCCTTCATGGCAAACAAGCCAAAGGTGGGCAGCAGAAAC
This sequence comes from Pristiophorus japonicus, assembly GCF_044704955.1. NCBI lineage: Eukaryota > Metazoa > Chordata > Chondrichthyes > Pristiophoridae > Pristiophorus > Pristiophorus japonicus. Next base: position 143,275,301 of record NC_091991.1, read on the forward strand.
ACTACAAGGACACCCTCAAAGCCTCCCTGATAAAGTGCGACATCCCCACTGACACCAGGGAGTAGTTGGCCCAAGACCCCCCTAAGTGGAGGAAGTGCATCCGAGAGGGCACTGAGCACCTCGAGTCTCAACGCCGAGAGCATGTAGAAATCAAGCGCAGGCAGTGGAAAGAACGTGCGGCAAACCAGTCCCACCCACCCCTTCCCTCAACGACTATTTGTCCCACCTATGACAGAGTCTGTGGCTCTCATATTAGACTGTTCAGCCACCAAAGAACTCACTTCAGGAGTGGAAACAAGTCTTCCTCGATTCCGAGGGACTGTCTATGATGACTATCAAACCCTTTCATAATATTGCCTAACTTATTGTGAGCAATGCCATAGGGAATTTGCTAGCAGAAGATAAAGAGTGATGAGATTGTCTATTCAGGGTGCATTGTGTAGAAGAGCTGTTAAGTTATGGATTTATAGATATCCTGTTTCATTAGCACAACTGGCATGGCTGGATTAAAATTAAGCTTCTAAAATTTATAGGGAATGCAAATTGGGAGTCGAGCTCTTTAAAATTTCTCTTAGCCCCTCCAGATAAATAATGTAAATCTGCACAAGGTAGCAGGCAGAGAACATGAGTGATAATGGCTCTGAAACATCTGTGAACTCATGTGAAAGCAAGTCATCCTCGTTCGCGGGACCGCCAATGATAATGATGACTTTCAGCAGGTAAACTTGGCTTAATTTAAGAACATAAGAACATAAGAAATAGGAGCAGGAGTAGGCCATTTGGCCCCTCGAGTCTGCTCCCACATTCAATAAGATCATAGTTGATCTGATCATGGACTCAGCTCCACCTACCTGCTCGCTCCCCATAACCCTTTACTCCCTTATTGTTCAAAAATCTGTCGATCTCCGCATTAAATATATTCAATGACCCAGCCTCCACAGCTCTCTGGGACAGAGAATTCCACATATTTTCAATCCTCTGAGAGAAGAAATTTATCTTCATCTCAGATTTAAATGAGCGACCCCTTATTCTAAGACTATGTCCCCTAGTTTTAGTTTCCGCTATGAGTGGAAATATCCTCTCTGTATACACCTTGTCGAGCCTCCTCATTATCTTATATGTTTCAATAAGATCACCTCTCATTCTTCTGAATTTCAATGTGTATAGGCCCAACCCACTCAACCTATCCTCATGTCAATCCCCTCATCTCCGAAATCAACCTAATGAACCTTCTCTGAACAGCCTCCAATGCATGTATATCCTTCCTTAATATGGAGACCAAAACTGGACGCAGTACTCCAGGTGTGGCCTTACCAATACTTTGTACAGTTGTAGCAGGACTTCTCTGCTTTTATACTCTATCCCCCTTGCAATAAAGGCCAACATTCTCTTTGCCTTCCTGATCACTTGCTGTACCTGCATACAGACTTTTTATGTTTCATGCACAAGTACCACCAGGTCTCTTTGTACTGCAGCACTTTGCAATGTTTCTCCATTTAAATTATAATTTGCTTTTTTATTATTTCTGCCAAAGTGGATAACCTCACATGTTCCCACATTATACTCCATCTGCCAAATTTTTGCCCACTCACTTAGCCTGTCTATATCTCTTTGCAGAGTTTTTGTGTCTTCCTCACAATTTGCTTTCCCACCCATCTTTGTATCATCCGCAAACTTGGCTACCTTCCAATTGGTCCCCTCATCCAAGTCATTAATATAGATTGTAAGTAGTTGAGAACCCATCACTAATCCCTGCAGCACCCCACTAGTCACTGTTTGCCAACCGGAAAATGACCCATTTATCCGGACTCTCTGTTTTCTGTTAGTTAACCAATCCTCTATCCATGCTAATATATTACCCCCAACTCCGTGAGCTTTTATCTTGTGCAGTAACCTCTTATGTGGCACCTTATCGAATGCCTTCTGGAAATCCAAATACACCATATCCACTGGTTCCCCCTTATCCACCCTGTTCGTTACATCCTCAAAGAACTCCAGCAAATTTGTCAAGCATGATTTCCCTTTCATAAAACATACTGACTGCTTGATTGAATCACGCTTTTCCAAATGTCCCACTACTGCTTCCTTAATAATGGACTCCAGCATTTTCCCAACGACAGATGTTAGGCTAACATAGAAACATAGAAACATAGAAAATAGGTGCAGGAGTAGGCCATTCGGCCCTTCGAGCCTGCTATTCAATGAGTTCATGGGTGAACATGCAACTTCAGTACCCCATTCCTGCTTTTTCGCCATACCTCTTGATCCCCCTAGTAGTAAGGACTACATCTAACTCCTTTTTGAATATATTTAGTGAATTGGCCTCAACAACTTTCTGTGGTAGAGAATTGCACAGGTTCACCACTCTCTGGGTGAAGAAGTTTCTCCTCTTCTCGGTCCTAAATGGCTTATCCCTTATCCTTAGACTGTGACCCCTGGTTCTGGACTTCCCCAACATTGGGAACATTCTTCCTGCATCTAACCTGTCTAACCCCGTCAGAATTTTAAACGTTTCTATGAGATCCCCTCTCATTCTTCTGAACTCCAGTGAATACAAACCCAGTTGATCCAGTCTTTCTTGATATGTCAGTCCCGCCATCCCGGGAATCAGTCTGGAGAACCTTCACTGCACTCCCTCAATAGCAAGAACATCCTTCCTCAAGTTAGGAGACCAAAACTGTACATAATACTCCAGGTGTGGCCTCACCAAGGCCCTGTACAACTGTAGTAACACCTCCCTGCCCCTGTACTCAAATCCCCTCGCTATGAAGGCCAACATGCCATTTGCTTTCTTAACCGCCTGCTGTACCTGCATGCCAACCTTCAATGACTGATGTACCATGACACCCAGGTCTCGTTGCACCTCCCCTTTTCCTAATCTGTCACCATTCAGATAATAGTCTGTCTCTCTGTTTTTACAACCAAAGTGGATAACCTCACATTTATCCACATGATACTTCATCTGCAATGCATTTGCCCACTCACCTAACCTATCCAAGTCACTCTGCAGCCTCATAGCATCCTCCTCGCAGCTCACACTGCCACCCAACTTAGTGTCATCCGCAAATTTGGAGATACTACATTTAATCCCCTCGTCTAAATCATTAATGAACAACGTAAACAGCTGGGGCCCCAGCACAGAATCTTGCAGTACCCCACTAGTCACTGCCTGCCATTCTGAAAAGTACCCATTTACTCCTACTCTTTGCTTCCTGTCTGACAACCAGTTCTCAATCCATGTCAGCACACTACCCCCAATCCCATGTGCTTTAACTTTGCACATTAATCTCTTGTGTGGGACCTTGTCGAAAGCCTTCTGAAAGTCCAAATACACTACATCAACTGGTTCTCCCTTGTCCACTTTACTGGAAACATCCTCAAAAAATTCCAGAACATTTGTCAAGCATGATTTCCCTTTCATAAATCCATGCTGACTTGGACCTATCATGTCACCTCTTTCCAAATGCGCTGCTATGACATCCTTAATAATTGATTCCATCATTTTACCCACTACCGATGTCAGGCTGACCGGTCTATAATTCCCTGTTTTCTCTCTCCCTCCTTTTTTAAAAAGTGAGGTTACATTAGCTACCCTCCACTCCATAGGATCTGATCCAGAGTCTATGGAATGTTGGAAAATGACTGTCAATGCATCTGCTATTTCCAAGGCCACCTCCTTAAGTACTCTGGGATGCAGTCCATCAGGCCCTGGGGATTTATCGGCCTTCAATCCTATCAATTTCCCCAACACAATTTCCCGACTAATAAGGATTTCCCTCAGTTCCTCCTTCTTACTAGATCCTCTGACCCCTTTTATATCCGGAAGGTTGTTTGTGTCCTCCTTAGTGAATACCGAACCAAAGTATTGTTCAATTAGTCTGCCATTTCTTTGTTCCCCATTATGACTTCCCCTGATTCTGACTGCAGGGGACCTACGTTTGTTTTTACTAACCTTTTTCTCTTTACATATCTATGGAAGCTTTTGCAGTCCGTCTTAATGTTCCCTGCAAGCTTCCTCTTGTACTCTATTTTCCCTGCCCTAATCAAACCCTTTGTCCTCCTCTGCTGAGTTCTAAATTTCTCCCAGTCCCCGGGTTCGCTGCTATTTCTGGCCAATTTGTATGCCACATCCTTGGCTTTAATACTATTCCTGATTTCCCTTGATAGCCACGGTTGAGCCACCTTTCCTTTTTTATTTTTACGCCAGACAGGGATGTACAATTGTTGTAGTTCATCCATGCGGTCTCTAAATGTCTGCCATTGCCCATCCACAGTCAACCCCTTAAGTATCATTCGCCAATCTATCCTAGCCAATTCACACCTCATACCTTCAAAGTTACCCTTCTTTAAGTTCTGGACCATGGTCTCTGAATTAACTGTTTCATTCTCCATCCTAATGTAGAATTCCACCATATTATGGTCTCTCTTCCCCAAGGGGCCTCGCAAAACGAGATTGCAAATTAATCTGCTCTCATTACACAACACCCAGTCTAAGATGGCCTCCCCCCTAGTTGGTTCCTCGACATATTGGTCTAGACAACCATCTCTTATGAACTCCAGGAAATCCTCCTCCACCATATTGCTTCCAGTTTGGTTAGCCCAATCTATATGCATATTAAAGTCACCCATGATAACTGCTGCACCTTTATTGCATGCACCCCTAATTTCCTGTTGATGCCCTCCCCAACATCACTACTACTGTTTGGAGGTCTGTACACAACTCCCACTCACGTTTTTTGCCCTTTGGTGTTCTGCAGCACTACCCATATAGATTCCACATCATCCAAGCTAATGTCCTTCCTAACTATTGCATTAATCTCCTCTTTAACCAGCAATGCTACCCCACCTCCTTTTCCTTTTATTCTATCCTTCCTGAATGTTTAATACCCTTGGATGTTGAGTTCCCAGCCTTGATCATCCTGGACCCACGTCTCTGTAATCCCAATCACATTGTATCTGATAACGTCTATTTGCACAGTTAATTCATCCACCTTATTACGGATACTCCTTGCATTAAGACACAAAGCCTTCAGGCTTGTTTTTTTAACACCCTTTGTCCTTTTAGAATTATGATGCAGTGTGGCCCTTTTTGTTTCTTGCCTTTGTTTACTTGGCCTTCCTTGAGATCTGTCCAGTTCTCAATTGTGGCTTAGCTGCCTCCCATCTGTTGTTGCTATCTCTTGTGTGCCACCTTGGCCTACAAGAGAAAGGAAAGTGTGTCATTGAAGGTGATTTAATGTGCTTGGGTGATGTGCCTGCCATAGTTGAATGGCTGTCAGTGTGTGCAGGGTGTGAGATGTGGGTGTGAGTTGCAGCAGTGTTAAGTGTACAAAGGTGAAGTGAAGCTGTGATTGCTGCTAGCTGAGTGATGGTGGTGTGGTGCATTGAGCAGTTTGTGAGGCTTGTGATGCAGATGATGGGATATGGCATTTGCTGAAGCCATTACTCATCTTGACCAGTCATGTGAGGTCATTAAACTTTTTGCGGCACTGGAGCCAGGTCCTTGGGACAACACTGGTGGTTGCAATATGATTATGCAATCTCTTTCCATAATCTTCTACAAATGACCTTGTATGGCCTCTTGCCTCCCTACGGGTAAAGGACAGCCCACCTTCGTTGGACTCCCAGGACCAAGGCCTCCAGTACAGCATTTGAAAACAATCTAGCTTGTTCTCTTGGTTGTTGAGCCATTGTTTCTCTAGACTGACAGTGAGGTGCTTCTGCAACAAAGCACCTCCCCTTTAAGTAGTGAAGAGAGCCTAGCCCAAACTTTATTGGCCATTAGACCGTACCTGATATTGGCCACACTCCTCCCCCCATTGAGCGCTAAGCCAATCGGCAGCATCTTTAGCACTGAGATGAGCACTCCAGTCATGTAAATGAGCAGACAGCATGAATTCTGAATCGCCCGTTTTGGGGTCTTATCCAATTTCTAGGCCAGTATCCTTTCTGGCTGACAATTAATCATGAGAAAATCATTCTGCATTTTTGAACTTGAAAGTATCACAACTTAACTTACACGAATCAACTGCAGTGCTCAAATATTGCCTAACATAGCCAAGCATGGATAAAAGCTGATGAAGTATGATGTAGAGAATTTGGCAGTCAAGATTTATAATGAGCTTTCAAACTCTGTTAAGAAGGTGAAGGAATTCCAGGAATGTTTTGAATTTGTGGAGGAAGATTACTGCGATCTTCTGCAGCATATTCCAGTGAGGTGACTGTCACATTTCCACCTGAGATTTTGAAATGCTGGAAAGCCGTGAAAGTGTACTTAACAAGGGCAAGATAATACTCAGGCACAGATAGGGGACTTCATCGCTGACCAAGAACATTAGCTGATAAGTGAAGAAGATTTGTCTCTTTTTGACTGCTATTTTTACTTTGTGCACAACTACATGAATGTTTTTCACACTGCAATCAATGTGCTTGAAAGTGACGCAACTCAGGCCATAGACTGTGATAGAAAATCTGAGAGCTAATTTGAAGAACAGGCTACGAGGCAACTTATTTTCAAAGTGAACTAGAATTTGAAGAAATTGCCAATCGCTCTTCAAACTGCATTTAAATCCGATGCATTAAAGGTGTATGAGAGAAGCATTAACTTATTGGAGAAATGGTTCCCCTTCGATACAAGACCTCTGAAACACTTTGCAGTACTTGGTCTTCACACTCAATTCACATTTACGGACCTGATGGACTATGCTAAGGCTCTAAGTGTAGCAGAGCTAGATGGAGAAATATTGTACGGAGAAGCACAATTTTGTGTGCTCCACGAAGACATGCCAAAACTTCAGGACGTTGAATGAAAAGATCACAAGTGGGCCAATTTCTTCTCCAACTACAAGTGTTCAACTCTTCATAATTTAGTGGAGCATTTGTTACTCAGACTGGCAAAAAGTAGGAAGTGATGTGCCACAAGGATCGGTGCTGGGACCACTGTTGTTCACTATTTACATAAACAACTTGGACTCAGGAGTTGGAAGTACAATTTCTGAATTTGCGGACGACACCAAATTTGTTTTATTTTATTCGTTTATAGGATGTGGGTGTCGTTGGCAAGACCAGCATTTATTGCCCATTCCTAATTGTCCTTGAGAGGGTGGTGATGATACAGTTAATACAGATGAAGACTGTGACAAAATACGGGAACACATTAATAGACTTGCAGAATGGGTGTGCAATTAGCAAATGAACTTCAATATAGATAAGTGTGAGGTGGTACATTTTGGTAGAAAGAATAAGGAGGTCATATGATCCTTGGAACATAAATGTCTAAATGGGGTAGAGGAGCAGAGGGATCTGGGGGTACAGATCCACAAATCACTAAAAGTAGCGATGCAGGCTAATAATGTCATAAAAAAGCAAACCAAGCACTGGGGTTCATCTATAGAGGGATGGAATTGAAAACAGAGAAGTTCTGTTAAACTTGTATAGAACCTTGGTTCGATCACATTTGTGAACAGTTCTGGTATTCATATTATAAAAAGGACATAAAGATACTGGAGAAGGTGCAAAAAACATTCACTGGGATGATACCAGAACTAAGGGGTTAAACCTATGAGGAAAGATTGAACAGTCTATGGCTATTTTCTGTAGAAAGGAGAAGATTGAGGGGTGACCTCATTAAGGGCTTTACGATTATGAAATGGTTCCATAGGGTAGACGTACTGGTCTATAGTTTCCTGCTTTTTGTCTGCCTCCTTTTTTAAATAGTGCCGTTACATTTGTGGTTTTCCAATCGGCTGGGACCGCCCCAGAATCCAGGGATTTTGATAGATTACAACCAATACATCCACTATCTCTGCAGCCACTTAAGATCATAGGATGTAAACCATCAGGTCCAGGGGACTTGTCCACCGTTAGTCCCATTATTTTACCTAGTACTACTTCATTAGTGATAGTGATTGCATTAAGTTCCTCCTTACCTATAGCCCCTTGATTATCCACTATTGGGATGTTTTTAGTGTCTTCTACCGTGAAGACCAATACTAAATCTCTGCCATGTCCCTTTTCCCAATTATTAATTCCCCAGTCTCATCCTCCAAGGGACCAACATTTACTTTAGCTACTCGTTTACTTTTTATGTACCTGTAGAAACTCTTACTATCTTTTTTTATATTTCATGCTCGTTACTTTCATAATCTATCTTCCCTCGCAATCATTTTTTTAGTTGTTCTCTGCTGGCTTTTAAAAATTTCCCAATCCTCTGGCCTCCCACTAGCCTTGGCCACATTGTATGCCCTTGTTTTCAATTTGATACCATCCCTTACTTCCTGAGTTAGCAATAGATGGTTATCCCTTCTCTTACAATCTTTCCTTCTCATTGGGTTATATTTTTGTTGCGAGTTATGAAATATTTCCTTAAATGTCTGCCACTGTTCATCTAACGTCCCATTCTTTCGTCTATTTTCCCAGTCCACTTTAGTCAACTCTGCCTTCATACCTTTGTAGTCTTCTTTATTTAAGCTTAGGACTCTGGTTTGAGAACCAACTTTCTCACCCGCCAACTGAATTTGAAATTCAACCATACTGGGGCAGAAATTCCGATGTCCCGGATCCGTACAAAGTTTCTACGGACCCGGGAAGGCATCGGAAAAGCCAATTTTCAGCGTGCAATGCGCATGCGCTGAAAACCAGCTTTTCCGATCTGTCAAGCTGGGGCTTGACAGATCGTAGCCAGATCAGGAGCGAGGACATTTGCAAGGGCAAGATTGCAATATTTACGTATATCTTGCTCAGCAAATGTCCTCAAAAATCTTGCGCCTGATAAAAACAGGCTCATCGCCTACTTTTACAGGCGCAAGTGTTTTAAAACACACAAAAACATATTAAAATAAAGTTATGAAAACATATTTTATTGTTAAAAACCCTCCCCACTACAGTAAGTTTATGTTAAGGCATGATTAAAAAAACTTTTTTAAAAATTGGGAAAATGTATATTTTATGTAAGACATTAATAACTTTAATTCAAATGAATCTTAAATATGTTGTGTATATTTTCTATTTTTTATTAGTGTTTTGGGTGTTTGGGGGGTTTCTCATTCATAATTATGGGAACTCCAACTTACGGAATTCCCATTATTATGAATGAGAAAATACTTACCTTAATTGGCTGCCCAGAGCCATGTGACTCCAGATCCAGCTTACGGACGTCCCTACGAGCACGCGTTGCGATGCGCAGGGAGTGAAGGCCCCAGGACCGGGATCTCAAGCAAGTGCAGCAGCTTCAGGTAGGTGCGCATTTTTTCTCTAAAATCTAGTCGAACGCCCGCGGGAAGGAAAAAGCGTGATTTCTGGGACATTATGGTCACTTATTCCTAGAGGACCTTTTACTACGAAATCATTTATTAATCCTGCCTCATTACACAGTACTAGATCTAAGATAGCCTGCTTCCTGGTTAGTTCCACAACGTACTGTTCAAGGAAACCATTCCGGATACACTCTATGAACTTCTTCTCAAGGCTACCCTGGCCAATTTGATTTGTCCAATCAATATGAAGGTTAAAATCACCCATGATTATTGACGTTCCTGTTTTACAAGCCTCCATTATTTCTTGATTTATACTCCGTCCAACAGTGTAGCTACTGTTAGGGGGCGATAGAGTACGCCCACCAGCGACTTTTTCCCTTTATTATTCCTTATCTCCACCCAAACTGATTCAACATCTTGATCCTCTGAGCCAATATCGTTTCTCACTAAGGCACTGCTCCCATCCTTTATTAACAGAGCTACCCCACCTCCTTCGCCTTTAATTTGAGCTGTACTTAATCAATTTGCCTTAGTCACAATTCTTCCAGGCATGATCATCATCATCATCATCATCGGCAGTGTCATGTATTCAACTGTCATTGTAATCCATGTATAAACTGACCTAAGTTGTACACCGTGAGAACACTGACCACTAGGTGGTGAACTTGTGGGAGACATTCCTAACCTGGACTTTCAGGTATAAAAGGGGAAGCTCCACCCATCTTCTTCACTTCAGTGCTGGAAAATAAAGGTTACTGGTCACAGAGTGACCTTCTCTCTAGTATGGGTCTCGTGTGCATTGGTACTGTATAGTAAGGACATATTATTGGCAACGAGAAACTGGGATTTAAATCACGCGAGCATGGCGACTAGCAGCACAGATGAGAGGTACTGTGTTGGTGATGATTGGGACAATTTTATTGAGAGACTACAGCAAAGTTTCGTCATTAAGGAATGGCTGGGAAAGGATTCGGTCGACAAACGCAGGGCTCATCTCCTGACGGTTTGTGGATCCAGAACGTACTCCCTGATGAAGGACCTTCTAGCGCCAGAGAAGCCGGCGGACAAGACTTTTGAAGAGCTCAGTAAGTTGATGGGCGAACACTTTAAACCGGCGAGCAGCATGCACATGGCGAGACATCGGTTTTACATGCACCGGCGGCGAGAAGGGCAAAGCGTTCCAGACTTCGTGGCAGACCTCCAGCGACTGGCGAGCCTATGTAAGTTCCCAGATGCATGCAGAGCGGAGATGCTGCGAGACTTTTTTATTGAGGGCATTGGGCATGCTGGGGTTTTCAGGAAACTGATTGAGACCAAAGACTTGACCCTGGAAATGGCGGCTTTGATGGCCCAGACATTTATCTCAGGGGAGGAAGAGACCAGAATGATGTTTGACATAAATTTTGGTTTGAATGCAAAAATGGACAGGGAGTCAACATTGTTAACGCGGCACACAGTTTTCCAGGCAGACAGGGCCAATCGGACATGCCCGAGCATGTAGTCGAACCCAAAGGGGGAATTCAACAGAGACAATGGCTAGCTGAACGGCGATTCATGCCATTGCAAGGGACAATGCGGCCAGTAATGAGGCCATCAACACCTGTCAATGGTGCATTTAAGGACAGTTACAGAGACAGTCAGAGACGATCAACTGGTAATGGACCTTTTGTTTCCAACAACAGCTCATATTGGAGGTGTGGAGGCAAACACATAGCCAGAGCTTGCAGGTATCAGCAATATACCTGCAGAAATTGCAACGACAGCGGTCACTTGGCGCGTATGTGCAGACAGCCTGCAGCCAGGTTGATATACGAGGAGGACGGGCCCGATGTAAGCCCTACAAGGCCAAATGGACACTGGGGGAAATCGCTGGAAGCTGAAGTTCAGCAAGTTCATGTGGAGCACATATACAGTTCATACACCAGGACTCCACCGATAATGATGAAAGTGCTCCTCAATGGCATCCCAGTATCAAAAGAGCTAGACACAGGGGCCAGCCAGTCCCTGATGAGTATCAAACAGTTTGATAAGTTGTGGGCATCAAAGGCCAGGAGGCCAAAATTATTGCCGATTGACGCACAGCTACGGACATATACAAAGGAGATCATTCCGGTGCTAGGCAGCGCCACAGTAGTCGTGACCCACAAAGATTCGGAGAACAGATTGCCACTCTGGATTGTCCCGGGGGACGGTCCCTTACTGCTGGGGAGGAGTTGCTTTGCTGTTATGAACTGGAAATGGGGCGATGTCAATGCAATTTCTTCTGTGGAGCGAGTATCATGCTCACAGGTCCTGGACAAATTTGACTCACTATTTCAACCCGGCATTGGAACTTTCATGGGGACCAAGGTAGTGATTCACATAAACCTGGACGCCAGGGCAGTACACCACAAGGCCAGAGCGGTGCTGTACGTGATGTGGGAAAAGATAGAAGGCGAATTGGACCGTCTGCTGAAGGAAGGCATCATCTCGCCAGTCGAATTCAGTGACTGGGCGAGCCCGATTGTCCCACTGCTCAAGGCGGATGGGTCGGTCAGGATATCTGGTGATTACAAGGCCACCATCAATCGGATGTCACTCCAAGAGCAGTACCCGCTACGAGAGCGGAGGACCTCTTTGTGACGCTATCCGGTGGCAAACTTTTTTCAAAATTGGACCTGACCTCAGCTTACATGACCCAGGAGCTGGCGAGTGAGTCGAAGAAGCTGACCACCATCACGACACACAAGGGGTTGTTTGAGTACAACAGATGTCCGTTCGGGATTCGCTCGGCCGCCGCGATCTTTCAACGAAACATGGAAAGTCTCAAGTCGATTCCAATGACGGTGGTTTTTCAAGACGACATCCTCATCACAGGTTGAGATACTGAAGAACACCTCCACAACCTGGAGGAGGTGCTACGCAGACTGGACCGGGTAGGTCTGCGACTGAAAAAGGCGAAGTGCGTCTTCCTAGCTCCAGAGGTAGAATTCCTGGGGATGAGGGTAGCAGCAGACGGGATCAGGCCTACTGCGTCCAAAACGGAAGCGATCCAGAGAGCACCCAGACCCCGTAACACGACGGAGCTGCGTTCGATCCTGGGGCTCCTGAACTATTTTGGTAACTTTCTTCCCAAATTGAGCACGCTGTTAGAACCGCTACATGTGCTCCTATGCAAAGGTCGCGAATGCATCTGGGGGGACAGCCAGGTAAGGGCTTTTGATAAAGCACGCAATTTGTTATGCTCCAACAATCTGTTAACGTTCTATAACCCATGTAAGAAACTTGTTTTAACATGCGATGCGTCGTCCTATGGGGTCGGGTGTGTGTTGCAGCATGTTAATGCCAAATGTCAGTTTATACATGGATTACAATGACAGTTTGAATACATGACAGTCAGTCCCTCGGAATCAAGGAAGACTTGCTTCCACTCCTGAAGTGAGTTCTTTGGTGACTGAACAGTCCAATACGAGAGCCACAGACTCTGTCACAGGTGGGACAGATAGTCGTTGAGGGAAGGGGTAGGTGGGACTGGTTTGCTGCACGCTCTTTCCGCTGCCTGCATGCTCTCAGCGTTGAGATTCGAGGTGCTCAGCACCCTCTCGGATGCACTTCCAGACTTAGGGCGGTCTTGGGCCAGGGATTCCCAGGTGTCAGTGGGGATGTCGCACTTTATCAGGGAGGCTTTGAGGGTGTCCCACTTTGGCTGCCCACCTTTGGCACATTTGCCGTGAAGGAGCTCCGTGTAGAGCACTTGCTTTGGGAGTCTCGTGTCTCGCATGCGAACTATGTGGCCTGCCCAGCGGAGCTGGTCGAGTGTCAATGCTGGGGATGTTAGCCTGAATAAGGACGCTGATGTTGGTGCGCCTGTCCTCCCAGGGGATTTGTAGGATCTTGCGGAGACATCGTTGGTGATATTTCTTCAGCAACTTGAGGTGTCTGCTGTACATGGTCCAAGTCTCTGAGCCATACAGGAGGGCAAGTATTACTACAGCCCTGTAGACCATGAGCTTGGTGGCAGTTTTGAGGGCCTGGTCTTCAAATACTCTTTTCCTCAGGCGGCCGAAGGCTGCACTGGCGCACTGGAGGCGGTGTTGGATCTCATTGTCGATGCCTGCTCTTGTTGATAGGAGGCTCCCGAGGTATGGGAAGTGGTCCACGGTGTCCAGGGCTGCACCGTGGATCTCGATGACTGGGGGGCAGTGCTGTGCGCTGAGGACAGGCTGGTGGAGGATCTTTGTCTTACGGATGTTTCGCGTAAGGCCCATGCTTTCGTACGTATCAGTAAATACGTCGAATATGTCCTGGAGTTCAGCCTCTGTATGTGCACAGACGCAGGCAACGTCCGCGTACTGTAGCTTGACGACAGACGTTGGGGTGGTCTTGAATCTAGCCTGGAGACGGCGCAGGTTGAACAGGTTCCCACTGGTTCTGTAGTTTAGTTCCACTCCAATGGGTAGCTTGTTGATGGATTAGTGAACAATGACTGACCTCCTGAAGGATCAAGCAGCTGATGGTTTGGTTCTCGAAGTTTTGAATTGAGTCACATGTCCAGGTCAAAACCTTATTCATTAAAACCATCAGTGCCATGCCCTTGCTAGACTTGACCTGCGGCCCTGTCGCATGTAGCTGTGCGCCAGGATTACTAAATCCTGAAACTTCACCGCTTATGATTGAAGAGATGCTGATTATTCCTTCACTGGTTGTCAAAATGGGGTTGATTGCAACTTTCAGGCACCCACCCGTAAGGTCAATCTGGGGGTGGGGGGTCGCGACAGCGAAGTGGGAGGGAAGAACCCAGGGCAGAAACAGCCCAGATTATTTTTGTGGGACCCTGAGGAGAAGTCCTGCCTCCTCCCTCCTCCCTCCCTCTCTCTCTCTCTCCCCCTCTCGCTCTCTGCCACCCCCTCCCTCCCTTACATTGCATGGCGCACGGTGCACATTTCAACCAGCTCTGTACTAAAATGGCAACCTGGGTCATAGAACCCTGATATGCATATGTAAGGGGGCCTACCCCTGGGAACAAGCAGACGCTTTGCCCAATCAGCGGTAGGCCCCCTGTAACTGTGGCAACGAGGAGAGCATGGGCATTAATGAGAGGGTTAAGTTTACCCTCCCCAGCCTCCATTTTGAGCCTGTTACTGCCCTAATAGCATCAATTACGGCAAATTAAAGTCGACCTCAACGTGTGAAACCTGTTTTCTTCTTGGTAAAGGACGGACAATCTGGTGAGAAAACCAGATTAAAATTCAGACAGCGGGTAAATCACCTGAACGACTTTAGCTGCTGCCTGACCGGTTTTCACCGGGCGAGTAGGGTTAAAATCGTTCCTTTGGTGTTTGCTTTTTAAAATGTGAGGTATCTTAATTTCCCCGGGACAAGGGCAAAGCTGCTGAATGAGAATGCCCGTCAGCAGTTACTCAGCTGTTCAGTGTGCCGGCTCCAACCACTGTGATCTGCAATACGTCACCCAAAATAAATGTTTATTTATATCTGCTCGGTAAACTCGGAGTTGTTCTGACGAAAAGTCATCGACCTGAAACGATGGCCCTGATCTTAGCTCGGAGGTGGTGGTCGGACTTTTTTGCGGTCGGGAAACTCGGAAGAACAGGCATTCCTCAGATCCTGCCGAAATTTACAACAGGGCCCAATTATCACTTATGGTTCCATTTCACGGCCACAATCAGAGTGAGAGGCTGGCTATCGGGTGGGTAGGCCTTTAGCACCAGGCTGCAGCTGGGGAGTGGAGAGAAGGGAGGGATCGGAAAGGCTGGGGGGCGTGAAGACTGGGAGAAGCGGCAGTCGGGGAGGAGCGGCGAGGCCTATAAAAGGCCCAGCGACAGCGAGGAACAGTGGCAGTCGGGGAGAAGCGGTGTGACCTATAAAAGGCCGCAATCAAGACTCCAGGATGATATGTTGCGTCCTTGGTGCAAGGGTCAAGGATATCTCGGAGCGGCTGCAGGCTATACTTGAGGGGTAGAGTGAACAGCCAGTTGTCGTGGTGCATATAGGTACCAAAGATATAGGTAAAAAATGGGATGAGGTCCTCCAGGCTGAATTTAGAGATTTAGGAGTTAAATTAAAAAGTAGGACCACAAAGGTAGTAATCTCAGGATTGCTACCAGTGCTCGTCAGAGTATAAATAGCAGGATAGTTAAGATGAATATGTAGCTTGAGGAATGGTGCAAGAGGGAGCGATTCAAATTCCTGGGACATTGGAACCGGTTCTGGGGGAGGTGGGACCAGTACAAACCGGACGGTCTGCACCTGGGCAGAACCGGAACCGATGTCCGAGGGGGGAGTGTTTGCTAGTGCTGTTGGGGATGAGTTAAACTAATATGGCAGGGGGATGGGACTCTCTGCAGGGAGACAGAGGGAAGTAAAATGGGGGCAGAAGCTAAAAGTAGAAAGGACATAAGGAAAAGTGGAGGGCAGAGAAATCAAAGGCAAAAATCAAAAAGGGCCACATTACAACATAATTCTCAAAGGACAAAGATTGCTAAAAAAACAAGCCTGAAGGCTCTGTGTCTCAAAGCGAGGAGCATTCGTAATAAGGTGGATGAATTAACTGCGCAGACATCTGTTAATGGATATTATGTAATTGAGATTACGGAGACATGGCTCCAGGGTGACCAAGGCTGTGAACTCAATGTCCAGGGGTATTCAATATTCAGGAAGGATAGGCAGAAAGGAAAAGGAGGTGGGATAGCGTTGCTGGTTAAAGAGGAGATTAACGCAATAGTAAGGAAGGACATTAGCTTGGATGATGTGGAATCTGTATGGGTAGAGCTGCGGAACTTCAAAGGTCAGAAAACACGAGTGGGATTTGTGTGCAGACCGGTAGTAGTGAGGTTGGGGATGGCATCAAATAGGAAATTAGGGATGCGTGCTGTTATGCTCATAATAAATGGTCAGGCTGAGTACTGTGTGTAATGAGCAAGCGTGACCTTAACTCTTTTATTAAGGTTCCAAAGTGCAGGTACCTCGTGGGTGGCCTGCTTATATACTGTGCTCCCAAGGGATGCTGGGATTCCTTGGGACTCCATCAGGTAGGCCCTCTGGTGGTCAGGTGTGATGCAGGTTACAAGGGGTTAAATATATAACATCACTCCCCCGTGAAATCAACAGTATACTTATTTACAAGGTGAGACGATCTGGGGCTTTGCGCTCCCTTGTCAATTGTCTCGGTACAAATGCTGGTGTGGGTGGGTTGGTCAGTTCTTCACTGGGCTGTTGGGAGGCCTGCCTTGCCGGGCTGTTGGGGATGATGAGTTCGATTTCGGGGTCAACTGTGATGTCAGTTGTCACATGTGTGTGTGTTGGAAGGTCAAAGTTGGTGGTGTCCTCTTTAGGTTGTTCGTAGCTGTTGGTGAACCGCAATTTGATTTGGTCCAAGTATTTTCTGTGCATTTGTCTATTGATCCCTACTCCCCTCTTTGGCTATGACCATGCCAGTGAGCCATTTGGGACCATGTCCATAATTGAGCACAAACACAGGATCATTGATCTCAATATCGCGTGACAAATTTGCGCGGTCATGGTACACACTTTGTTGATGCCGCTTGTCCTCCACGTGATCATGTAGATCAGAGTGGACCAGAGAGAACCTTGTTTTAAGCGCCCTTTTCATGAGCAGCTTAGCTGGGGGAATCCTCGAGTCTGGTGCGGTAACTGAGCAGTACTCGGGACAACCGGGTCTGCAGGGAGCCTTCTGACACTTGTTTCATGCTTTGCTTGATGGTCTGTACTGCCCGTTCTGCCATAGCCGTTGGATGTGGGCTTGAATGGGGCAGATGTGACATCTTTGATCCCGTTGCGGGTCATGAATTTTTTGAATTCAGTGCTGGTGAAGCATGGCCCATTGTTGCTGACTAGGGCATCAGACAAGCCGTGCGTGGCAAACATAGTTTGTAGACTTTCAATAATGGCCATGGATGTGTTTACAGACATTATTGCACATTCACTTTGAGTAAGCGTCCACGACAACCAAAAACAATTTGCCTAGGAATGGGCCCGCATAGGCTACATGGATCCTTGACCATGGTTTGGATGGCCAGGACCGGTGCCTCTTTGGGTGCATTGCTCAACTGAGAGCAAGTGTTGCACTGGCGCACACATGACTCTAAATCTGAGTCGATGCCAGGCTATCACACGTGGGATATGGCTATGGGTTTAATCTTTACGATGCCTGGGTGGGTGTTGTGCAGTTCGCAAATGAATGTGTCTCTGCCTTTCTTGGGCAAGACTACACGATTGCCCCACAAAAGACAGTCCGCATGCAGGGACAGCTCATCTTTACGTCTGTGGAACGGCATAATCGCTTCCTGCATCTCCATTGGGAGACCGGACAAGCTCCCATGGAGGAACCAGTTTTTTTACTAGGGACAGTAAAGGATCCTGGCTGGTCCAGGTCCTGATCTGGCAGGCCGTAACGGGGTATTTATCATTCTCAAATGCCTCCATGACCATGAGCAAGTCTGCTGGCTGTGCCATTTCCACCCCGGTGGTGGGCAATCGTAGCCGACTAAGAGCATCTGCGCAGTTCTCTGTGCCCGGTCTGTGGCGGATTACATAATTGTATGCCGACAGCATGAGCGCCCATCTTTGTGTGTGGGCAGAGGCAATGGTATTAATCCCTTTGCTCTCCGAGAATAGCGATATGAGCAGCTTGTGATCAGTTTCAAGCTTGAACTTGAGGCCAAATAAGTACTAGTGCATTTTTTTTACCCCGTAAACGCACGTCAGAGCCTCTTTTTCAACCATGCTGTAGGCCCTTTCGGCCTTGGACAAACTCCTGGATGCATACGCAACTGGTTGCAAAATTCCCGATTCATTAGCCTGTTGTAACACACACCCGAACCCGTTTGACGACACATCGCAAGTCAACACCAATTGTTTACATGGGTTATACAGGACAAGCAGTTTGTTAGAACACAATAAGTTTCTGGCTTTCTTAAAGGCAGCCTCTTGTGAATTCCCCCATACCCAGTCATCTTCCTTGCAGAGTAGTGCATGTAGGGGTTCTAGCAGGGTGCTTAACCCAGGTCAGAAATTGCCGAAGTAGTTAAGGAGTCCCAGGAATGACCGCAGCTCTGTCACGTTCTGTGGTCACGGTGCATTCTTGATGGCCTCTGTGTTGGCATCGGTGGGTCTGATGCCGTCTGCTGCGATTCTCCTTCCTAAGAATTCGACGTCCTGTGCCAGGAAAACGCACTTCGAGCATTTCAACCTGAGCTGCACGCGATCCAACTGACTAAGAACCTCCTCCAGGTTCTTCAAGTGCTCCATGGTGTCCCGACCTGTGACCAATATGTTGTCCTTGAAGACCACTGTGCAAGGAACCGACTTTAGCAGGCTCTCCATATTCTGCTTGAAGATCGCTGCGGCTGACCGAATCCCAAACGGGCACCGGTTGTAGATAAACAGACTTTTGTGTGTGTTGATGCAGATGAGGCCTTTCAAAGACTCCTCAAACTCCTGCGTTATGTAGGCTGAGGTCAGGGCCAGCTTGGTGAATGTCTTCCCTCCAGCCAGGGTCACGAATAGGTCATCTGCCTTGGGTAGCAGGTACTGGTCCTGCAGCGAAAAACAGTTAATCGTTACTTTATAGCCCCTGCAAATTCTAACCGTACCCACCTCCTTGAGTACCGGAACAATCGGACTGGCCCACTCGTTGAATTCCACCGGCACGATGATGCCTTCACGTTGCAGCCTGTCCAGCTCGATTTTCACTTTTTCACGCATCATGAACGGTACCGCCCGAGCTTTGTAGTGGATGGGTCGCGTATCGGGAACCAAATGGATCTGCACTTTCGCCCCCGAGAAGCTTCCAATGCCTGGTTCGAATAACGAAGGTAACTTGCTTAGAACCTGGGTACATGCGGTGTCGTCGATGGATGAAAGCGCTCAGATGTCATCCCAGTTCCAGCGGATTTTCCCCAGTCAGCTTCTGCCAAACAACGTGGGGGCCATCCCCTGGCACAATCTACAGTGGGAGTTCGTGTACTGCTCCATCATAGGAGACTTTGACTTCAGCACTGTCAATTACAGGGATTAATTCCTTTGTATAAGTCTTTAGTTTGGTGTGAATGGGGCTGAGCTTGGGCCTGTGTGCCTTCTTTCCCCAAAGCCTGTCGAAGGCTGTTTTACTCATTATGGACTGACTTGCCCCCGTGTCCAACTCCATAGGCACTGGAATACCGTTCAGTTCATCTTTCAACATTATTGGTGGCCATTTTGTCGTGAACGTGTGTACCCCGTACACCTCTGCCTCCTCTGTATGAGTTTCCAATTCCATCTGATCCACCATGGATCGATCTTCCTCTGCAACGTGGTGGTTTGCAGGATTTGTAGGGTTTGCAGCTCACCTGCACATTTGTTGGAGGTGTCACATTGTTCTGCAGCCATTGCATGCATAGTGCTTAAAGCGGCACTGACGGGGCCGATGATCACTTCCACAGCGCCAACAGGGTGTTAACTGCCTCGCATTAACAGATGATGGCAGACTCTGGGTCAATCAAGGTCTATCCACAGCAGCCGGCATGTACCTTCTGCCCTGTACATTTCTGCTCAAAGCCGACGATACTTTATGCACCAGTACTGGCTGAAACTTCTTTGTTCTGCGAAATCTGCTTGGTTTTGTTGCTGGTGGACAGAAATGCCTGGACTATTGTTATGGCTTTGCTCAGATTTGGAGTTTCTACAGTCAACAGTTTGCGAAGGATTGCCTCATGTCCGATGCCCAATACAAAAAAGTCTCTGAGCATTTGTTCTAGGAATCCCTCAAACTCACAATGTCCTGCAAGGCACCTTAGTTTGGTGACATAGCTCGCCACTTCCTGGCCCTCCGATCGTTGACACGTGTAGAACCGATACCTCGCCATCAAAATTCTTTCCTTAGGATTTAGGTGCTCCCGGACCAGCGTACACAGTTCTTCGTAGGATTTCTCTGTTGGTTTTGCTGGGGCCAGGAGATTCTTCATGAGGCCATAGGTTGTTGCCCCACAGACAGTTAGGAGGATCACCCTTTGTTTAGCCATGTACTCGTCCCCTTCCAGCTCGTTGACCATGAATTATTGGTCGGGTCTCTCCATGAAGGCCTCCCAATCATTCCCCTCTGAGAACTTCTCCAGGATGCCGACTGTTCTTTGCATTTTCGCGCGGTTGTTCGTTACCTCGTCGCCAATTGTTATGCTCAAAATAAATGGTCAGACTGATTACTGTGTGTAATGAGCAAGTGTGACCTAAGCTCCTTTATTAAGGTTCCAGAGTGCAGGTACCTCGTGGGTGGCCTGCTTATATAATGTGCTCCCAAGGGATGCTGGGATCCCTTGGGACTCCAACAGGTAGGCCCTCTGTTGGTCAGGTGTGATGCAGGTTACAAGGGGTTAAATACATAATATGTGCAATAAAGGTACAGCAGTTATCATGGGTGACTTTAATCGACATATAGATTGGGCTAACCAAACTGGTAGCAATATGGTGGAGGAGGATTTCCTGGAGTGTATAAGGGATGGTTTTCTAGACCGATATGTCAAGGAACCAACTAGAGAGCTGGCTATCCTAGACTTGGTATTGTGTAATGAGGGAGGATTAATTAGCAATCTTGTTGTGCGAGGCCCCTTGGGGAAGAGTGACCATAAAATGGTAGAATTCTTCATTAAGATGGAGAGTGACACAGTTAATTCAGAGACTAGGATCCTGAACTTAAAGAAAGGTAACTTCGATGGTATGAGACATGAATTGGCTAGGATAGACTGACGAATGGTACTCAAAGGGTTGACGGTGGATAGACAATGGCAGACATTTAAAGATCACATGGATGAACTTCAACAATTGTGCATCCCTGTCAGGCATAAAAATAAAATGGGGAAGGTGGCTCAACCGTGGCTAACAAGGGAAATTAGGGATAGTGTTAAATCCAAGGAAGAGGCTTTTAAATTGGCCATAAAAAGCAGCAAACCTGAGGACTGGGAGAAATTTAGAATTCAGCAGAGGAGGACAAAGCCTTTAATTAGGAGGGGGAAAATAGAGTATGAGAGTAAGCTTGCAGGGAACATAAAAACTGATTCAAAAGCTTCTATAGATATGTGAAGAGAAAAAGATTAGTGAAGACAAATGTAGGTCCCTTGCAGTCAGAATCAGGTGAATTAATAATGGGGAACAAAGAAATGGCAGACCAATTGAACAAATACATTGGTTCTGTCTTCACTAAGGAAGACACAAATAACCTTCCGGAAATACTAGGGGACCGAGGGTCTAGCGAGAAGGAGGAACTAAAGGAAATCCTTATTAGTCAGGAAATTGTGTTAGGGAAATTGAAGGGATTGAAGGCCGATAAATCTCCAGGGCCTGATAGTCTGCATCCCAGAGTATTAAGGAAGTGGCCCTAGAAATAGTGGATGCATTGGCGGTAATTTTCCAACATTCTTTAGACTCTGGATCAGTTCCTATGGATTGGAGGATAGCTAATGTAACCCCACTTTTTAAAAAAGGAGGGAGAGAGAAAACAGGGAATTATAGACCAGTTAGCCTGACATCGGTAGTGGGGAAAATGTTGGAATCAATTGTTAAAGCTGTAATAGCAGCACATTTGGAAAGCAGTGACAGGATCGGTCCAAGTCAGCATGGATTTATGAAAGGGCAATCATGCTTGAAAGGGATAGACAAGATAGAGGCAGAGAGGTTGTTTCCACTGGTCGGGGAGACTGGAACTAGGGGGCACAGCCTCAAAATACGGGGGAGCCAATTTAAAACCGAGTTGAGAAGGAATTTCTTCTCCCAGAGGGTTCTGAATCTGTGGAATTCTCTGTCCAAGGAAGCAGTTGAGGCTAGCTCATTGAATGTATTCAAATCACAGATAGATAGATTTTTAACCAATAAGGGAATTAAGGGTTATGGGGAGCGGGTGGGTAAGTGGAGCTGAGTCCACAGCCAGATCAGCCATGATCTTTTTGAATGGCGGAGCAGGCTCGAGGGGCTAGAAGGCCTACTCCTGTTCCTAATTCTTATGTTCTTATGTTCTAAAAATCTTCTAGAATTTTTTGAGGATGTAACTAGTAGAGTGGACAAGGGAGAACCAGTGGATGTGGTGTATTTGGACTTTCAAAAGGCTTTTGACAAGGTCCCACACAAGAGATTAGTGTGCAAAATTAAAGCACATGGTATTGGGGGTAATGTATTAACATGGATAGAGAACTGATTGGCAGACAGGAAGTAAAGAGTCGGAATAAACGGGTCCTTTTCAGAGTGGCAGGCAGTGCCTAGTGGGGTGCCACAAGGTTCAGTGCTGGGACCCCAGCTATTTACAATATACATTAATGATTTAGACGAAGCAATTGAATGTAATATCTCAAAGTTTGCAGATGACACTAAGCTGGGTGGCAGTGTGAGCTGTGAGGAGGATGTTAAGAGGCTGCAGGGTGACTTGGACAGGTTAGGTGTGTAGGCAAATACATGGCAGATGCAGTATAATGTAGATAAATGTGACGTTATCCACTTTGGTGGCAAAAACAGGAAGGCAGAATATTATCTGAATGGTGACAGATTAGGAAAAGGGGAGGTGCAATGAGACCTGGGTGTCATGGTACTTCAATCATTGAAAGTTGGCATGCATGTACAGCAGGTGGTGAAGAAAGCAAATGGCATGTTGGCCTTCATAGCGAGAGGAATTGAGTGTAGGAGCAGGGAGGTCTTACTGCAGTTATACAGGGCCTTGGTGAGGCCACACCTTGAATATTGTGTACAGTTTTGGTCTCCTAAGCTGAGGAAGGACATTCTTGCTATTGAGGGAGTGCAGCGAAGATTCACCAGACTGATTCCTGGGATGACATATGAAGAAAGACTGGATCAACTAGGCTTATATTCACTGGAATTTAGAAGAATGAGAGGGGGTCTCATTGAAACATATAAAGTTCTGGACAGGTTAGATACAGGAAGAATGTTCCTGATGTTGGGGAAGTCCAGAACCAGGGGTCACAGTTTAAGGATAAGGGGTAAGCTATTTAGGACCGAGATGAGGAGAAACTTCTTCACTCAGAGAATTGTGAACCTGTGGAATTCTCTATCACAGAAAGTTGTTGCGGCAAGTTCGTTAGGTATATTCAAAAGGGAGTTAGATGTGGCCCTTACAGCTAAAGGGATCAAGGGGTATGGAGAGAAAGCAGGAATGGGGTACTGAAGTTGCATCATCAGCCATGATTATATTGAATGGTGGTGCAAGCTCGAAGGGCCGAATGGCCTACTCCTGCACCTAGTTTCTATGTTTCTATGGAGGCCAGATTGGAGGCTGTGGTCGGGGGAAGATCGCGATCGGGAGCAGAGGTGAGATCAGATGCCAGGGTCAGGGAGCAGATCGGAGGCCAGAGCGAAGATCTGAAGGGTCAGGGTATGTTGTAAGTGGAAAGGCATTTACCTCCTGGATCCAGAAGTTCCCGCCTCCCTTTAGCTGCCGGGTTAAATTTAAAATGGTGGTTAATTCTGAGGCACGCAGCCTCATTATAATATTTAAATGACCAACGCGCTTCCTGGGAGGGCGTTGGTTTTGGCGGATTAAGGTCGGGTTTGAGATTTTTTTACATTTTTACATGCTTCAATAACTCTGGTTCTCTTTCCACAGATGCTGTCTGACCTGCTGAGTATTTCCAGCTTTTGCTGTTTTTATTTTAGGAGTTGTATAACCTGACTGGTTCATAATTGTTCTCCTCTCAGAGTCTGTCCCATATTAGCATTTAGGGCTAGAAATTTGGTTGGAGTCCAGAACTTATGTCAGTGGTCGCTACATTTAGTGCCTGGAAATGGTTAGCAACGGGAGCCACAAAATTCAGTTGTTGAGACCCAAGAATGGAGCGGAGCACTAAAGGAAATATTCCATACTTCTCTAAGGGCGCTAGGCCGGGTGAGTAACTGAATATCTGGAGCTAAAGAGCCAGCTTCGGAGCGGCCAAAGAGAGGCCGCCCTGCAACAAAAAAAAATTTGGACAAAAAGCACAAAAAACATTCCCTGTACATTACTCACCCCAAATAAAGGTAAATCGCAAAAAAAAGGTATCAGTCACACTGATCTCATGCAGTCATTCCTTCCCTGAGTGTCCCAGGACAGCTCTTCACGCCAGCTTTCTCTACGGTGTCACTACGGGGTGCTACGGGTGCAGCGCAAACCAAATATGGTATCCATGTCGATACTGGGGGCGTTGCACACTGGTGCTATGCTCCCGGGCGATACTGCTCAGCACTGCCAGTACCGGCACAATGAATTTGCCAAGTGGCACTAATGCCGGTGTTTGCGGCTACCAAACACTTTAGCGAGGGGTGCTATCCAACCGAATTTCTCCCCCTTAATGCTCCAGGAAAACATCGAACAAAGGAAATCTGTCCTGATTTGCATAGATGTCTGGCAGGAGAGGCAACTTTAGTCTGAACAGTTTTGTTCCACAATTGTAATATTTACTACATTGAGATATATTTTTGTGCTCATTTGTGTTTTTTTCCCCACTTGCACCGTTTGCTTTTTTGGTCTTATTATGATGCTATGTTTGTTCTATGCCCAACATCTGGAATTTGGATACCTTGAATAGTCAGTCGACATCGAGAGAATCTTTCAGACTTTAAGCATCTCGGTGTCCGTCACGTTAGGCAGAACATAAGAACATAAGAAATAGGAGCAGGAGTAGGCCATTTGGCCCCTCGAGCCTGCTCTGCCATTTAATAAGATCATGGCTGATTTGATCATGGACTCAGCTCCATTTCCCTACCCACTCCCCTTAACCCTTTATTCCCTATCGCTCAAAAATCTGTCTATCTCCGCCTTAAATATATTCAATGACCCAGCCTCCACAGCACTCTGGGGCAGAGAATTCCACATATTTACAACCCTCTGAGAGAAGAAATTCCTCCTCATCTCAGTTTTAAATGGGCAGCTCCTTATTGAACAAGTACTTTGGTTCGGTATTCACTAAGGAGGACACAAACAACCTTCCGGATATAAAAGGGGTCAGAGGGTCTAGTAAGGAGGAGGAACTGAGGGAAATCTTTATTAGTCGGGAAATTGTGTTGGGGAAATTGATGGGATTGAAGGCCGATAAATTCCCAGGGCCTGATGGACTGCATCCCAGAGTACTTAAGGAAGTGGCCTTGGAAATAGCGAATGCATTGACAGTCATTTTCCAACATTCCATAGACTCTGGATCAGTTCCTATCAAGTGGAGGGTAGCCAATGTAACCCCACTTTTTAAAAATTGAGGGAGAGAGAAAACAGGGAATTATAGACCGGTCAGCCTGACCTCAGTAGTGGGTAAAATGATAGAATCAATTATTAAGGATGTCATAGCAGCGCATTTGGAAAATGGTGACACGATAGGTCCAAGTCAGCATGGATTTGTGAAAGGGAAATCATGCTTGACAAATGTTCTGGAATTTTTTGAGGATGTTTCCAGTAAAGTGGACAAAGGAGAACCAGTTGATGTGGTATATTTGGACTTTCAGAAGGCTTTCGACAAGCTCCCACACAAGAGATTAATATGCAAAGTTAAAGCACATGGGATTGGGGGTAGTGTGCTGACGTGGATTGAGAACTGGTTGTCAGACAGGAAGCAAAGAGTAGGAGTAAATGGGTACTTTTCAGAATGGCAGGCAGTGACTAGTGGGGTACCGCAAGGTTCTGTGCTGGGGCCCCAGCTGTTTACATTATACATTAATGATTTAGACGAGGGGATTAAATGTAGTATCTCCAAATTTGCGGATGACACTAAGTTGGGTGGCAGTGTGAGCTGCGAAGA
Organism: Pristiophorus japonicus; assembly: GCF_044704955.1. Lineage (NCBI taxonomy): Eukaryota > Metazoa > Chordata > Chondrichthyes > Pristiophoridae > Pristiophorus > Pristiophorus japonicus. The sequence continues at coordinate 143,301,309 of NC_091991.1, forward strand.
GGATGCTATGAGGCTGCAGAGTGACTTGGATAGGTTAGGTGAGTGGGCAAATGCATGGCAGATGAAGTATAATGTGGATAAATGTGAGGTTATCCACTTTGGTGGTAAAAACAAAGAGACAGACTATTATCTGAATAGTGACAGATTAGGAAAAGGGGAGGTGCAACGAGACCTGGGTGTCATGGTACATCAGTCATTGAAGGTTGGCATGCAGGTACAGCAGGCGGTTAAGAAAGCAAATGGCATGTTGGCCTTCATAGCAAGGGGATTTGAGTACAGGGGCAGGGAGTTGTTGCTACAGTTGTACAGAGCCTTGGTGAGGCCACACCTGGAGTATTGTGTACAGTTTTGGTCTCTTAACTTGAGGAAGGACATTCTTGCTATTGAGGGAGTGCAGCGAAGATTCACCAGACTGATGGTGGGACTGACCTATTAAGAAAGACTGGATCAACTGGGCTTGTATTCACTGGAGTTCAGAAGAATGAGAGGGGACCTCATAGAAACATTTAAAATTCTGACGGGTTTAGACAGGTTAGATGCAGGAAGAATATTCCCAATGTTGGGGAAGTCCAGAACCTGGGGTCACAGTCTAAGGATAAGGGGTAAGCCATTTAGGACCGAGATGAGGAGAAACTTCTTCACCCAGAGAGTGGTGAACCTGTGGAATTCTCTACCACAGAAAGTAGTTGAGGCCAATTCACTAAATATATTCAAAAGGGAGTTAGATATAGTCCTTACTACTCGGGGGATCAAGGGGTATGGCGAGAAAGCAGGAATGGGGTACTGAAGTTGCATGTTCAGCCATGAACTCATTGAATGGCGGTGCAGGCTAGAAGGGCTGAATGGCCTACTCCTGCACCTATTTTCTATGTTTCTATGTTTCTATTCTAAGACTATGACCCCTTGTTTTAGTTTCCCCTATGACTGGAAATATCCTCTCTGCATCCATCTTGTCGAGTCCCCTCATTATCTTATATGTTTCGATAAGATCACCTCTCATTCTTCTGAACTCCAATGAATATCGGCGCAATCTGCTCAACCTATCTTCATAAGTCAACCGCCTCATCGCCTCATCAGCAAACTTGGCTGTATTACACTTGGTCCCTTCATCCACGTCGTTAATATAGATTGTAAATAGTTGAGGCCCCAGCACCAATCCCTGTGGCACCCCATTAGTTACCGTTTGGCAACCGGGAAAATGACTCATTTATCCTGACTCTCTGTTTTCTGTTAGTTAGCCAATCCTCTGCCCAACCCCATGAGCTCTTATCTTGTATAGTAACCTTTTATGTGGCACCTTATCAAATGTCTTCTGGAAATCCAAATATACCACATCCACTGGTTCCCCCTTATCCACCCTACTTGTTACATCCTCAAAGAATGCCAGCAAATTTGTCAAACATGATTTCCCTTTCATAAAATCATGCTGACTCTGCTTGACTGTGTTATGATTTTCTAAATGTCCTGCTATTACTTCCTTAATAATGGATGCCAGCATTTTCCCAATGACAGATGTTAGGCTTATTGGTCTATAGTTTCCTGCTTTGTGTCTCCCTCCTTTTTTAAATAGGGGCATTACATTTGTTTTCCAATTGCTGGGACCGCTCCAGAATCCAGGGAATTTTGGTAGATTGCAACCAATGCATCCACTGCCTCTGCAGTCAGTTCTTTTAGGACCCTAGGATGCAGGCCATCAGCTCCAGTGGTCTTGTCCACCTTTAGTCCCATTATTTTACTGTACTTTTTCTTCAGTTATATGATTGTTTTAAGTTCCCCCCTCCCATGAGCCCCTTGATTATCTATTATTGATATGTTTTTCGTGTCTTCTACCGTGAAGACCGATACAAAATATTTGTTCAAAGTCTCTGCCATTTCCCTATTCCCCATTATTAATTCCCCAGTCTCATCCTCTAAGGGACCAATGTTTACTTTAGCTACTCTCTTCCTTTTTATATACCTGTAGAACTTCTGTACAGTTGTAGCAGATGATGTAATGGTGATAAACATTGTTTTTTTTTACATTTGAGTTTTAGGCGGCTCAATAAATAAAAATACCAGTCCGATATTTACTCGGGGCCGTGAAGAGAGCTGGGGGGATGTTTTCTGGATGGACGGGGAGAGTTGGAGAATGTGAGGCTGGATGGGGGCGTCAGCGGTCAGGGTGGGGTTGCTGTCGATGATTACGGGGGACGGAGTACGGGATGGACGGGAGGGTACAGAGGTAGGCATGTTGGGTCTAGGGGGCAATACTCCTGCTCCTCCTGGTCCACAAGTAGTGCTGCAAGTGCACTTACCTCATGGATCCGGATCCGGCACTTCTTGCTTCCTTTTACCTGCCGGGATTCCGGAGTCCCGGGAATCCCAGCTGACATTAGTTAAAAAGAAAAAAAACTGTTAAAATCGAAGCACGCAGCCTCCTTAAAAGAATTTTGTGGCCAACCCACCTCCTGACAGCGGATTGGTCAACTGCCTACCCCGACCTTCCTCCTGACAGCGGATTGGTCAACCGCCTACCCCGACCTGCCTCCTGAGAGCGGATTGGTCGGCCGCTTACCCCGACCTTCCTCCTGACAGCGGATTGGTCAACCGCCTACCCCGACCTGCCTCCTGAGAGCGGATTGGTCGGCCGCTTACCCCGACCTTCCTCCTGACAGCGGATTTGTCAACTGCCTACCCCGACCTGCCTCCTGAGAGCGGATTGGTCGGCCGCTTACCCTGACCTTCCTCCTGACAGCGGATTGGTCGGCCGCTTACACCCACCCGCCTCCTGAGAGCGGATTGGTCGGCCGCTTACCCCGACCTTTCTCCTGACAGCGGATTGGTCAACCGCCTACCCCGCCCTGCCTCCTGAGAGTGGATTGGTCGGCCGCTTACTCCGACCCGCCTCCTGAGAGCGGATTGGTCGGCCGCTTACCCCGACCTTCCTCCTGACAGCGGATTGATCAACCGCCTACCCCGACCTGCCTCCTGAGAGCGGATTGGTTGGCCGCTTACCCCGACCTTCCTCCTGACAGCGGATTGGTCAACCACCTACCCCGACCTGCCTCCTGAGAGCGGATTGGTCGGCCGCTTGCCCCGACCTGCCTCTGTTAAAACTGGAAATGGGCAGGTTTAAAAATGTAAAATGAAATTTTTTTTTACCTCACACCTGACCTAAACCCATCTATTGTCTCAACACACTGGACATTATTTTGTTTCAGTTGCAAATTCAGAATTTTGCAGTTTGGACACATACAGTTTCACAAAACACTTAACAAATTGAAACATCTAAATCTGTCACGAGAGTTTCTGTAGCGTCGAGAGTGTTTATTGAATATTTTTTCTCCTCAGAAATTAATTGTACTGCCTACTAAGAGCTGATTCAGTTAATTATATTAGCAGAAGAATCTCTGAAGAGTTGGATCGGCATCTCTTTGACCTCTTTGATGTTTTGTGCACTTCACCACCCCGTGGGGGAAACTGGTGACATAAAGAACCCTTTGATCCAGCTACAAAGTCTTCAACACACCATCTATCAAGGCAGAGGAACATTTCCAAGTTGCCTTAGCTGATTTTCTGTTGGAAATGTTCAGTAGTCTCTTTACTGTCGCAGACCTCCTCCTATTGCTCTTCTACATAATGCCATCCACTCACCCAGAGCTGTGGGTTTAGTGGGTACAATAGCTGAGCACTTATGACACTGGATTATTAACCCATTGGCTGTAAGTTCAACTCATACCATAGTAAATTGGGGAAGTGAATTCAATAAATCTGGTAATTTGAAAAACCCAAACTGGTTCACCGATGTCCTTTAGAGAATGGAAGCGTTTATTTGTACTGCCAAAATGGCCACATTGTCTCTGATTGGCTCTCCATTTTAACATGACCTATTGCTAATTGGATCCCTTGGAGAATAAGCCACACCCCGAAGTTTCTCTGGAATGTGTAACTGGAACTGCCCAGTCCAAATTCTGACTGACTTTGCAAATTGTAATTCAATCCATTTTGACTTCAGAAGCCAGAGAGGATAGATCTCCACCAACCCAGCAAAAGCCACCCAAGTTCCAGCCGAAGTCCCTTACCCCAGCGCAAGTGCTGCTTCCACCAGCCGAAGTCCCTTACCCATGCCCCACCACTCCGCCCCCACCATAGATGGGGCATTGTGTATGGGTCATGGATTGTTAACAGGTTTATTGGGTATGAAGTGAACAGTGACAGTGTCGTGACTTCTGGATATCATTCAATCCAATGATGTACCTTGTAAAAGCACCGAGCTTTCTGAGAAATTGTGTATGTGTGTAAAGGGGGTTGGAAGAATGTGATCTGTCTTCCCTGAGTTCCCACTCCCCTTCCGCTCTCTCTCTCTCTCCACACCCCCCTCCCACCCCCCACCCCCGTGCCTCTCTCCCTGCCGCCCGCAGGCTCTGAGGAACTACGTGGTCAATTGCGGGGACCCACTTCAGGTTCGGGGCCTCACTTCTGGTTTCGAGTAGAAGGCGTCAAGGGCGGAGTCCAGAGGATGCAGGTGCAGAAGGACAGAAAAAGGGCAGCACAAATTGTCACTCTGTTAGAATGGAAGATACCATCATTTGGTTTGACCTACAGATGACTCTAGTTCCACAAATGTGGCTGACTTTAAAGTGGGCCATGAGCAACTAGGAATGAGCAGTAAATATTGCTGTTCTCACTTCCGAATATATAAAAATTGTAGTTTCCTACACATGAATGCCAGCATTTAATTGTAATACTCTCAGGTTTTCCGGGGTAGAGAACTTGGGAAGGAAAGAAAAGGATTTATAATGGTTTTCGCAAGTACCAGATGTGATGATATTATTCTTTACATTGCCTAATTAATCTTGAAGACCACGGAGTGAATTTTAACTCCTGGCAGAGAACAGACAGGACCCAGCGATGGCCCGGCCAGGAGTTGCAGCAGGAGGCCCGGTCCATTTTAATGATCAGGTCTCATTTGAAGGCTGGAGGCCTGCCCAAAACAAGCAGTTCACTGGCTCAGGCTTTACAAAATTTGGGCGGGTCCAAGGCCAATCAGGTAAGTTGATGGCGGGGTGGAGGCCAGATTCGGGAGGGTCTCGTCGGGCAGACATAGGGCAGTCCGGGGTAGTAATTTCCCAAACATTCTTTTGTGGACTCTCGCTTCTTCTTGCCCCACGAAGATACCTGACAGGGCCTCCACTGACTGTCCAACCAGGTTTTATTGAATGGAGCGTCCGCAGTGGAGACTCCGCTCAGTAGGCTGGCTGTTAAACTTGTATCAGGGTCCTAATGACATCATGGACTCCTACTCAAGACATTTCTGCCTGACTCAGGAGAGTACCTCAACCACCCAAGAAAATAGCAGCATTAAAATTGCTGCAGTGTGGAATAAGAACACTAAGTTTACTGTTGGGATTTTAACTTCCTTTTTGCCTGGTTTCTGGAAATGGGTCCAGAATCTACCCTAATGGGTCTGGCTGCTGGTATGGAGCCTTGCTCAATGGCGGGGCAGGTCTGACAATTGGATGTGGAGATCATGAATCATGACTCTCCCAATTGTCCAGTAAATAATGTTAAAAGCTGAAAAATTGAAATGGCTTCACCAAATCTATCCTATTTTCAAGTGACCTTTGCACTAGCAAAACACACTACGCTGTATTTATAGGCATGAAATGAACAGGTGATGTGTTGAAAAATATAACCTGAATGAGTTCAGCACAACAAAAGCATAAACATTACTAAGTGACAGATGGAACAATTAACTGGAATGCTGTAATATTTTTTGACTGACACATGAAAATATTTGACTAGTAATTCAGCCAATACTGAATATTTGATTATCAAATCCTTAACACAACGTGAACTCAGCTCTTTATTTGCGGTTTTAAGAGGCTTCCAGATGACTTGGAGCCACCTAGCATTCTGCCTATATGGTAAGTGTTCTCAGTACTCTTAGTGGAAACACCCTGGTGGAATTAATAAGGATCTGTTGAAATGTTTGTTGTTTGAACCTTAACCCTAATGCATCTTCCACTAGTCAATGAACACTACTGGAAACTGCTTCAGAAGAGTGTTTTGAGGGCTCCATGTGTGTAGCTAGCTTGTCAGTCAAGCTGTTTAGCTTGTGTGGTAGAGGCATTTAGGTGTGGTCCAGCCGATCGTGGCATGGGCGTCCAAGCTTTTGGCATATGTGATAGATTATAGAAGTGAAGATTTTAATATGTCAACTTCAATTTTAGAGGGAGTCATTTCAAATTTTAGAAAACTTAAAATAGTATTTTTTTCCCTATGAAAGAATTATGAATCGGTATATTATCAAAGAATATTATCAGAGCAGGCTAGGGTGTCAGTTTGGTTGCTGAAGTTATTAATGATCTCAAGGATTTAGATTAACCAAATCAGACATTTTACGGTTGTTACAGGCATTTATTGAGAGCCTCCTCTTAAAGTTCATGACCACTTTGTGGCACAAGGCCATACTTCAAATTGCCCGTGACTAGAATGAGCAATTATATTGCAAAGGTGACTGGAAGTGTTTCAGATTTCAGCCCTAACTGATGAAGAGTTTAAGCCTGCCCTTTGCTACATTTCCCTGGCTCAGCTTGTAGCACTGACATGCCATTTAATGTTTGCAAGTATAAAAAGCTCGCTGCTATTTTTAGAGAATGACTAAAAGGCTGCTTGCCTTAGAGGGAGTATCACCATCACGACCCTATTTTTAAAAAATCAGTAACAAATATTATGACTAACTGCAATATTTGAACAAAAATATTCAAATGTCTGCAGAAAAAGAGATGATGGGATTGGGAAAACTGGGGGAGTCACTGTGAAGGATTGAAATGACGTCAATAGCAGTATAGTCATTAAGCAAAGGCGTTTGTACCATTTCAATTGTGTTAACTCGCCTCGCACAGAATTCCCTAGAATATAGAAGGTTAAGGGGTGATTTGATTGAAGTTTTTATGATTTTGAAAGAAATTGATAGGGGAGCTAGAAAGAAACTTTTTTCGCTGGTGGCGGGGGGGGGGGGGGGGTAGCGTCTAGAACAAGAGAACCTAACAGAATCAGAGCCAGGGCATTCAGGAGAGAAGTTATGAAACACTTATTCGCGGCAAGGGTGGTAGAAGTGTGGCACTCTCTCCCACAAACGCAGGCGATGCTAGCTCATTTATCAATAGTAAATCTGAGATTGCTCATTTTTGCGAGCCAAGGATATAAAGGGATATAGAACCACAGTGGGTGGATGGAGTTCAGATACAGGTCAGCCACGATCTCATTGAATGGAGGAACAGGCTTGAGGGGCTGACTGGTCTACTTCTGTTCCTATGTTCCTCTGCTCAAAAGCTGCATTTTCCTCATTTGTGCTGACTGAGTGGCTTGTTGGCTGCTCAAGAAATGTGAAAGTCTTGTGGTTACGAATGCATGCGATGAATCAGTTTGCTATCATTCTCACGTTTGAAATAGTGGAGCACAACATTGACTGCACCAAAGGTGTTATTCAGCCACCATTTTGATTAGTCGCCCTTAAAATCTATTAAAGAAAGGGGATTTTAACCAAATTTTTGAAAGAAAGGGGCGTACACTCATTATTTGTTATTCGTGGGGATGAAGGCAGGACTGAAGAAAGGAGGGTTGCTCTACTTTTGCGATCAAGCCAGTCAACTGTGTTCAGCACTCCCAGTCTTAGCGGTAAGAATGTAGACCAAATTGAGCTGTTCCAACAGTCTCCCTGTTCTCAGCCTCTCAACTTACCAAACCATGCAAATCCATCTGATAGGTTTAAAATACTCTGGACTAGAAATTCATTTGCTGAGCGCCACTCTGTAGTGCCCTGAAATGGTGATAAAATGGCGACCGCCGCTCCTTCACCAGTTGGCGGCGGATCCTGCAGCAGCCACCATATTCGTGTCCCGGTAACTGACAGCACCCTGAACGAAACAATGGCAGCGTGGTGACATCAATCAGTGTGCAACGCTGAGTTACCATCACCGTGCGGAACTTCAACCTTAGTGCTAAATTCAGCACTGGGTCCTAAGCAGGCCAAAAGTGGCAACATCAGCACGGCTTAAAAGGACACACACGTTCTTCAGGTGAGTTTGCATTTAAGCTTTCAGACTTTAAAATTTTTTTTTATTGAAGTAATGTCTTGCGGTAATAGATGTTAGAAGTTTTCTAAGTCTGTAGGGAGTGCTGCTGGATGCTTGCAAAGCCTTGGATAGTAAAGGAAGGCCTCTGAGAAGACAGATAATTCTGCAAATTCTCACCAGGTCAGGCAACATCCATGGAGAGAGAAACAGAGTTCACATCTCAGGTCAAGATGCTGCCCGACCTGCTGAGTATTTCCAGACTTTTATGCTGTAATTTCAGATTTACAGCAACTGCTCACAGAGGGAAGAGGAAGACACAGAAGAGGAGGAAGCAGAAGGAAGAATGCAACCCAGACAGTCCCTTTCTGGCCGGAATATCCAGGATGGAATCATCCCCCTGCAGTCCCAGTGACCACAACTCCAATTCCCCTTTCAACATTAATCCCACACCTTACCTTCCCTCTGTTACTGACAATCACAGCATCCTCTTGACCGCAGTACTGAAATAAAAGTAACCACATAGCAATTTTCCAATCCAACTTTATATATCTACCCATCCAGGAAATCAACTTATCACCCATTTGCATTCCCTTAGTGATTGTCTTGTTTTACCTGTCCTACTGAAGTTATGCAGTGCTACCCCAGTGGCTGCAGCATAAAAACATAAGAAATAGGAGCAGGAGTAGGCCATAAGACCCCTCGAGCCTTTTCCGCCATTCAATAAGATCATGGCTGATCTGATCTTGATCTGAACTCCACATTCCTGCCAGTTCCTTATAACCCTTGACTCCCCTATAGTTCAAGAATGTGTCTATCTCTGCATTGAATATATTCAATGACTCACCTTCCACAGCTCTCTGGGGTCGAGAATCCCAAAGATTCATGACCCTCTGAGAGAAGAAATTCCTCCCCATCTCCGGCTTCAATGGGCGACCCCTTATTCTGAAAGAATGCCCCCTAGTTCTAGATTCCCCCATGAGGGGAAACATCCTTTCAGCATCGACCCAGTCAAGCCCCCTCAGAACCTTATGTGTTTCAATAAGATCACCTCTCATTTTTCTAAACTCCAGTGAATACAGGCTCAACTTTTCCTCAGAAGACAACCTCTTCATCCCAGGAATCAACCGAGTGAACTTTCTCTGAACTGCCTCCAATGCAAGTATATCCTTATTTAAGTAAGGAGTCCAAAACTGTATGTAGTACTCCAGGTGTGGTCTCACCAACGCCCTGTACAGTTGCAGCAGGACTTCCCTACTTTTATATTCCATCCCTCTTGCAATTAAGGCCAGCATTCCATTTGCCTTCCAAATTACTTGCTGCACATGCATACTAACTTTTTGTGTTTCATGTTGGCTAAAGTAGACTGGGAACACAGACTAAACGGTGGCACAATTGAGGAACAGTGGAGGACTTTTAAGGAGCTCTTTCATAGTGCGCAACAAAAATATATTCCAGTGAAAAAGAAGGGCGGAAAGAGAAAGGATAACCAGCCGTGGATAACCAAGGAAATAAAGGAGACTATCAAATCAAAGACCAATGCGTATAAGGTGGCCAAGGTTAGTGGGAAACTAGAGGATTGGGAAAATTTTAAACAACAGCAAATAATGACTAAAAAAGCAATAAAGAAAGGAAAAATAGAATACGAAGGTAAACTTGCGCAAAACATAACAGCAGATAGTAAAAGCTTTTACAGATATATAAAACGGAAAAGAGTGACTAAAGTAAATGTTGGTCCCTTAGAAGATGAGAAGTGGGATTTAATAATGGGAAATGTGGAAATGGTTGAGACCTTAAACAATTATTTTGCTTCGGTCTTCACAGTGGAAGACACAAAAACCATGCCAAAAATTGCTGATCACAGGAATGTGGGAAGGGAGGACCTTGAGACAATCACTATCACTAGGGGGGTAGAGCTGGACAGGCTAATGGGACTCAAGGTAGACAAGTACCCTGGTCCTGATGAAATGCATCAAAGAGATGGCGGAAGTTATAGCAGATGCATTCGTTATAATCTACCAAAATTCTCTCGAATCTGGGGAGGTACCAGCGGATTGGAAAGCAGCTAATGTAACGCCTCTGTTTAAAAAAGGGGGCAGACAAAAGGCAGGTAACTATAGGCCAGTTAGTTTAACATCTGTAGTGGGGAAAATGCTTGAAACTATCATTAAGGAAGAAATAGCGGGACATCTAGATAGGAATAGTGCAATCAAGCAGACGCAGCATGGATTCATGAAGGGAAAATCATGTTTAACTAATTTATTGGAATTCTTTGAGGATATAACGAGCGTGGTGGATAGAGGTGTACCGACGGATGTGGTGTATTTAGATTTCCAAAAGGCATTCGATAAGGTGCCACACAAAAGGTTACTGCAGAAGATAGAGGTACGCGAAGTCAGAGAAAATGTATTAGCATGGATAGAGAATTGGCTGGCGAACAGAAAGCAGAGAGTCGGGATAAATGGGTCCTTTTCAGGTTGGAAATCAGTGGTTAGTGGTGTGCCACAGGGATCGGTGCTGGGACCACAACTGTTTACAATATACATAGATGACCTGGAAGAGGGGACAGAGTGTAGTGTAACAAAATTTGCAGATGACACTAAGATTAGTGGGAAAGCGGGTTGTGTAGAGGACACAGAGAGGCTGCAAAGAGATTTGGATAGGTTAAGCGAATGGGCTAAGGTTTGGCAGATGGAATACAATGTCGGAAAGTGTGAGGTCATCCACCTTGGGAAAAAAAACAGTAAAAGGGAATATTATTTGAATGGGGAGAAATTACAACATGCTACGGTGCAGAGGGACCTGGGGGTCCTTGTGCATGAATCCCAAAAAGTTAGTTTGCAGGTGCAGCAGGTAATCAGGAAGGCGAATGGAATGTTGGCCTTCATTGCGAGAGGGATGGAGTACAAAAGCAGGGAGGTCCTCCTGCAACTGTATAGGGTATTGGTAAGGCCGCACCTGGAGTACTGCGTGCAGCTTTGGTCACCTTACTTAAGGAAGGATATACTGGCTTTGGAGGGGGTACAGAGATGATTCACTAGGCTGATTCTGGAGATGAGGGGGTTACCTTATGATGATAGATTGAGTAGACTGGGTCTTTACTCGTTGGAGTTCAGAAGGATGAGGGGTGATCTTATAGAAACATTTAAAATCATGAAAGGGATCGACAAGATAGAGGCAGAGAGGTTGTTTCCACTGGTAGGGGAGACTAGAACTAGGGGGCACAGCCTCAAAATACGGGAAAGCCATTTTAAAACCGAGTTGAGAAGGAATTTCTTCTCCAAGAGGGTGAATCTGTGGAATTCTCTGCCCAAGGAAGCAATTGAGGCTAGCTCATTGAATGTATTCAAGTCACAGATAGATAAATTTTTAACCAATAAGAGAATTAAGGGTTACGGGGAGAGGGCGGGTAAGTGGAGCTGAGTCCATGGCCAGATCAGCCATGATCTTATTGAATGGTGGAGCAGGCTCGAGGGGCTAGATGGCCTACTCCTGTTCCCAATTCTTATGTTGTTATGTACAAGGACACCCAGATCCCTCTGTACTGCAGCATTCTGTAGTCTCTCTGCATTTAAATAAGAATTTGCTTTTCTATTGTTCCTACCAGAGTGGATAACCTCACATTTTCCCACAATATACTCCATCTGCCAAATTTTTGCCCACTCACTTAACCTGTCTATATCCGTTTGCAGATTTTTTGCGTCCTCCTCACATCTTGCATTTCCACCGATCTTTGTATCATCAGCAAATTTGGCTACAATACACTCGGTACCTTCATCCAAGTTATTAATATAGATTGTAAATTGTTGAGGCCCCAACAGTGAACCCTGTGGCATCCCACTTGTTACAGTTTGCCATCCTGGAAATGATCCATTTATCCCAACTCTCTGTTTTCTGTTAGTTAACGAATCCTCCATCCATGCTAATAGAAACACAGAAACATAGAAAATAGGTGCAGGAGTAGGCCATTTGGCCCTTCGAGCCTGCACCGCCATTCAATGAGTTCATGGCTGAACATGCAACTTTAGTACCCCGTTCCTGCTTTCTCACCATACCCCTTGAGCCCCCTAGTAGTAAGGACTACATCAAACTCCTTTTTGAATATATTTAGTGAATTGGCCTCAACAACTTTCTGTGGTAGAGAATTCCACAGGTTCACCACTCTCTGGGTGAAGACGTTTCTCCTCATCTTGGTCCTAAATGGCTTACCCCTTATCCTTAGACTGTGACCCCTGGTTCTGGACTTCCCCAACATTGGGAATATTCTTCCTGCATCTAACCTGTCCAAACCCGTCAGAATTTTAAACGTTTCCAAGAGATCCCCTCTCATTCTTCTGAACTCCAGTGAATACAAGCCCAGTTGATCCAGTCTTTCTTGATATGTCAGTCCCGCCATCCCGGGAATCAGTCTGGTGAACCTTCGCTGCACTCCCTCAATAGCAAGAATGTCCTTCCTCAAGTTGGGAGACCAAAACTGTACACAATACTCCAGGTGTGGCCTCACCAAGGCCCTGTACAACTGTAGCAACACCTCCCTGCCCCTGTACTCAAATCCCCTCGCTATGAAGGCCAACATGCCATTTGCTTTCTTAACCGTCTGCTGTACCTGCATGCCAACCTTCAATGACTGATGTACCATGACACCCAGGTCTCGTTGCACCTCCCCTTTTCCTAATCTGTCACCATTCAGATAATAGTCTGTCTCTCTGATTTTACTACCAAAGTGGATAACCTCACATTTATCCACATTATACTTCATCTGCCATGCATTTGCCCACTCACCTAACCTATCCAAGTCACTCTGCAGCCTCATAGCATCCTCCTCGCAGCTCACATTGCCACCCAACTTAGTGTCATCCGCAAATTTGGAGATACTTCATTTAATCCCCTCGTCTAAATCATTAATGTACAATGTAAACAGCTGGGGCCCCAGCACAGAACCTTGCGGTACCCCACTAGTCACTGCCTGCCATTCTGAAAAGTACCCATTTACTCCGACTCTTTGCTTCCTGTCTGACAACCAGTTCTCAATCCATGTCAGCACACTACCCCCAATCCCATGTGCTTTAACTTTGCACATTAATCTCTTGTGTGGGACCTTGTCGAAAGCCTTCTGAAAGTCCAAATATATCATATCCCTCATTCTCCCTTGTCCACTCTACTGGAAACATCCTCAAAAAATTCCAGAAGATTTGTCAAGCATGATTTCCCTTTCACAAATCCATGCTGACTTGGACCTATCATGTCACCTCTTTCCAAATGCGCTGCTATGACATCCTTAATAATTGATTCCATCATTTTACCCACTACTGATGTCAGGCTGACCGGTCTATAATTCCCTGTTTTCTCTCTCCCTCCTTTTTTAAAAAGTGGGGTTACATTGGCTACCCTCCACTCCATAGGAACTGATCCAGAGTCTATGGAATGTTGGAAAATGACTGTCAATGCATTTCCAAGGCCACTTCCTTAAGTACTCTGGGATGCAGTCCATCAGGCCCTGGGGATTTATCAGCCTTCAATCCCATCAATTTCCCCAACACAATTTCCCGACTAATAAGGATTTCCCTCAGTTCCTCCTTCTTACTAGACCCTCTGACCCCCTTTATATCCGGAAGGTTGTTTGTGTCCTCCTTAGTGAATACCGAACCAAAGTACTTGTTCAATTGGTCTGCCATTTCTTTGTTCCCCATTATGACTTCCCTTGATTCTGACTGCAGGGGACCTAAGCTTGTCTTTACTCACCTTTTTCTCTTTACATATCTATAGAAATTTTTGCAATCCGCCTTAATGTTCCCTGCAAGCTTCCTCTCGTACTCTATTTTCCCTGCCCTAATCAAACCCTTTGTCCTCCTTTGCTGAGTTCTAAATTTTTCCCAGTCCCCGGGTTCGCTGCTATTTCTGGCCAATTTGTATGCCACTTCCTTGGCTTTAATACTATCCCTGATTTCCCTTGATAGCCACGGTTGAGCCACTTTCCCTTTTTTATTTTTACGCCAGACAGGGATGTACAATTGTTGTCGTTCATCCATGCGGTCTCTAAATGTCTGCCATTGCCCATCCACAGTCAACCCCTTAAGTATCATTCGCCAATCTATCCTAGCCAATTCACGCCTCATACCTTCAAAGTTACCCTTCTTTAAGTTCTGGACCATGGTCTCTGAATTAACTGTTTCATTCTCCATCCTAATGTAGAATTCCACCATATTATGGTCACTCTTCCCCAAGGGGCCTCGCACAATGAGATGCAAAACAAGGTCGGGTAGATTTACAGAGAGGAGCACATCAGAGGCAATGTGCACAGAAGCAGGTGGCTGTATCATTGGAAAATAAAATGTAATGAAATGAATTTAAGAATGGGACTGAAAGGGCTGAAAGACAGAGGGTGAGACAACGTGTGCGAGAGAGAAAGGAGAGTAAGAAAAAGAAAGCCTGGCAGAGAAATGGAGAGAGAGAAAGAGAGTCAGTGAGAGGAAACAAACATAAAACTAAGTGAGAAACAGAAAGACACTAACATCCAAAAAAGGGGAGTGGAAGAGAGAATGAGACAGTGTTAGAGAGGGGAAGGAAAGAGGAGATAACGGCTGGGGTGGTGGGAGAGAATGAGGCAGAGAAAAGAGAGAGGTGAAAGAGTTGGAGAGAGGGACTGAGAGTGAAGCAGAAAGACAGACCGAGAACCGGAGGAGAGAAAGGCAGAAAGTGTGAGAGAAACAGCGAGTCAGAGAGAAATGAGAGAGAAGCGAGCAGAGGTGAATGAGAGAGAGAGAATGAGGCAGGGAGAGAGCAATTGATTGAAAGAAACAGAGGTGGAGAGAAGAGAGTGAGACAGAGGGAGAGATAAAATGAGGCAGGTAGTGAAAGAGTAAAAAGAGATTTGGAGGAAGCACAGGTTAGTGGGTCTGATGCATTGGACGTCTATTTCCAATCTGCCTCAAGAAACCCGTTCAATAAGATATCTTGGACCCTGAATGGTCACAGTGCTGATAGTCTGGGAATCACGTCTTAGCTCCGTACTATATTGCCCCCAACACTATGAGCTCTTATCTTGCTTAATAAACTTTTATGTGTCACCTTATCGAATGCCTTTTGGAAATCCAAATACACAACATCTACTGGTTCACCTTTATCCACCCTGCTCGTTACATCCTCAAAGAACACTAATAAATTTGTCAAACACCATGGTGGAAGGCTGCTGACTTTCAGTGGGGGCCTTACTGGTGGACCTTGAGCTGGCTGGGAGTGGCAAATCATTCTTCTTCTTCTTCTCCTTCGCTCCTTCTCCTTCTCCTCCTCTTCTCTTCTCTTCCTTCTTCCCTCTTTGTCCTCATCCTCCTGCTCCTGCATTTCTTTGGTGTGTGAAATGAGAAAGGTACCAGGGTGGCGTTGTAGTGAGGGGAGGGCGGGAAAGCAAGAGGTGCATGTGAGAAGGAGGATAACGTATGAGGATACCAGCAACTTTTATCCTTTCAGCCCTGCCGCTGGCCAATGGCTCAGCCATGCCCCTGCCAAGAAATGTATAGACCGTCTCCTCCATGGGGGTGAGGTGAGGGTAGGAATGTGAGAAATGCCCCGTGATTGGTGCAGATTTTTAGTAGGTGAGTGATTGTGAGTGGTGGTCGTGGATTGAGCAATGTGTGAGGTTAGTGATGCAGTTGTTAAGAGGCAGCGTTTGAAGATGCATTCACTGACCTTGACCACTGATCTGAGGTCATGAAGCCTCTTTGGGCACTGGAGCCTGGTGATGGAGGTGATACTTCTGGCAGTAATGGCCTCGGTGATGCAGTCCCACATCGATCTTTCGGGAAGGTCTCCTGGGTGGTCATGGGGAACTACATAAAATGACTACACAGTCATTCCTCCAGGCATATAGCGCAGCTGTCACCTGCCGAATGCAGAAATGTGTTGCATGTTGAGAAATGCCGCACACATCAGTTGCAGCTTGGAAGGATCCGGATGCATAGAATGAAAGTTCAGCTGTAACCTTCACTTCAATCGACAAAGCAGTCCTCTGACACTTCTAGGTTGCAGGTCTGCTTTCACCAACTCACAGATCTCAGTTACAACTTCTTTGCAGAAATGCAGCCTTCAGACACAATCTGCATCACGCATGCCCGACGTGGATAAGGCCTCCTGCCCAGCACCCTACAGGCTCTGAGATTCCTCATGCGATGATGTTGAATTAATTGTCTCCTCCGCAGCACCATGATGCAGAAGGCTTGCCCCCATGCTTAAATTTGACCTTTGCAAGAAGCTCAAAACAACAGGAATGAAGGCAGGACCGGGTCTTTATTCTCTCTCCGCAAGGTTGGTATGGACCACACCCAGGTCTGAGCAAACGCAGTGATCGGGAAGACCACAGCACCCCCTGCCCCCACCCCCTCTGCCCCGGGCTCATTGCAGTCTTGTAACTTGTTCCGATCATGTTGAACAGCACCTTCCACCACCCCGCCCCCCCACCCCTTGCCCTGCCCCAAACCCTCTGGGTTCATTTATGGCCAAGTACAATCTTCCGACCACCACCTCTTCCCCCGGGCTTGTTTTGTAGCCGAGCCCCTGTGTCCGGGCACAGGGCTGATTCTGGCAGCCGATGCTCCAACCCTCCCGCCTGTTTGAAGACGTTCGGTGGTGGTGTGTGAGTTTAAAAAAGACGAAAACTTCATAATTCCATCAAACTTCCATCTACTCCGTTGTAAAAAATTTAATCTTTATTAGACATATTTAAAATGTTCTTATCTCCCTCCAAAACTTCGATGAAAAACAATGGCGTCTTTCAGCACCGATTTTACAATGTGTGCTGCTTTCTCTTAACTCACCAGAAGGTTTTTCAGGAGTGGCCAGATACGCCGACCTAGGATAAATTTTTGGGGGGCAAACTTTGAAAAATGATAAAAACTGGCGCAGACATGAGGTAACGCCCCCACGACATCAAAAAAAACTAACCTAAAAAAATCGTAACTAACTCAGTTACGCTGGCGCAGATTCCTTGAGGAAACTTTAATTTAAAAACTTTCACCAAAAATAGCTGTGCACGCCAAAAAAACGGCGCAAATGACTGGAAAATTGAGCCCATTGTATGGGGAGCATATGTGCACACAAAGGGCTAAAAGTTCATGTTCGCCAGAAAAGTTGCCGGTATCACCGGCAACTGGACTTAACGACCGTGAAAATGGCCGCCACGCTAAGCTGAGTAAATTCGTCTGAGGGACTGGAGAATGGTGATGCAACGCTTACCTTACATGCAACGCCCTCCTGGTGGCATTAGTGGAGACCTCCGAGGCGAAGTTCCCATCTTGTGTGCCCTTCAAGCTTCACACAGCCTCTGGGAGCGAGGCTATAGAACTCGCAAGGAATTGTGGGTAATTAAAAGGGCCTATGAATTAAAGGGACAATGCCGAGGGCCCAGGAGTAGCACGGACCAGCTCACGCTACGATATGTGTGCACACTAGGTCCGTGCAGTAGAGCTGGTCTCCAGTCGTCTTGGTTAATCCTTGCCACTGAACCAAGACCTAGCTCTGTCAAGCCCATGTGGTAGCTGGTGTGCAACGGCCACCACTTAAAAAAATCCACGCACAGGCATCTTCCACCTCTTCAATTGGAGTTCAGGACTGGACTATCAGGTCCTTCATTGAAACACCTGTGAACTCATGTGGAAGCAAGTCATCCTCGTTCGAGGGACCACCTATGATGACAAATGCATTCAGAAGCCATACAAATTAAAATGCAGTTAAAAATGAAGTTTCCAACCCTTACTGTCTTTCGAAAAAAACATTTTACATTATAAAGAAGTCCCAATAATATTACTCAGCTCTTAAAGCTGAATTCCTTTCCAAACCTCAATAAATGTGAAAAGTGCTTCAGCAAGCTATGGGTCTCGTGCGCAACACTCCAGCTTTGTGTGGTGGGTTAACACTGCAAGACTGGGCCTCTACCCACACGTGACAGGGCTGTGGGCTTCTCCATGATTGCTGGCTTCCCATAGGTGCAGGGCTGCATTGATTGTACCCACATCACCTTTGAAGGATTCCGAGATATGCAGAACCAGAAAAGGCTTCCACTCCATTAATGTGCAGCTCATGTGTGACAACATGCATTGCATCATGTTAGTCGATGCAAGATACTCTAGGATCACCCATGATGCGTTCATCCTATGCGAGAGCTTTATATCTGCCATGTTTCAGCAGCAGCAGCCAGAAGGGCAGAACTGGCTACTGGGAGACAAAGAGTACCTCATCACCTGGCTCATGACGCCCCTAAGTGTAACCCAGACGGAAACTGACCGGGAATACAACATGTTGCACATGGCGATGCGCAGCATCATAGAGAGGACCATTTGCATATTGAAACAGCATTTCCCATGCCTGGACCATTCCGGAGGCTATTTGCGATACACCCCTGAGATTGTTGGTCAGTTCACTGTTGTGTGCCTCATGCTGCATAACTTAGCCATCATGAGGCAGCAGCACCTGGTACTGGAAGACCCACCTGCGGTGAAAGTGGCTGATGATAATGATGAGGAAGATGCAGATAATGAGCAGGAGGACGAGGAAGCCATGCAAGTATCAGAACCTGGAGCATGACAGTGGAGGAAGGCGGGCCATCGTGCCCCTTCAACGATTGCTCAAACCTTGCGCCAGCAGCTCATCCATGAACACTTTGCTGCCTGAAGGCTCAGCGACAACTCTTCCACATGGACAATGTTTACTGTTTGGAGCTGTTCTGTAATGTTGTGTTGTGTTAATGGAACAAATGATGGAAATGATTCGTGTTTACTTCAAAAGTTGTATTAATAATCGAATAAATAATGGAAATGATTCTTCTTGAGTTTCAAAAGTTATGTTAATAATGGAACAAATAATGAAAAAGATTCAATTTTAATTTAAAATATATTTTATTCAAAAGTTTAACAAACAGTTCTTTGTACTTAACTTAACTTTAATGAAATTATTCTTGTATTAAATTTTAAAGTTTTCAATTAAGATCACTTCCAAACTTTAACATCACATACAAACTCGAAGATCACTTAAAAACTTAAAGATCACTTACTAACTTTTAAATGTAAATTTACATAACTTACAAAAAACTTTTAATTTGAGAACAACAGTTACAACAGTAACAATAACAAGAACAACAAAAACAGCAGCAGCAAAGAAAGGCTGCACCCATCTCTTCTCCACCTTATTCTAAGACCGCCCGCCGCGCTTGGTCTTGATGACTCCACTACCCCTGCCCGCAGGCGGTGGCGCAATGTTCCTGGGGTTGGTACCAAGCTTATTCTTTCTGACATCTCGGGTAGTGCGCACTGTTGTGTGGGTGCGGGGGGGAGGGGGCGGGGGGGGCGCGTGGGCAGGCAGCAATGTGGAGGGCTCAGTGTGGGGCTCTTCAGAGGCTGGTCTGGGGATTGGAGTGGGAGTGGCAGTTGATTCTCTCATTGGGCGCAGGTTCTGGGCGGGTTCCCTTATTGCAGCAGCTAACTCCAACATGCCGTCCCTCATGCGCCCTGACAGTGTCTCAATGACCTCCAACATTTCCTCCCTCATGTTAAGCAAAAATGTCTCGACTACCTGCAACATTCCCTCTCTCATGTTCACGGAAAGTGTCTGAACTACCTGTGACACTCTCTCCCTCATGTTCACTGACATGGTTGCAGCTGACTGAGATATTCCCTCAGTAATGGTCTCGGACATGGTTCCCATTTCTCATGAGATTGCTGTTACTTCTCCCGACAGTCCCGATACCTTATCATCCACCTTACTGATGGTGTCCAGGAGTGATCGGGTAAGGTCAATGCTCTCTGCTCTCATTGCCATCATGTGAACCATATCTGTTAGATCCTGCACCTCAGGAGAGCACGGTCAAGCTCTCCTTCGGCTCGCACCCCATCACTGAGACCCGCAGCCTTGGAAGGTGGGGCCCTGGGTGTGCCTCACCACCTCACCACTGGGAACTGCAGCCTCGGAAGGTGTGCCTCATTGCACCCTATTGGAATCCTCAGCCTTGGATGATGGGAAACCATGGAATGTCCCACCAGCACTCAAACCACTAGTCACGGAAGGAGCTGCCACCTCAATGGGCAGCACTTGCACCTCCTCAAAAGTCAGTAAAATAGTGGGGACTTCATCCATCTCCATCCCCTCTCCCTCCTTCTCCCTCTCATCCCCATGCTCTGGCTGGAAGGTGGGATTGGAAGATGTTCTCCTCTTCAGGCTTGTACTCGTCTGAATTTTCTTCTGCATCGTCAGGGTTGGCCTAAAGTTCTGCAAAATATAACAGATCAGACAAATGGTTAGCAGTAGAAGAGAGGGCAGGGTGGAATGGCATGAGTAGGCTCACACAGCGCAGGCAGCAGGCTGATTTAAAGGACCATGGTGAATGATAGCACATTGCATCAATCAAAGCATAGCTGACGGAGATATCCTCATGAACCGAAGCATAGCTAGCCCATGCAGTACTTAACATTTAGCAAAGCCAGACTGTGGATTTTGCAGGACTTACCCTCTCCCTCGAGTGTGGGTCCAGCTTGTGCAGTGGTGGTTGCTTTTCTCCAGGCAGGATCCATTAAAGCAGTGACCCTCTCTTCCAAGTGTATCAGTGGCTGCAGATTTGCCGGGCCTCCTCCTGTTCAAGTTCTTTCCTTTTGGTTGTGTGCCACCTTCCTCTGCAAAGATGAAAATATAACTTTTTAGAGAAGGTGTCTTTCTGCTGAGTGGGACATATATAGATGGTCACATTTACAATTGCAATTCCATTGAATAAATGAAAGTATTACTTACACTAACTACTTGACCAAGGTCCTGCCACTTCTTTATGCACTGACCTCCAGACCTTGGGGTGTTCACCATTGCACAGTAATCTTCTGCAAGTTGGTTCCAGCGTTTCTTCTTTTCTTTGGGTGGAACTTTTATGTGACCTCTGCTGATATCTAGTTCCTGCCATCTGGCCTCAATTACAGTAATTAGTGCCTCCACTTCATCCTGTGAAAAATTCTTGGTCCTTGCACCGCGTTGCATCTTGTATTGCAGCTCCGATTTTTCCAATGTTCTCACACACATAACTAGCTCTTTAAAAATGGCCAATTGCAGACCGGGAGCTGTACTGCGCATGTGCGCCCATTGGAATCACATCAAAAAGGTCAATTTTTTTTTTCCCACATGCGCAGAAGGGGCAACATTTTTTGGCGCAGACAGCAGATTCCACTCCTTGAGGCGACTGGACAGACTGTGCGGCACCAAATTTGAAAAATACAGCAGGGGAACTTGGCACAAATATTTTTGGAGTATTTCTGGCCTAGAAAAATGAGCATAACTCTGGCAATATGCCAAGTAATGGTCTTGGGCAAAATTGAGCCCTATATAGTGTGGTATAATCAGCTAATCACAATGCAAGAAGCTATTGCTGGGATGTTTTGGAGGGGTAGCTTGTAAGATGTGAGGTCCATGGAGCTTAGAGGACAGCACAGATCTTATTGTATGGAGCGCATTATTCCGATATTCTATGATTTGCACGATCTGTTGCACAAATATGTTCACACGCACGGATTGTGCCAAAGTGCACAATGGAGCATGTCATGACAATGCAGTACCCGTACAGATAAAATGTGCTAATTTACTCATAATACATCTTTTTAATGTTCTCTTCACAGAGTTTGGCGAACAGCTACGGATAACCATGATGGAGCAATTCTCATCAGTGAACACGGTAAGGGTATGACCTCCAGCAGTAGTATGAAGTAGCACAGAGGCAGCTGGTTTGCATGCAAATAAGCATCGATTCAGCACTTTCAAGTAGCCATGCAAAAGCAGTGGGCATTGTCACAGAAAGTAATCAGTCCATACTGACTCTATCAAAGGAAAATCCTGGGACAGACATAGGTCCATCAGGGTTTGAGGCAGATGAGAATAGTGCACCTTCTACAGTCTCTGCAACTTGTTATGCAATCACTCACCACTTCTCCTTCAAAGGGCAGACGGGGTCTTGGTTTAACATCACATCCAAAAGATGGCACCTCTGTCAGTGCACCACTCCCTCAATACTGCACTGCAGTGTCAGCCGAGATTATGTACTCAAGTTTCTAGTGTGGGACTTGAACCCACAGCCTTTTGACTCAGTCTGCACCATGGCTAACGCATGCACAACCAGCAGAAAGGGAGTCATGAAGTAAAAGAGCCAAACATAGCAGCAAGACATATCAAACACATATTTCATTGCAGAGTAAATACAATTCATGTACTGTCAATGTATTTTATATTCTGTCATGCTTCACATTCTGCAGAAAAGACACCTTCAGATGTCCAACAGTAAGCAGAACAAAGAATATGCAGTGCCTTGCCAAAACGACACAACTAAAACAGATAGCAGTTCGGCAATTGTAAGTATTTCCAACACACATCAATGTCCAGTTTCAGAGCTCACTGGAAAAACTGGGCAATGAGTTCCTCACATTCCTGTTTCACTGACCGCAGTGACTGCTCTGCTGTTGGTGACTGCGGAGTCCTGGTTATCCATGGCTTGAGGCTCCTCTTCATCCAAGTTCATGTCAATTACAAAATTGTGTGGTGTGCAGCATTCTGTTGGTTCTGCTGACCTTCTCTAAGGCCTGTGAAAAATCCCCTGTTGGAAGTTCTCTGATGTAGACGTTGAAGACAATGGTGATCTTCACTGCCATTAGTAATGCTGGTCTTTTTGGACCTGGGAAATACCTCAGTCATGATTCCTGTGTTGAGTTTCACCCTCATTGTATATTGGTTCTTTAGCGTGCCGAGATTACTGTCTGTTACAGTAAATCTGCTGCCTCGGTGGCACTTCCTGAGTCATTAGCTACCTCCTGTCTTCCACTTTCCTCCTCCTTCTTCTCTCTCATGTTCTGGGGAGGAGAATCCTTTGCTACTATTCACTTCTTTCAATACTATGGTGGTGCATTGAGATTTCCCCCTTTGAGTTCACTAACTCCAGCTTTGCCATAGAGTAGGACATTTGCACATTGCAGCATTCAGAAGTCTAGAAATGATTGTATCTTTGAAATGACTTGCAGATATTTGGGTTATGAAAAAATTGGGGTGGGGTTAAATTGGACAACCCCTGAAAATGGTCGTGGGGATCGTGATCTGCAATTAACCCACGCCCGTTCATTGCATTGCAGGCAGCATGTTAAATTGGTGCAACCTGCTGTTTTACATGATTGCTACATGCATCCAGTGCTACCCGCACTGTTCACTGGCTGAACACATCAGCAGGGGCCTGATATCACAGGTGGCTAGTGCTTAAAGGCAACCTGCGCCTCTTAATGGGGCATTGCAAAAAGTAATGGGAGCCCTTTGTGAATTGAATCTATGCTGTAATATATTGAAGAATGGCTGAACATGCGAGAGAGACAAGTACAGGAAACCTCCAAAAACATGCAGAATTGCACCAGCAGCCAGAAGAAATAATCCAGCAACTAACCTGCAAGTACTTCATGATCCCTTTAAATAGCCCTGGTTGGGGACGGGGGTTATTCCATTTAATGTCATGTTCAGCTGTGTGAGATTAAGACAGGATGTTGGCTGGAGTGTGGAGTTGGAAAATAGCAGTGGAGACATCAAATCAGCGTTGCACACTGATTCGGGTCACCATCTTGATGCTCTGCATGCTGTCAGCTGTCATTAGGCACACGCGCACGCAAACCACTTTACCAAGATGGCATGCTTCGTGCTTCCTGTTGGAAGTATGCGCGTGCATCTCGGACCCTATTTTTGAGTCTTACTTGGCCATGTAACGCCGAAAGAAATGGACGCTACACGCCATAATTTAGCCCCCCATACACAGTCTGAAGAATATGCTTAAACTCTTCTGGACTGATTCAATCTTATTTGTGCTGTCAGTAAGTTGCTGTAACCTTCTGCTTCTGTGTGATAGTTTTTCGGAATGGACAGAACGTAATGGGTATCCCATGTGACCTTCGGTGTATTGTGCTATAATGAAATGGTAATGTTTAGGCTCCCTTGCAGAAATTGGTTTGGATTGCAGGGAGCAGAAGTCAAGCTAGATAATGATCAGATAATCTGTTTTTAGTGATGTTGGTTGAGGTATAAATATTGGCCTATTTTTCTTCCTGTTCTTGCTCTCCCCAGTCATGGTCTTTGCTCAGCATTCCCAACTGACCACATGGCCCAGATGAGGAACTTGCCATGTGGAGAATTATCGGCATCGGGCCAAGACCTCCCACTGCAGTATTTGAAAGCGTCAGCTTGCAGTGGCACTGCTGTACTTCAATTGGATTTTTTTGGGGGGGGCAGCCATGTCTGTCTGAGTAACTTCAATCCATGATTCATTTATTCATTTATTTTCTTGTCAGCTCCAGATGACTGTTATAAAGTGCTCAAGTTTTACTCTTGCAGTTCATAATGTCATCTGAACATTTCAGCAAGAATGTTGCTTTGTAATAACTCATGAAATTCTGAACCATGAAATTACAGATCATGCAGCTTTAATTACTTTCTTCGCAAATCTGCCAACTGAATGTCAATTAGTGCCAAATGTGAAGGCAGCCTGCGCTGTGATTTCCTGGATTTCCCATTCTGTGTTGTTTTAAAATAAATGGGTTAAAATAACAACCGAACGGAAAATCTAGGTTTTGGGATCCTGTAGGATGAGATTGGAAGTCCTAAAATAAAATAATTATGCTCAAAATCTTTTATGATCAGCGAAGAGAAGAAATCTCCTTCATTACTGCTGAGATCCCTGAAAAGAAAAGAACACACCCTGGTTTTAATGTGTCACTTCCTCAGGAACGTGTCTTTATAATTGACATGCTTTGAGTAATCAGGCTCAAGCAATATTTAAAATGGATTCTACCAAATAACCCAAATTATTCTTGTTAGCAAACCTGAAGTCTCTTGTGTCTGTAACTCAAAGTAATAACTATTATGATACCATTTAAGTTTATGAAGTGTGAAAGTATTATAGAAACTACAGGGGTGAAATTACCTCTCGCCACGATTAGGGGCGGTAACCATCTAGAGCAGGGACTAGCTGCGCCGAGCGCAGAAGTCCTGCCCTCACTGTTGAACTCAGCTTACCGTCGCTGAAAGGAAGCGGAGCGCAATCTCGCGTCCTCTACTTCCTTTAGGGGCGGTTCCCGGAGAGCTACTGGGGCGAGATGTTGAGCACTATGCAGATGTTCTGCGCAACGCTGACACGCTTCAACGCCCCTCCCCTTCGCTTAAAGGGGAGGGCCACTGCACATTCTGCAAGGACTCTGTTGGCCTCCGCTGGGCCGTCAGGGCAGCGTGCGACTGGGCCAGCAGCCCGACACCCATGCTCGGGCCACCATCGTAGAGCCGACCCGAGAGTCGGCAATCAAAAAAAGATGCCGGCCAGGGGCGCAGCCGCCCACTCCTTTAAGGAACGCCCCACGAGAGGGTATCGGCCACCATCATGGCAATTTGAGAGGTCGCCGTGCATGGCAATGTGGCATCGCTGGTTGCGCGGCAGCCCGAGGCGGTAATCGCGGAGCGTGGCACTGCCATGGCAGCGTCTCCACAAACTCCCGGGCAATTTCCCGGGAAGCGATAGTGCCCCCACTCTGCCCCCTTGGTGTTATTATAGAAAATCATAACAAACCCTACAATGCAACAGAGACTGCACCTGGAAGTCTGTGAAGTATTTTGGGATGGCTTGAGGACATGAAAGGTATTGGCCCAGAATTTGCAGTCAGCGGCGAATGAACGGTGCTTGCTGTTCATTACGTTTACAGCTGCCCACAGACTTTTCATGGGCTTTTCAGCAGCGACATATAAAACAATTAATTAATGGGATGGGGGAGCCACAGGCTCAGCCAGCATTTATTGCCCGTCCCTTAGTGCCCTTGAGAAGGTGGTGGTGAGCTGCCTTCTTGAATCGCTGCAGTCCGTGTGGTGAAGTTAGGGAAGGAGTTCCAGGAGTTTGACCCAGCAACAATGAAATTCAGATGGTGTGTGCCTTGGAGGGAAAATTGGAGGTGGTGGTGTTCCCATGCACTTGCTGCTCTTGTCCTTCTAAGTGGTAGAGGTCGTGGGTTCGGGAGGTGCTGTTGAAGAAGCCTTGGTGAGTTGCTGCAGTGCATCTTGTAGATGGTACACACTGTCGATGGTACACGGTGCGCCGGTGGTGGAGGGAGTGAATGTTTAAGGTGGCAGATGTAGTGACAATGAAGCAAGCTTCTGTGTCCTGGATGGTGACAAGCTTCTTAAGTATTGCTGAAGCTCATCCAGGGAAGTGGAGAGTATTTCGTCACACTCCTGACTTGTGCCTTGTAGATGGTGGAAAGACTTTGGGCAGTCATGGTGGGGATTCACTCACTATGAATACCCAGCCTTTTGTAGCCACAGTATTTATGAGGCTGGTGCAGCAGGTGTCTGAAACAGCATGGTGCTCTCTACAGGAGATCTGCAACTTATGTGAGCGTAGCTGTTCAACCAACCAGATTGAAGAATCCTTACTGAGACATGCATTCTAAACCAGCAAGTGTAAGTTAGAATATTTATTTCAATGTAAAATTATGTACATAAAGAAAGAGAAAGATGGGCTAGATTTTACACTTTTGTGCTCATCGCCCAAAATTGGTTGTTATATCCGGCGTGGGCGGTAAAAATGGGTTTTCAGATTGCCGGCTTCTCACCCAGTCTCAAAGCACCTAGTCTCCATTTTTTAAAATGGGCGTTACCGCGAGCAATATGAAATGGGCGATAGCATTAAATCTCGCTGACCTTCTGCCGTAAAGTGTCGTGGTCCTTAGCAACGGCATGGCAACACTCGACTCAGGAGGTCAAGTGTCATCATGACATGTGCAGAAGAGGAGACAGAGAGAGGGAGCTGAGAGCGAATGAAGGCGTGTGTGGGTGTGGTGTGGCTGCTTTGGTGGAAGGAGGGAGACTTTAGAGCTTCACAGCAAATAGGAAAACAAAAAGTAGCTGTTGCCAGCCACATATTTGCCCGAATTTAGCCTATAATGGAGGGAGAGGAGGAGGCATCACAGCACGCTGTGGAGACTTGACGCTGGAGAGAGCAGTGAGGTGGCAGAGGAGCACATTGGAGGGCGCAAAAGAGCGAGGAGGTTCTCGGACGAGGCAAATACCTCCCTCCTGCAGGAGGTCGAGGTATGCTGGGGTGATTTGACACAGGGAGGGCGTGGGAAGCCCATCCCAAAGGCCTACCAGAAGATATGGACTGGGATAGCAGAGGTGGTCTCGTTGGCGACCAACGAGGTGTGTGAGGGCAACCAATGCCGCAAACGATGGAACGACCTTGTGGGATCCACAAGAGTAAGTATTAACATTGATTTACATGTACTTTTGTATTTATATAATTTGATTTGTAACAGACATGAGTGACTATCAGCAGATGTGAGGTCTTTCAATTTTACCAGGAATGTTTTACTCAAAGCCTGCGGTCACGGTGCACGTCTTTAGGTAAAGAATGATAATTATCAGAATAATCATGATTACATCTGTCGGATATGTGTTGTATCAGTCTCTGTGACAGTACCTAGAAATTATATCATGCAATGATCTCATGCCATGTCATCCTGTCACCTTTTACAGAAGAAGCTATCGCCGATGAGGTCTGTGCAGAGGCAAACAGGTGGGGGGTCACCAGTCCCCAATGACATCACAGAGATGGAGGAGCGTGTGCTCGCACTCGTGAGGAAGCACCCCCGGACAGCCACGGAAGCATCTGCAGACTCTGAAGTGATGCCACGTGAGTAAAGCTTATACCATTGTGTGATGTAAAGTCAATAGATGCCACACCCACTCATATCCGAACAATCGTATATGATAGATGATTTCTAAAATTGTCTTAGAAATAATGCTGGCCTAATGAAAATCATTGCAATGCACAATGTGTTGATGGCCATGAAATGTGATGTCTGCGGTGATTTTGAGAGCGGTGGCACTTTTGTCGTGCATATGCTGTGTGTAGCGCTGGACTCACCTTGTGACCCTAGCACCCTCTTCTCCTCTAATGACCTCATTTGTGTTTTGCAGCTCAGCCAGCAGCGCGGCCCCAGGCAAGGTCACAGAGGCCAGAAGGTGGGGGCGCGCCACTCTCCGGACGATCCTACATCTGCTGCTGAGGAGCTCCGATTCTCGGCCGTCAATCCACTGGGTCTGTTCTCCATGGATGAGAGCACAGTCTTTGAGGAACCTGCATCGCCACGCTCCAGAAGCCATTCCAACCCAAGGCCATCTAGTAGTCCTCCGGTCATTCTCGCCTCCGCTCTGGAGGTACCAGCCCCAAGCACCTCGCCACAGAGCACCCCATTTGTCCCCAGGACGGCGCTGACCCTGCGGAGGCCTCAGTGGATGCGGCAGGTCTGTTCCACAAGCGCGACATGACAATGGAGAGATGGTACAGTGGTCCAGAAAGACTGTAGACATTGGTGACCAGCTCATCAAAGCACTGGGGGGCATATTCCGACAGCTGGCCCTCATGACCGAGTATATTCCATGCATGGTGGAGTTCCTGGATGCAATAGCCAGGAACACTGCTGGCACAGGCCTCCCAGTGGTCCCCGAGTGCGGCACTCCACCCCTAGGTTCCGCACCACCACTGCGAACGACAGATTAGAGCAAGGACCAAGATCCTGCTTCTGCATCAGAGAATGTTGCCCCCTCGGTACCCCCCGCTCCCATTCCCGTGCAACCACCGCCTCTGCCTTCATCCCCCCAATGAGGCACCGCCTGAGGAGCTCCTTGGCCAGGCGCCGTGGAGCGAGGAGGGGAAGGGGTAGAGGTGGGGAGAAGAAGGGGAGGGGGGAAGGAAAGTGAGGTGCATGTCCGCAGATGATGACTGTGTTATATCTCCATCTGGATGTATGCAATTTGTTGCAAGATATGGGGATAGGGGACTACCCTTCTGCTTTGCCTTTGTATTCTGTGTTGCTGGACATGTTGAACATTTGATTGATGTCAATGGTGGAAAAAGTGGGATGTGGGCGGGGGTTGGGTGTTATTGTCTGTGATACTTATGAGTTCAGACCAATGTTGGTATAATTTTTTTTTAATTGATTATAACCTTGTTGCACATTGTCTCAGATAGCTGGACCGTTACACACTGGTGATTCCTTAACATGAAAGCGATAAATAAAACTTAACTTCAATCAACGTAAACTTTAACTGGCACCAAGGTGATGGGCACCATTGATGTCTGAGCTTCACACACACAGCAGTGTGTCAGCGTTGTTACTCACATCAACGTTCTTTCAGGCAAATCATTCAGATATCAGCTCCTCATGTAAGAGTCTTGCAGCTATGTAGCCACCACGGGCCCTTTCCTGCGGCCTGGAGGGAGTCGTGGGCATGGTTGCATAGCCAGCCTGATTGTCTGGCCCTAGGACAGCATCCAGCCCCTCATCGTTCTCTTACTCTCTCTCCTGAGTTGGAGCATCAGTGCCTTCTGGCAATTCTTGTATTATAGCTCCCCTCCTGAGTGGTCCAGACATCTGAAGCGTTGCTTAAGCAGAGTTATTGTTTTCTGGACCACATTGTGTGTGTCTCTGTGGCTCCGTTTGTATCGCTTCTCGACCTCGGTGTGGGTGTCACGCAGCGGAGGTCATCAGCCAGGTGGCTAGGCAATATCGGTTATCACCAAGCATCCAACATTGTCCTTGTGGCTGACTCTTAAACATGTCTGAGACAGCGCTCTCACGCAGGATGTGAGCCTCATCGAAGATGCCCGGACATTTGACATTCACTGGCATGATGATCTGGTTGTGGTCGACAACTAGTTGGACCTTCAGGGAGTGAAATCTTTTTCTGTTACGAAAGCGCTCCAGGTCCTGAGTAGGAGGCCGCACGGCGATGTGAGTGCACTGTATAGCTCCCTGCACTCTGGGGAAATGAGCAATGTGGTAGACTGCTCCAGCCCTGTTAGTCTGAGCCTCCGTGGTCATGGGGAAGCTGATAAAGTCCATCCTTCTCACGTACAGGGCCTCCGTGACCTGTCTAATGCAATGATGGGTTGCATGGTGAGACAGAGGGCAAGTCCTGACCGCGGAGGCCCGAAAGGATCCGGACACGTAGTAAAACATTGCCGCAGTGACCTTGACTTCGACCGACACTGATGTCTTGATGGCAGGCTGCATATGTGGCATGATGAGCTCGCATATTTCATTGATCA
Source organism: Pristiophorus japonicus (assembly GCF_044704955.1). Lineage (NCBI taxonomy): Eukaryota > Metazoa > Chordata > Chondrichthyes > Pristiophoridae > Pristiophorus > Pristiophorus japonicus. Next base: position 143,331,498 of record NC_091991.1, read on the forward strand.
CCACATTCTGGAAGCGCAGTCTCCGAAGGCAGGTGTGGTTGGAGACTTCGAGGTAAGACCTTTTTTCCCTGTATGTGCGGAGTGTATATGGTGTAGCCCTCCTCCTCATTCTAGCACGTCTTAACTTGGGGACATAATGATGTGCATCACACATTGAGCCAACTGCACTCTGCAGCATCTGCATATTAATCGATGCAGGCTGAGAAATGGCTGGCCCTATTGCAATGAAAATATAATAGTGATTGATCAGAAGCAACAATTTCCTCACTAAAATACACCTAGAATAAACCCCCAATAGACCAGAGTCTGAAAATGTGTCCGTTGAGATGGTCACTTCACCTGAGAAGAATTCCAGAGTCAATGCAAATTCCCCCGAAGTTGAAGCAGCCTTTTGAATGAAGCGACCTGCGATTTTAAAAATGGCAGCCACACAGCTGGCATTAGTTCAGAACAGTTCCACTTTTTATGAGCGGTTTTTTGGGCAAGCAATATTGTGGGCGATATGTGTTCGAGGTGATGAAAGTGACGGTGGGTGATCTCCTGAGCGTTAGTTTCGCCAAATGTGGTCTTTACGACAAAATAAAATGGGCGGGCGGTATTATTGAATCTCGGCGTTAATTCTGTGCGGAAAGTAACGCTGGCCGATATTATGGCCGTTGATTTCGCCCATTCTGATGATTCTGCCTAAAAAAGTGGGCGGGCGGTATTATTTTTTCCCAGCGTTACACACATGGGGAAAGTAACACGCGGCGATAATTTCTGAAAAATGTCCGTCAGTTTCCATCTTGTGGCTAAATGGGCGATATATGGGCATTATATGTCATTTCAGCGGTAAAATGGACATTAATTGGGCACTATGCATGCAAAAAACATGGAAAATCTAGCCCTTAAAGAGTCAGAAAGAAAAAGTTTGGAAGTGTTTTGATTTAAATTTTTAATTTTTTTCAAATCTCCAACAATAATTAAAATTTGAAGTAAAATTTAATTTTCAGTGCCAGAGAGGCTGTTTAACAGTAATTAAGACTCATCATGCCATTAAAAATTAACTTACAATTGAATAGACAAGCCCTAACTTTTTCTGGCATGTTTAGTACTAGATTAGGCTAGATTTTCCACTTTTTTTGCATGCTTAATGCCCACTTAACGTCCATTTTACCGCTGAAATGACATATAATGCCCAGATATCGCCCATTTAGCTACAAAATGGAAACTGACGGACATTTTTCAGAAACTTTTCACCGAGCGTTACTTTCCCCATGTGTGTAACGCCAGGAAAAAATAATACCGCCTGCCCACTTTTTTTGAGCGGAATGATTTGAATGGGCGAAATCAACGCCCATAATATCGCCCAGCATTACTTTCCACACGGAATTAACACCGAGATTCAATAATACCGCCCAGCCATGTTTTCTTTGTCGTAAAGAGCATATTTGCCGAAACTAGCGACCATGAGATCGCCCAGCGTCACTTTCACCACATCGCGCACATATAGCCCACAATATCGCTCGCCCAAAAAACCGCCCAGAAAAAGTGGAACTAACCGGAACTAATCACAGCGTTATGGACGGCGTGTTCTACATCACATGTCGCATCCTTTAAAAGGCTGTTGTGTTTCAACTTCGGGGGAGTTCAGATGTACTCTGGAGGTCGTTGGAGTTGTTGTGAACATCTGTACAAACATCTTGACTATACTGTGACCGATTGGAATTTAATAGGAGTCTTCGTCGGGACATTCATTGTTTGTGACCAATCGGTGGAAAACAGAGAGCTATTGCAATGGGGCCTGTCCTTTCTCACCCTCTCTTGATGACTCGAGATGGGCGAAGGTACGCTACACGGCATTATGTGCTCAATGTAAGACGTGCCAGACGGATGAGGAGGACCAGACATTACACCCCCCGCAAGAACAGGGACAAGCGGTCTTACCTCGACTTGTCCGACACCACCTGCCTTCGGAGACTGCGCTTCCAGAAAGAGGTTATCACTGAGGTATACCAGCTCATAAAGGGAGATCTGCAGCCTGCCAGCACCATCAGTACTGCACTGTCCATCGAGGTCAAAGTCACCGCGGCACTATCGTTCGACGCGTCGGGTTCTTTTCAGGCCACAGCTGGCGACATTTGCGGACTTTCTCAGCATGCCACACATTGTTGCATTGGACAGGTCACTGAAGCTCTGTGCACATGCAGGAGGCATTTGATCAGCTTCCCTATGACCAGGGAGGCACAGAGTGAGAGGGCTCTAGGATTCTCCAGAATTGCAAACTTCCCCAAGGTGCAGGGAGCAATAGACTGTACACACATCGTGATGCGGGCACCTTTTCAGGATGCAGAGGTTTTCAGAAACCGCAAGGGATTCCATTCCTTGAATGTCCAACTCGTTGTCGACCACCAGCAAATTATACTGGCAGTGAATGCTAAATTTCCGGGCAGCATCCATGATGCTCACATCCTGTGTGAGAGCACTGTATCTGACTTGTTTAACAATCAGCCACAAGGTCAATGCTGGATGCTTGGTGACAAAGGATATAGCCTTACCACCTGGCTGATGACCCCCCTGCATGACACGCACACCGAAGCCAAGAGGCGATACAATGAGAGCCACTTGCAATGTCGTGGAGAAACCCATTGGAGTGCTGAAGCAGTGCTTTAGATGCCTGGACCACTCAGGAGGCGAGCTCCAATACTACCCTGAGCAGATAGCTCAATTCGTGGTAGTGTGCTCCATGCTGCACAACTTAGCTATCAGGAGTGGACAAGAATTGCCTGATGAGTCTGACAGTCTACTTCCCCAGAGAGAGGAAGAGGAGGATGAGGAGGCGGACGCTGACATCGGCCCAGACAATCAGGCTGATGCTGAAGCCATGCCCCAGCTCCCCCTGTAGACTGCATGAAAGGGCCCATGGTGACATGATAGCTGCAAGAGCCTTACACCTGGAGTTCCTCAATGATCGCTTTGCCTGAAAGAACGTTGGTGTTATTTACAAGGCTGGCACACTGCTGGGTGTACAGGTGATACATCAATGGTGGCCATCACCTTGGTGACAGTTAAAGTTTAAGTTGATTGAAGTTAAGTATGATTATACCCTTTGATGTTAAGGAATCACCAGTGTGTAACGGTGCAGCTATCTGAGCCAATGTGCAACAAGGTTTTGTTAAATAAAAAACATTTAAGCCGAACAGTTGTCTGAAATCATCACTATTTCTGTCAAAACTAACCCTTCCCCCCGCTTCTCCTCCCCACCTGTACCCCTTCCCCTTCTGTCTCCAAGCCACCTGGCCGAGGAGCTCCTCAGACGATGCTTCATTGGGGGGTGGATGACAGCCGAACCGCTGCTTGGATACGAGAGAGGTCGGACCCGAGGTGGGAACGTGCTCCGAGCCAGAACCAAGATGTTGCTCCTGGCTCTCATGTGTGGTTGGCAATGGGGGTGCAGCACATTGGGGTGCAGTGCTGTGCTCCGGGACCACTGGGAGCCCTCTGCCACCAGTGTTCCTGGCTACCAGCTCCGTCCCTTCCATGTTATATCTTATTTGTTGGACTAAAACTCGGTGCCAACTATGTTCTTGGTGCTTCGTCGGCTTTTTGCTGCTGGTGAATCTCCCACATACCTCCCACAACAGCCAAACAAGCACACACCACAGCCACACATGCCTATAGTCGCTCTCAGCTCCCTCTCTCTCTGTCTCCTCTTCTGCACATGTTATGATGACCCTTGACCTCTTGAATTGCGGGAATCGAGCGTTGCCATACCGTTGCTAAGGACGGCGACACTTTACGGCAGAAGGTCAGCGAGATTAACACTACCGCCCATTTCATATCGCTCGCGGTAATGCCCATTTTCAAAAATGGAGACAAGGTGCTTTGAGAATGGGTGAGAAGCCAGCGATCTGAAAACCCATTTTTACCGCCCACACCGGAAATAATGCCCTTTTTTGGGCGATATGCACAAAAGTGTAACATCTAGCCCCTAGTATTTCAGTGCCGAGTTACAGGATTTTTGAAGTGTTGTCACTTCTGTTTTGTTAGCAAACATTAATTTGCACACAGTAAAGTCCCGCAAACTGCAATGACATAATGACCAGCCGGTCCGATTTGGTGGTGTTGGTTGGGAGATGAATGTTGCCTAAGACAATTCCCCTGCTCTTCTTCACATAATGCCATTGTACCTTTTATATCCAGCCTAAGATTTAGCATTTAAACATGAGATTTGGCATCTTATCTGAAAGACAGTAACTCGAACAATGTAGCAGTCCCTCAGTACTGCACTGAATTGTCAGCTCAGATTGCATTCTCAAGTCCCAGAGTGAGGCGAGAACTTGTGGCCTTGTGACTTAGAGGTGTAAGTGCTATCACTGAGCCAAACTGACATGTGCGGAGACTGTACATGTGGACAAAGTCTGCACGCTCCCACTCATCCTATGGTAGATAAATCCATAGCAGTATCCCTTAGATGTTGATATGAGTCTGGTTCAGCACTTTATTACATTTAATATTGATGGATGTATCACAGTACAGAAAGTGAATGATCTAGACGTTCAGTTTGATAACTGGTTTGAAATCCTCAATACTTTCTGACTGAGAGATTATGTTCCGGATATTGTAATAGGTATGGCAGCGTATTCTCAGAGTACGCCATCATACCACCTTTGAAATCCACCACAAGTTCGAGATTTCCGCGCATGTGCTAAATCCCGAACTTGCGATGCGTGTTGACAGGCCGTCCGCACGGCCCAGGGAAAAGCAATTGCTGCCCAACTGCTGCCCAGCAATTGCATCTGGAAATGTTACAGTTGATGCAAACAGGCACAGGGCCTGTTTTCATCAGCTTAAAGGGATACCTAGACCCTCTCTGAAATCTTGTCGTTTAACTGTATCAAATGAGGTTTTCTTGTTTCTGCAAATATAAGCATTCTAATGATGTCAGCAAAATTAAAGTTTTAGTGAAGTTGGTGGAATGAAGCTAATTAAGAATTAAATTCCAATCCTGTAAATCGTAATTAAAATCTGATTGCAGGATTCCATTAAATCTGATTACGGGTTTTCCTTCTGAAATGGTGTAAGCTCTAATTCTGTTTTCTGATTGGAGGACCAGGCCCTCGTGATCCCAGGTATGTTCCCGCACAGGCTGCATCGTTGGGATGGATGGGCCATTGCACTGCCCTGCATTACACAGCGTCAGACCACAGGAGAGCCACAATCGGGTATGTGCGTGTTGTTTTCACAGCTCGGCCGTGTACTGCAACTTTTGGCCCTATGTGTTGTGAGCTTATGTCTGCCAAAGTCCATGTATAACCTCTTGAGTAGCTGCGCAGCCTAATTTTCTTGCAGGAGAGCTCTTAATCAACAGGCACTTTTGCCTATGTAATGCTTTGTATAAAAAAAAAATCAGCATTGCTACTTTTACTTGGAATCAAATTACACTGTGATTATTCGCACGGGGTCTTCTACGTCCTTCTGTGCGTGCACACCGTATGGTGGGCGGAGACTAAACACCGACCCACCCCCAACAGCACCGCATATGTGCACCAGAGGTTCAGAGGATCTTCACAAAGCTAACAACAGCTCCTCTTTCTGTGAGCTGCGTGACAAGACTGGATCAAATTACACATTCTAGTCAAACTGTTGGGTGTGTCTTGTCCTCCAAGGGGATCAGTCAGAATTTTGGACCAGCCCTCTGGTGTGGCAAATAAATGCTGCTATCCAATTATGGAGATTCTAAATATATGTTCCTTAATAAAATGGGCAATGGCACCACATGTAAAGAGTTGAATGTATTTTGTTCAATAAGGCTATTCAGACCATCTTCTTCTTAGGCAGTCGAGGATGACTTGCTTCCACACTAAAATGAATGCTAAGGTGACAGATGAGCCCAATGCAGGATCTACTGTCTCTGTCGCAGGCGGGGCAGACGGTGGTTGGAGGGACGGGTGGATGGGGTGCTTGATTTGTCGTGCACTCCTTCCACTGTTTGTACTCGACTTCAGCGTGCTCTCGACAAAGAGACTCGAAGTGTTCGCCGCCTTCTTGGTTGCTCCTCCTCCACTTTGAAGCATGGAGGAGAAGTGGAGGACTGGTCTTGGGCCGGGGATTGCTAAGAGTCGGTGGGGATGTTACATTTTTTCAAGGAGGCTTTGAGGGTGTCCTTGAAGTGTTTCCTCTGCCCCCCTGGGGCTCGCCTGCCATGACAAAGCTCAGAGTTTGTTTCGGGAGTCTAGTATCGGGCATGCGGATAATGTGGCCTGTCCATCGGAGCTGTTCGAGCGTTGTCAATGTCTCAATGCTGGGGATGTTGGCCTGAGAGAGAACGCTGACATTGGTGCGCCTATCCTGACAATAAATTTGCAGGATTTTGCGGAGGCAGCATTGGTGGTACGTCTCCAGTGCTTTGAGGTGCCTGCTGTACATAGTCCATGTCTCTGAAGCATATGGGAGGGTGGGTATCACTACTGCTCTGTTGACCATGAGCTTGGTGCCGGGTTTGAGAACCTGGTCTTCGGACACTCTTTTCCTCAGGCAGCCGAAGGCTGCACTGGCACACTGAAGGCGGTGTTGGACTTCGTTCTCGATGTCTGCCTTTGCTGATAGTAGGCTCCCAAGGTATGGGAAGTGGTCCACATTCTCCAAAGTCTCGTCATGGATCTTGATAATCGGGGAGCAGTACTGTGTGATGGGGGCAGGTTGGTAGAGAATCTTTGTGTTACTGATGTTTAATATAAGGCCCAGACTCTCGTACATTTCAGTGAAGGTGTCAACGATGGTTTGGAGTTCAGACTCCAAGTGCGCACAAACACAAGCGTCATCTGTATATTGTAATTCAATGACAGAGATTGGAGCAAACTTGGATCTGGACTGGAGTGAACGCGTCATCTGAACTGGGTGGGGGGCAGCAGGGTGGAGGAGGGAGGGAGATGCTCAACATGGCAGGCTGGGGGGGTGGCTGGGAGTGGTGGGTGGTGAACGCGGCATCTTAACAGGGCGGGGGGGGAAGAGATACACAGCGGGCCCGCCCCGGCTGGTGCAGGAGCTCTCCACCCCCGCTGGATCAAAACTCTTCCCCCTTCCCCCCTCAAAACTCTCCTCCCCCCCCCACCCCGGATCAAAACTCTTCCTCTCTCCCCCCACCCACCAAAAACTCTTCCCCTTGCCCCCTCCAATGCTCTTCCCCTCCTCCCACCCGATCAAAACTCTTCCCCCCCCCCCCACCAACCTGTCTCTTGTAGCCCTCAGTGCGGGAAGGCTGCGGCCGGCCTGTGCGACTGGGATAGAGACGGCAAGCGCCACCCCTCCCACACAGCCTGCATCTCACACACTCAGATTCTGGAGGCTAGGAGCTACTGCGCGTGCGGGCACACTCGAGCGCGCATGTGCAGAGATCCCGGCACTGTTATCAGCACCGGGACCTGGCTCCGCCCCCGAATCCAGTTGCCATGCTACGCCACCATGGAGGAGAGGCTGGGGAGCGGCCAAACTCGGCCCGAAGATTTTTGGCGCCCTTGGAGTTCTACAAAAGCGGCGCACCTCTGGTGAGTGCGCCAGAAATCTGTGCTGGCCAAATTTAGACCCAATAATAGACCAAAATATTTCTTTCATTTTTACATACCAGCAGAAAATGCTATTTTAAGGGTACCAAGAATCTTAATATGCAATCAAATTCATGTATCTTAACAAGTTTTGAACATGCAGCTTATCCATTATGCTTTCGGGATCTTTTGTTGCTTCAGGTAACAGGTGCAGCTCTACATTAGTCAACAACGGTTAGTAAATTCGGGATAAATAACTTCCCGCAAATATACATGCTTTCTGCAATTGGATTTTTGACCTAACTCAGATGCAGTCTGTTTATAGACGACAGTGCAGTAACTGGAAGTAGAGTCATTTGTTTCCACAAAATCAAATTAAAGCCCTTCATTTGAAATGTTAGCTCATGGCATTCACTTATATTGTGAAACTATAAACACCCAACAAATGCGCAAGACAGGAATCTATTTAATTGCATTATAGTAAACATGATTATAATGTTCAGAACCGAATGGAAACCGGGCAAAGATTCAACAAACGAGAGTTCAATCACAGTGCTGTGACATAAGGCACTTTCACTGGTATCTTGGAAAAAGAAATCTATTGCTCTTGTTTCCCTTTTCTCGAGGTGTAGCGACAGATTGTTAAACCCCACCCCCTCCCTGAACTGAGCTGAAAGTCTGACAAGTTGATTTGGCTGAATGGTTCAGAACCAAATGGAAACCGAGCAAAGATTTTTTTTCAATGGTGAGTTGTTTTTACGGAATGGGGGAGGGGATTGGGCTGATCCAAAGGTTAAAAAAAAACCTGAAGCCTTTTGTACTGGACACATTTGACTCTTTCAGTTCTCTTGTAGCAGAGAGATTGGCACACTCCACGCAAGATTTAAGGACTCATAATGATTTACACGCCCGCTTGCAGTCAGACTGCCAGGGGATGAACTCCGTCTTGGGTGGTAAGGCAAACCGAGCGATAGTAAATTGTCAGCCTGCTTTACACCCCGCCCGAGTTTCTTTGCCATGATAGTTGGGCCCGTGTAAGAGGGCTGTCGATTCACTAGCGCCCATTTTGCGTGACTGGCCAAGATGAATTTCACCCCTATAATGTTCAAAGTATGACCTCTTCCTGTGCTAACTGGAATGTGAGAGTAGGTATGAAGAAAGCCCACGTGATCCATCCAGCTTGTTCCAGTTGGGCAAACTGTTATATCCTGAATCTGTGTTCTGAGCAAACGCATTGGAGCCAATAATGCGATCCCAGCTGTGCAGTGTCAGGAGTGGTGCTCCAGAGGCACTGTTGTCACCTATGCCTCAATGAGCTGACCTCACCCCACAATGCAAGGTCAGCCCACAATGCCAACAGGTCACTCCCAGCACATAGGGCTGAATTTTAGCCATCATTCTGTGCCGTTATTTTGACATACGCTGTTTTTTTGGCGCAGTCGGCCACTAAAAGTTCGGATGTACCTCTATAACTGTGCCAAAAATCGGCCATGTGGAAAATTGGCCCCATAGTGTGCGCTTTGCTGCAAGCTGCCAGGGGATGGGATTACAGACACCAGCAACAACTGCTCATGCCTACAGAGGAAAGGGGCAGTGGGCAGGAGCAGATTACTGGAGGAAAATCTGCCTGTGGAGGTCCGGGGGCTGAGCAGCATGTGGGCTATTGCCAGAGCAGGGCCACCCCGGAGGAAAAAATAACATTGTATAAAACGGGTCCTCCCCTTCAACAGGTGCATTATGGGGAGCACAAAAGCATACGAAAGCATGAGGTGTACGAAAGCATAGGCCTTACGCTAAACATCAGTAAGACAAAGGTCCTCCATCAGCCTGTCCTCGCCGCACAGCACTGCCCCCGAGTCGTCAAGATCCACGGCGCGGCCCTGGACACCGTGGACCACTTCCCTTATCTCAGGATCCTCCTATCAACAAGAGCAAGCATTGACAAGCTCCAACATCGCCTCCAGTGTGCCAGTGCAGCCTTTGGCCACCTGAAAAAAGGAGTGTTTGAAGACCAGGCCCTCAAAACTGCCACCAAGCTCATGGTCTACAGGGCTGTAGTAATACCTACCATCCTGTATGGCTCAGAAGCATGGACCATGTACAGTAGACATCTCAAGTCGCTGGAGATATATCACTAACGATGTCTCCGCAAGATCCTGCAAATCCCCTGGGAGGACAGACGCACCAACGTTAATGTCCTTGACCAGGCCAACATCCCCAGCATTGAAGCACTGACCACACTTGATCAGCTCTGCTGGGCAGGCCACATAGTTCGCATGCCAGACACGAGACTCTCAAAACAAGCGCTCTACTCGGAACTCCTTCACGGCAAACGAGCCAAAGGTGGGCAGCGGAAACGTTACAAGGACACCCTCAAAGCCTCCTGACAAAGTGCAACAACCCCACTGATACCTGGGAGTCCCTGGCCAAAGACCGCCCTAAGTGGAGGAAGTGCATCCGGGAGGGTGTTGAGCACCTCGAGTCTCGTCGTTGAGAGCATGCAGAAATCAAGCACAGGCAGTGGAAAGAGCATGTGGCAAACCAGTCCCACCCACCCCTTCCCTTAATGACTATCTGTCCCACCTGTGACAGAGACTGTGGTTCTTGTATTGGACTGTACAGCCACCTAAGAATTCATGTTAAGAGTGGAAGCAAATCTTCCTCAATTCCGAGGGACTGCCTATGATGATGATATGCGGAGCAGACCTAATTTAAATATATTTTGTGGCCTAAATGAGCTTAATGCACTGTTGGTGTACATCGTCCAGCAGGCTACATACATTGGGGTAGGTCTCTGATCTCTTCACCCAATAATAGAGGGAGTGGGCTTGTGATGTGCTTTTGCACAAGAGATGTTGACCGATGCATTATTTGCCCCATTGCTTTGCCCCAGAACTAATTCATGTATCCTTCTATCAAACAATGTGCTCTCATTTCCTCCAACAGAATGAATATTGCATTTAAGGGCTGTGTATTTCAGTCATTCATAACTCAAGATACGTTCGGCACACATATACTTCGAACAGCTCCAGCTCCGTCAACTCAACCTTACCCTGCCGGAAGTACAGTGGAACAGGAGCAGCTCCGAGGAAATCCCTGGCCATAGATTTATTGGTTCATAATGAAGAATCCATTCCTTGTTTGGGCAAACAACTATTTAGCTTCGATCTTTTCAAATTCCAATTCTTAATTTCAAATAGTCAAATGATGCTCCTTTTTAATCTTTTTGCCTAATGAGAAAATGTGAGTTGTCTGAGCCTCTCCGCTTAGGCCGTTGATCCAGATCCCTCATTCATTCTGGAGATTAATTGCAGTTGTATAATTTAAATCTTCTGCTGGCGGTGATCTTATTGTAACATCCTGGTGCATAACTATCAATTTTACTGCCTTGACTTGCTGAAATGCTCAAGTTTAATATTCTTGCTCATTCACAGTTACCTTACTTCCATACCCCATGTAACCTGTGGAAATATTATATTGGAATAGCACAAGGAGCATCTTGTCATGGTGACTAAAATCTGAAATAAATTGTGCCCAACATATGAAAACAAGGGCATTCCTCTTCATACAGCTTGCACGCTGAAAGAGCACTTAAAATGTTTGACCATGGGTCATAGACCTGAAACGTTAACTCTGTTTCTCTCTCTACAGATGCTGCCTGATAGCATTTTCTGTTTTTATTCATTATAAAGTGTTCCTGTTTTGACAACACAACCTCAATTGACAATGCTGATCTATTCCATTGGAAAAGTTAAGCTTACACCTTCAAAATGGGGATGAGAACCTCTAATTGCTGCTACAAACTTTTAATAAAATTAAACATATTTATAATATTGAAATGTAAGTGCATCATGACAGGTTTTACCGAGGCAGTTTCCATTATAAATGTGGACCCGGGAATTTATAGTGGGAAAAATTGACAGAAAGTGCACGCAGGTGTAAGATTTTTAATGTATTTTGAGTCCAGGAGTTGGTACAGCTTTGCATGACTACGTTTGCACACAAAGTAGATGTGCTCAATTGATTGGTAAATGTGTGATTATTTATAAAAATCCAGTAGACAACAGACAATAAATACTGACCATTACTATTCATAAGCAATCCACTTCTTGGTTTCCCTAAATCTCAAGGCAACTAAAATACCTCTAAGACAGACAATTTCAGTTAATCTCTATAGTATAAAATCATGCCAAAGTTTAACGGGAAATTATAAGTTAGCAGGGGAGCCTCAAGGGTCTAGTTTGAATCCAGCTGGAGGAACGGTTCTGAAATTGCCCTCTCTGTGTAAGGGGGAAAAATGACACTTTTGTAAAGCTCCATAAGCACTTTTCGGCGTGCGCTAATGGGTTGCAACGAGGTTATCGCCCATGGGAAGGGGTCGATAGCACCTCCAGGGAAATTGCACGTAGGTTTGGGGGGCCATTGTGTCGTTAGCCCTGCACCCCGCGATTTTGCACCCTGGGCTGGCGCCCGCACAGCAATGACATCATCGCCGTGTGTGCCGACCCCTCATTGCCCTGCGTGACATCATTGTGCCCCATGGGGGAAATTACCCCGTGGGCGGTGAGGATGGTGCTGGCCGATGTCGCTGCCAGCTTTGCGAGTCATGAAGCTGGCAGACATCCGCCACCGGTGCGCTCCTTAAAGGGGAGGCCACTTGCGCTGTTGGGCGCCATATTTTTCTGTTGGCCGACTCTTCTGTCGGCCTGAAAATGGTGGTCCTCACCTCGACTGGGCTGCCATCCTGCAGCCCGGCAATCCATTATGGGTGCCGGGTTGTTGGCCCGGTCGAGGAAATCCCTGGTGGCCCAGAGGCGGTTGCTGAAGGGACTGTAGAGTGCGCAGGGGCCCTCCCCTTTAATTGAAGGGGAGGAGCATCCTACCATGTCAACGCTACGCGTAGCGCTGACATTGCCGGCGGGGCGCTGGGTTCCGGATTGCGGCGCAATTCCACGCCGCGGGCGGAACTTCCGGGCCGGCCGAAAAATATCCCGGCCCCAGAAGGTTACTGCCTCCAAACAGGGCGTGGGGCAATTTCTCTCCTTAAGGCTCCACAGGATTGAGTTTCGCTGTTGTCAACCAACTGTTAGTGTGGATGGAGCCGTGTAAGAAAACTGCCCATAATTTGGTAGATTTTGCTAATTGAGTGTTATTTTATTCAAAGGTCGTGCAAATGATTGATGCGTACAATATAAGGAAAACAGGTACAGTTTGTGAATTTTTGTAATGGGTGTCAGAGATATTACAGTTGATTAGAGGGAGTTTACTTTGCAGTTGTCTCGTGTAATACCTGACCAGGGAATTCATAATACTGAGATGTGGGGTGGCATTTTCAGAGGCCCTATGCCATTGGCAATGCATCCATGCTTTTCCAATAAGCCACCTGCCTGACACTGGCACAGGACCAATGTTCCCTAAAATTTTTTGAGCGGGTGTGCGGTCCCTTTAAGTGGCTGCGCAGACCATTCCAATTATTGCGCATGCGTGGTTACTCCCATTTAAAAGTTAATGCGCGGGACCTCCAGACTACTGCGCGGCCATGCAGCTTTGTGGGAATGTTGCACAGGACCTTGAAAAAGCATTACCCTTTGTGTCCAAAACACTTCCCTCCTGCAATATTAGCACCTTCATCAAAAAAATAACTTGCTGCTTAATTTGTTCCTGGAAGGAGCAGGAGAAAATATTATTTTGAATAGGCTCACAAAGTCATTTCGTATCTTCATATAATACACTAGTCTCCAGGTAAATAATGGGTTAATCATAATGCTAAATACAGTGCTGTTATTGGCTGAGATGATTTTTAATGCATATATGAATAGATAAATGAGGATCATGAATATGCTAAAAAACAAATTTAAGATATAGTGGCTGCGGGAGGGTAAATCCAACTATAAAATCCCGCCAATATTGCTTTGAAAAGGTGAACTATTGTATGACTACAAATGAGTTAGACCACCCCTGGATTGACAACGATGTGATATATTTTTTATAGGTGCGGGGTTTCTCCTACTCTGCCACCATAACTGTTCTCCCTCTCAGTTGGTGCACTCACAGGGCCGAGATCATCTGACGGACCTACAAAAAGGCAGAGAGAGAAGGCCGAGCATGTACTGGCAGTCAGCATCACGATATAGGCAGTCCCTCGGAATCGAGGAAGATTTGCTTCCACTCCTGAAGTGAGTTCTTTGGTGGCTGAACAGCCCAATATGAGAGCCACAGACTCTGTTACAAGTGGGACAGACAGTTGTTGAGGGAAGGAGTGGATGGGACGGGTTTGCCGCATACTCTTTCCGCTGCCTGCGCTTGATTTCTGCATGCTCTCGGCGTTGAGACTCAAGGTGCTCAGCGCCCTCTCGGATACACTTCCTCCACTTAGGATGGTCTTTGGCCAGGGACTCCCAGGTGTCAGTGGGGATGTTGCACTTTATCAGGGAGGCTTTGAGGGCGTCCTTGTAGCGTTTCCACTGCACACCTTTGGCTCGTTTGCCATGAAGGAGCTCCGAGTAGAGCACTTGCTTTGGGATCTTGCAGAGACATCGTTGGTGGTTATTTCTCCAGCAACTTGAGGTGTCTACTGTACATGGTCCATGTCTCTGAACCATACAGGAGGGCAGGTATTACTACAGCCCTGTAGACCATGAGCTTGGTGGCAGTTTTGAGGGCCTGGTCTTCAAACACTCTTTTCCTCAGGTGGCCGAAGGCTGCACTGGCACACTGGAGGCGGTGTTGGATCTCGTCGTCGATGCTTGCTTTGTTGATAGGAGGCTCCCGAGATATGGGAAGTGGTCCACAGTGTCCAGGGCCGTGCTGTGGATCTTGATGCCTGGGCGGGGAGGGGGGAGTGCTGTGCGGTGAGGACAGGCTGGTGGAGGACCTTTGTCTTACGGTTGTTTAGCGTAAGGCCCATGCTTTCATATGCCTCAGTAAGTACGTCGACTATGTTCTGGAGTGCAGCCTCTGTATATGCGCAGACGCAGGCGTCATCCGCGTACTGTAGCTCGACGACAGAGGTTGGGGTTGTCTTGGATCTGGCCTGGAGATGGCGCAGGTTGAACAGGTTCCCACTGGTTCTGTAGTTTAGTTCCACTCCAGCGGGGAGCTTGTTGACTGTGAGGTGGAGCATGTCAGCGAGAAAGATTGAGAAGAGGGTTGGGACGATGAAGCAGCCCTGTTTGACCCCGGTCCAGATGCGGATTGGGTCTGTGATGGATCGGTTGGTAAGGATCACGGCCTGCATGTCGTCGTGGTGCAGGCGGAGGATGGTGACGAACTTTTGGGGGCATCCGAAACGGAGGAGGACGCTCCATAGACCCTCGCGGTTGACAGTGTCAAAGGCCTTTGTAAGGTCGAAGAAGGCCATGTATAAGGGCTGGCGCTGTTCCCTGCAATTTTTCTGTAGCTGTCACGCTGCAAAAATCATGTCCGTTGTGCCCCGTAGGAGACGAAATCCGCACTGTGGCTCCGGGAGGAGCTCCTCGGCCACGGGAAGAAAACGGTTGAGGAGGACTCTAGCAACGACTTTCCCAGTGGCTGATAGCAGGCAGTTGCAGCACAGTGTTTTTTTTATTTGTTCACGGGATGTGGGCGTCGCTGGCAAAGCCAGCATTTTTATTGCTCATCCCGAATTGCCCTTGAGAGGGTGTTGGTGAGCCGCCTTCTTGAAACCCTGCAGTCTTTGTACTGGTTTGTTACAAATGAGTGGCTTGCTAGTCCACTTCAGAGGGTAGTTTAGAGTCAACTACATTGCTGTGGGTCTGGAGTCACATACAGGTCAGACTGGGTAAGGACGGCAGGTTTCCTTCCCTGAAGGACATTCGTGAACCAGATGGGTTTTTACAACAATCCCTAGTTTCATTCTCACCATTACTAATGCTAGCTTTTTACTCCAGATTTATTTAATTAACTGAATTTAAATTCCCCAGCAGCCATGGTGGGATTTGAACTCATCTTTCTGGATTATTAGTCCAGGCCTTTGCATTACTAGTCCAGTGACATTAGCACTATGCTACCGTTCCCACTACCAAGTGCGACACAAAGTTGTCATGTTGTGTGTGAGTGTGTGAGTGTGAGAGAAGATTTAAATGGAAAGAGAAAAGGCAGGGAAGATGCAAACTCCCTGCTGTGTGTGGCCTCCAGCCTTGCCATCTCCAATACCATCTGCCCTCTCTGCGCCAATAATATTGATGGCCATCTCCCCCATTGGTGTCAGTTTTTGCAGTGTTGTGGGAGCTCCTGTACTTCTTGTACTCGTCCTTATGTTCTGTGCCAGCTTGTCCTGCAAGAAGAATGAGAGTGGGTTTCCGTGTGCCCTGTTGAAGGTTTTCAAGATGTGTGTGGCCAATTAGCATCGTGTTGATGGTGAGTGGGAGAAGTAGCAAGTGTGAGCGAGGAGAGCGAGCCACTGTGAGGGTAGGAGCAGGTGTGAGTGTGTGAGTACAGGCAGAAGGAGGTGTAGTGAAGTGGCTCATTGCATTTGGAGAGTCACGGGAAGCAGGGGAGAAGAGGATTGGCGATGTAGTGAAGTAGGGTTATCCAGGACTGTACAGAGAGTAGGAGAGATGAAGAAGGGGTTTTATTTCAGCAGTCCTAGTCAGGTCATTACATTTCTTCCTGTACTGCAGCCAGCTGAGCTGCGGAGCCCCAACTCCACCTTCCCATTGACTAATTTGATGGAGCGTCCATTACTCATCGGTGGGGAGAAGGGCCTCCCTCTAGTTGCTCACTGGATCTACGAGCACCTCCAATGTCATGCTGTCTGCTGCTTCAAAAACTTGCTTTAAACATAGAAACATAGAAACATAGAAACATAGAAACATAGAAAATAGGTGCAGGAGCAGGCCATTCAGCCCTTCTAGCCTGCACCGCCATTCAATGAGTTCATGGCTGAACATGAAACTTCAGTACCCCCTTCCTGCTTTCTTGCCATAACCCTTGATCCCCCGAGTAGTAAGGACTTCATCTAACTCCCTTTTGAATATATTTAGTGAATTGGCCTCAACTACTTTCTGTGGTAGAGAATTCCACAGGTTCACCACTCTCTGGGTGAAGAACTTTCTCCTCATCTCGGTCCTAAATGGCTTACCCTTTATCCTCAGACTGTGACCCCTGGTTCTGGACTTCCCCAACATTGGGAACATTCTTCCTGCATCTAACCTGTCTAAACCCGTCAGAATTTTAAACGTTTCCATGAGGTCCCCTCTCATTCTTCTGAACTCCAGTGAATACAAGCCCAGTTGATCCAGTCTTTCTTGATAGGTCAGTCCCGCCATCCCGGGAATCAGTCTGGTGAATCTTCGCTGCACTCCCTCAATAGCAAGAATGTCCTTCCTCAAGTTAGGAGACCAAAACTGTACACAATACTCCAGGTGTGGCCTCACCAAGGCCCTGTACAACTGTAGCAACACCTCCCTGCCCCTGTATTCAAATCCCCTCGCTATGAAGGCCAACATGCCATTTGCTTTCTTAACCGCCTGCTGTACCTGCATGCTAACCTTCAATGACTGATGTACCATGACACCCAGGTCTCGTTGCACCTTCCCTTTTCCTAATCTGTCACCATTCAGATAATAGTCTGTCTCTCTGTTTTTACCACCAAAGTGGATAACCTCACATTTATCCACATTATACTTCATCTGCCATGCATTTGCCCACTCACCTAACCTATCCAACCTCACTCTGCAGCCTCATAGCATCCTCCTCGCAGCTCACACTGCCACCCAACTTAGTGTCATCCGCAAATTTGGAGATACTGCATTTAATCCCCTCGTCTAAATCATTAATGTACAATGTAAACAGCTGGGGCCCCAGCACAGAACCTTGCGGCACCCCACTAGTCACTGCCTGCCATTCTGAAAAGTACTCGTTTACTCCTACTCTTTGCTTCCTGTCTGACAACCAGTTCTCAATCCACGTCAGCACACTACCCCCAATCCCATGCGCTTTAACTTTGCACATTAATCTCTTGTGTGGGACCTTGTCGAAAGCCTTCTGAAAGTCCAAATATACCACATCAACTGGTTCTCCTTTGTCCACTTTACTGGAAACATCCTCAAAAAATTCCAGAAGATTTGTCAAGCATGATTTCCCTTTCACAAATCCATGCTGACTTGGACCTATCATGTCACCATTTTCCAGATGCACTGCTATGACATCCTTAATAATTGATTCCATCATTTTACCCACTACTGAGGTCAGGCTGACCGGTCTATAATTCCCTGCTTTCTCTCTCCCTCCTTTTTTAAAAAGTGGGGTTACATTGGCTACCCTCCACTCCATAGGAACTGATCCAAAGTCAATGGAATGTTGGAAAATGACTGTCAATGCATCCGCTATTTCCAAGGCCACCTCCTTAAGTACTCTGGGATGCAGTCCATCAGGCCCTGGGGATTTATCGGCCTTCAATCCCATCAATTTCCCCAACACAATTTCCCGACTAATAAAGATTTCCCTCAGTTCCCCCTCCTTACTAGACCCTCTGACCCCTTTTATATCCAGAAGGTTGTTTGTATCCTCCTTAGTGAATACCGAACCAAAGTACTTGTTCAATTGGTCTGCCATTTCTTTGTTCCCCATTATGACTTCCCCTGATTCTGACTGCAGGGGACCTACGTTTGTCTTTACTAACCTTTTTCTCTTTACATACCTATAGAAACTTTTGCAATCCGCCTTAATGTTCCCTGCAAGCTTCTTCTCGTACTCCATTTTCCCTGCCCTAATCAAACCCTTTGTCCTCCTCTGCTGAGTTCTAAATTTCTCCCAGTCCCCAGGTTCGCTGCTATTTCTGGCCAATTTGTATGCCACTTCCTTGGCTTTAATACTATCCCTGATTTCCCTAGATAACCACGGTTGAGCCACCTTCCCTTTTTTATTTTTACGCCAGACAGGAATGTACAATTTGTACTTACTAAGATTGAAGAGCGCACCTCCCATTTAAGTAATGGCTGCCATGCTGTATTTTATGCCTTCCTACTAAGAAATGTGTGTTTGTGTACGAGGGATTTAAGTGAAAAGGGAAAAGGAATGACATGGTGCTCAAACCCCCCTACTCTGCACAGCCTCCATGAAATGCAATTCGTGCTGGCAGCTGGTTGATTACGTTGAAAAGAGGCCTGACCATGGAACGTGGTCAGCCTTCTGTTGACAGTGTCTGTGGGCGGAACGGACCCCCTACCCAGCACCGCCCGAGTCAGAGACCACCCCCACCCACCCCCCGTGCAGTCGTGCATAACCGCTTAAAAAGGAACTTGCATTTATATACTACCTCAGGCACCCCAAAACACTTTACAGCCAATGAAGTACTTTTGTCATGTCGTCACTGTTGTAATGTAGGAATCTGCGCACAGCGAGGTCCCACAAACAGCAATGTGATAAATTATCAGATTATCTGTTTTTTAGTGATGTCGGTTGAGGGATAAATAACAGAACTATGTCCAGCCAGGGTCAAGCAGTAAATCCATGGCCATCTGTAGTGAAGCACCCCCCCCCCTCCCCACCCGGTCCCACCCGCTCCCCCTGTCCCCATGCCCTCCCTGTTCCAGAGGTTCTAAGACCATTTATTGAATCTGTCAATGAATGCTCAGAGTGCTGCTATAAAGACTGTAGGTTGTAATTTGTATTGGTCATAATCTTAAATTGAGACTCTCACCACCAGTCATGTCGAACGGAAAATCTCTCCTTCGATTTGTTCTCTGGAATCTTTGACTTGTTGCTGTAATGTGCCAGTGATTTAGAGAAGCCTTCGATTTATTATTTAAAATTGCCCAACAAAACTTTCTAAATCATGGAGAGTCATTTTGAGAAGGAACAATGAGATTGGTTTGGTTGAATTTATAGCATAGTGCCAAAAAACGTCATTCTGGCCTATTAATCCTGCTCCTTAACCATGCACAATTTTACAGTTAGCGACTCCCACAGGGAAAATAGCCCAAAGGAAAGCTATGAATTACTTCCCTGATCCAAAAAACAATTGAGGACAACCTCCGGGATAGCAGTCCGATATTTTTTTAATCTCAACCAAACATCAGCCCTGAAACTCTGTGGGTCACGGTCCCAGTGGTTGTTCTAGGAGTTCCAGCTACCTACCAATGCCCTTTAGCACTGGCTCTGGTGGGGTCATCAGAAGCACACCTAATTTGCCTTGGGCAACTACGCGCACATCTCTGGTGCCCACCTGTTCCATGAAACCAGAAGATCTGATACCTGCCCACCATTAAAGGGAGTGAGTTTCTCAGGCCCCTCCCTCGCTGACCCTATTCAGTGACTTGTTGACCGCCTTTGTAAGGAGCCTAATCCAATTTCTTTTCAAAACATGTGCATTTTTTCTGGGGTCCAGGCCACACCCCTCTCCTGGACTCCTGCCCAGTGGAAGCCAATTACGCTCACTTCCAAACAGCATTATACAAAAACATTGCAGTGATCTCACTCGGGAGCAAATCCAGTAATACAGGTCCCAACTGAGCCCGGGAAGTGGGATCTCCTGCAATAGGGAGTTCCTATCCCCAGAGCCTTCTGCTTGAGCTTCTGCCCCAATAGGGCTGACCACAAAATCCTGGAAACAGCATGGATCCGACACAACCAGACTCTCCTCATTGTCCTGTGGGTGGCTCAGCGGAAGTTTGATAGAAGTTTTGAAGATATTCGGGGCTGATTCTTTCTATATGTAAAGCAAAAGTAGCATGGAGTCATAGTAGCTGTACCTCAAAATATTGAATAACTAATGTGAAGAAATGGGTAGCCGATGATATGTTGATAGGGTGAGATAAAGTAAAGTGGGAGAAGGCTCGAGTGGAGCATAAACGCCGGCATAGACCTGATGGGCTGAATAGCCGGTTTCTGTGCTGTAAATACTATGTAATACTATGTAATCTCTTTCATAACCAACTGATCCAACCCTTTACCAACCAAACAATAACTAATTCAACCCAATCCAAACACCTGCTATTTTCTGAATATAATACTTTCTACTCTTCAGTGTAGCCTGTGGATTGGCAGTTCTGTGCGTGTCCTCTCGGCCTGCTATCATTGTTACAATCACGATGGCAAATATTTTTCAGCATTTTGAAGACCTGAATCATGTCACCTGCCAATCATTTATCTCTGATTCGATCATTCTCCGACCTTCAGTTAGTATTTGGAGTTCCACAATTAGGTCTGTTTTGATCTTCTGATGAACCTCTCTCCTCCATCTCAAAGTAAGGTAAGCAAAATTTCCCACAAAATTCCAACTTTCCACAGAATTAAACTAAAGTGTTTACGCTCGTTATCGAATGTCCTTGATATGTATTTGTGTATTTCATTAGCTTCAGTAAAAGCCTCACAGTGACTTTATCCTTTTAGTGAATGGTAAATAACCAGACGTTCTCCACCGTTGTTGGACACCAGTCCATTGTGCATGTAGGTCTTTTTTCTTCTGCTAACCTGAATTCCAACTGTCATCTCTTACCAAGTACCGTGTTGGATTCTGAAATTGGCCCGGTATTTGAGCATGTCATCGTTTATCTTTTCATGCATCATTTTGAGAGTTGTTGCCCCAATAGCACCTCCAGAACCCTGGGGGGTGAAATTGGACATTGCTGAAGATGCAAAGCAGGCATTGGTCGCCTGTTATGCACTCTACCTCATATTCAGTCCCGTTGACTTTGATAGAACTGAATATCTATAATGGGCAGTAAATGCAATTCCACCTGGTTTCCACCCGCCCAAAATCCATTTCACCTCCAATGTATTTTTAGCAGGTAAAGAGCATTAACTTAAACACTCTCCAGGATTTAACCACCGGCCCCATGCCATCTACACCTAAGCTATCAAACGAATTTGACTGATTTTACCCCAAAATTATTGGGATGGATAATAATTTGGTTCACATTGAACTAATAGCTGCTTTATATCTGCCACAAGAACAAAAAAAAAATCACATACTTGTTTAGATGCAGAATTTGTAAGGTATTAACTTAAGAGGTGACTATGAATATTGCAGCCTCCATGGGATTCAGGTTGGTGTAATTAAAAGGAACCTTTGCAGATAGTTTTATTAATCCGCTATCTGTAAAATCACTTTGCTACTGGAGCCTGCTCTCCTGTCAGGACCGTTCACTTCAAAGCAAACAGAAATCTTTGTGAACTGAGTCACGTTCACCTGCAGCCACGGCTGTTTTCAAATCATAAGTTCAAAAGCATGTTTCACGTACAACATGAGCAAAAATGAAAATGGATTGAGGAAATTCTTGCTGAATTGTATCCTATCTGAACCAAACAGGCGAAGGTTTGAGCTGGGCTCCAGACAGACTGAACCAGTAGATCAGTCAGCCAGTGATTGTCTCTTAACTGCCCCCTGAAGTGTCCAGGCAAGACATTCTGTTGTATAATAGAAACACAGAAACATAGAAAATAGGTGCAGGAGTAGGCCATTCGGCCCTTCAAGCCTGCACCACCATTCAATGAGTTCATGGCTGAACATACAACTTCAGTACCCCATTCCTGCTTTCTCGCCATACCCCTTGATCCCCCTAGTTGTAAGGACTACATCGAACTCCTTTTTGAATATATTTAGTGAATTGGCCTCAACAACTTTCTGTGGTAGAGAATTCCACAGGTTCACCACTCTCTGGGTGAAGAAGTTTCTCCTCATCTCGGTCCTAAATGGCTTACCCCTTATCCTTAGACTGTGACCCCTGGTTCTGGACTTCCCCAACATTGGGAACATTCTTCCTGCATCTAACCTGTCTAAACCTGTCAGCATTTTAAACGTTTCTATGAGATCCCCTCTCATTCTTCTGAACTCCAGTGAATACAAGCCCAGTTGATCCAGTCTTTCTTGATATGTCAATCCCGCCATCCCGGGAATCAGTCTGGTGAACCTTCGCTGCACTCCCTCAATAGCAAGAATGTTCTTCCTCAAGTTAGGAGACCAAAACTGTACATAATACTCCAGGTGTGGCCTCACCAAGGCCCTGTACAACTGTAGTAACACCTCCCTGCCCCTGTACTCAAATCCCCTCACTATGAAGGCCAACATGCCATTTGCTTTCTTAACCACCTGCTGTACCTGCATGCCAACTTTCAATGACTGATGTACCATGACACCCAGGTCTCGTTGCACCTCCCCTTTTCCTAATTTGTCACCATTCAGATAATAGTCTGTCTCTCTGTTTTTACCACCAAAGTGGATAACCTCACATTTATCTACATTATACTTCATCTGCCATGCATTTGCCCACTCACCTAACCTATCCAAGTCACTCTGCAGCCTCATAGCATCCTCCTCGCAGCTCACACTGCCACCCAACATAGTGTCATCCTCACATTTGGAGATACTACATTTAATCCCCTCGTCTAAATCATTAATGTACAATGTAAACAGCTGGGGCCCCAGCACAGAACCTTGCGGTACCCCAATAGGCACTGCCTGCATTCTGAAAAGTACCCATTTAATCCTACTCTTTGCTTCCTGTCTGACAACCAGTTCTCAATCCATGTCTGCACACTACCCCCAATCTCATGTGCTTTAAGTTTGCACATTAATCTCTTGTGTGGGACATTGTTGAAAGCCTTCTGAAAGTCCAAATACACTACATTAACTGGTTCTCCCTTGTCCACTTTACTGGAAACATCCTCAAAAAATTCCAGAAGATTTGTCAAGCATGATTTCCCTTTCACAAATCCATGCTGACTTGGACCTATCATGTCACCTCTTTGCAAATGCGCTGCTATGACATCCTTAATAATTGATTCCATCATTTTACCCACTACCGATGTCAGGCTGATCGGTCTATAATTCCCTGTTTTCTCTCTCCCTCCTTTTTTAAAAAGTGGGGTTACATTGGCTACCCTCCACTTCATAGGAACTGATCCAGAGTCTATGGAATGTTGGAAAATGACTGTCAATGCATCCGCTATTTCCAAGGTCACTTCCTTAAGTACTCTGGGATGCAGACCATCAGGCCCTGGGGATTTATTGGCCTTTAATCCCATCAATTTCCCCAACACAATTTTCCGACTAATAAGGATTTCCCTCAGTTCCTCCTTCTTACGAGACCCTCTGACCCCTTTTATATCTGGAAGGCTGTTTGTGTCCTCCTTAGTGAATACTGAACCAAAGTACTTGTTCAATTGGTCTGCCATTTCCTTGTTCCCCGTTATGACTTCCCCTGATTCTGATTGCAGGGGACCTACGTTTGTCTTTACTATCCTTTTTCTCTTTACATATCTATAGAAGTTTTTGCAGTCCGTTTTAATGTTCCTCTCGTACTCTATTTTCCCTGCCCTAATCAAACCCTTTGTCCTCCTCTGCTGAGTTCTAAATTTCTCCCAGTCCCCGGGTTCATTGTTATTTCTGGCCAATTTGTATGCCACTTACTTGGCTTTAATACTATCCCTGATTTCCCTTGATAGCCACGGTTGAGCCACCTTCCCTTTTTTATTTTTACGCCAGACAGGGATGTACAATTGTTGCAGTTCATCCATGCGGTCTCTAAATGTCTGCCATTGCCCATCCACTGTCAACCCCTTAAGTGTCATTCACCAATCTATCCTAGCCAATTCACGCCTCATACCTTCAAAGTTACCCTTCTTTAAGTTCTGGACCATGGTCTCTGAATTAACTGTTTCATTCTCCATCCTAATGTAGAATTCCACCATATTATGGTCACTCTTCCCCAAGGGGCCTCGCACAATGAGATTGCTAATTAATCCTCTCTCATTACACAAACCCAGTCTAAGATGGCCTCCCCCCTAGTTGGTTCCTCGACATATTGGTCTAGAAAACCATCCCTTATGCACTGCAGGAAATCCTCCTCCACCATATTGCTTCCAGTTTGGTTAGCCCAATCCATATGCATATTAAAATCACCCATGATAACTGCTGCACCTTTATTGCATGCACCCCTAACGACAACTAAGGATGGGAAATAAATTCTGGCCTTTTTGGCAGCATCTATTTATGAACGCAACAGTAAAAATACTATTTGAAATTCAGTTCAACCATTGCTCAGGATATCACTCTTGCCTCTGAGTCAGAAGGTCGTGAGTTCCAGAGACTTGATTACATAATTTATGCTGACACTCCCAGTGCAATACTGAGGGAGTGCTGCGCTGTCGGAAGTGCCGTCTTTCGGATGAGACTTTAAACCGAGCCCCTGTCTGCCCTCTCAGGTGAACGTAAAAGATCCTACAACACTATTTGAAGAAGAGTATTGGTGTCCTGGCCAATATTTATCCCGCAACCAATAGCACTAAAAAAAACAGATTATCTGGTCATTACCTCATTGCAGTTTATCGGATCTTACTGTGTGCCGATTGGCTGCCATGTTTCCCACATTACAACATTTCAAAAGTATTTCTTTGGCTGTAAAGCACTTTGGGACATTCTGAGGTCATGGAGCTATATAAATGCAAGTCTTTTTTTCAGTTGGCAAGCATTGTGTGGTATAGAGAGATTTAAGTTTTGTCTCCATTGCTTGGTATGGTCACAGACAGATTTGCACTTCAGTACTAAGCATCTATTGCTGAATATCTTGAAGCATGCTCCAACCACATGGGGTAGAAACATTTGCACAATTAGGATGATTAATTGAAAATGGCAAACATGTGTAGTTTATTTTGAGAGTTAAAAAAGCTGCTAAAATGTTTGTCTTCACAAATGTAATGAGTTTGATCAGTAGTTCTAACACGTTATGACGGAAAACCTAACAGGACCAACAGGCCAACAATGTATTAAATTTACACCAATAGATGGCAATTGGCAAGCTGTTTACATCAAGTTTTACACCAAGTTCTTGTTTTCTGCAAGACGATATTCACCTTGAAATGCAGTGAGTTCCCTCAATTTGAAGCATTTTCTTACAATGCAGACCAGGAATTTCCAATGGTTGGCCTCGGGAACCTTGGGTGGTAGCACTATCGAAAGCTCAGACCTAGGCATCTCCTGCTGTGGCGTCTCACACGCACTGCCTCTGCTCCTCCTCCTCCATAATATTAACAATGGTGAATAGGGCAATGCCCATGGGGTGGACATTACAGTTACTTTAGTCCATCTGAATGCATTGTAAGGGTGGGATCTTACAATATCAGCTTCAGATACTCACAGGGCACTGGTCAGGAAAACTAAAGATGTCAGTAAGACACAAGCAAAAATAAAACCTGGAAATATCAACTCCAGAATGCAGGGTTAAAGCTGCAAAACTTTAATGGTCCACCCAGGCTGAGGATCATGTGAGAGTAGGGTTGCCAACTCTCCAGGATTGCCCCAAAGTCTCCAGGAATTAACCTCCTGGACACTGCTGTGAGCAACCTGGGAGAGCCATCGTAGGGGCATTTTCATTTCCATTGCACACTTTGGTTTATCAGTTATAAAGATATGGGAGATGGGTAAAAAGGCTGTTTGACTGAGTGCGGCAGTTGGAAATGGGAGGTGATCTAATGAAGCCTCCACGAATGTGACCAGCTAGAGTTGGGAACACTCTGTGAGGGTCTTAAATCACGCTGCGAGTGGGTGACCTCGAGCCGACCTGCTCCGAAATTTCTCCCCGTAATTGATCGCCATGAAAAAACTAGCATAGATCCAGGAAATTCGCTCTTGAAGCCATTTGGAGTGGGGCGGGGCTATGGTTATGAGCTTTGGAGCTTTCAGTGGACATCTTGATGAAGCGGCGCAAAAGCCCAGAAAAGTACGGAGTGGCATGAAAGTTGGCTTAACTCACTTCCGCCATATTTCCCTTGGCCTTTTGCACTGGAAAACGGTTTTATGACGGTAGATATGCCATTTTTATGGCGTAAATTGCCAGGAAGTTCCTAGCCAGAATGTATTTTAAGACCACAGTATGGGGTGAAATTTGTTAGCGCCCTGTTTGGCATTGAATTTAGCATTACTCGCAGAAAACGAGTTAAAATCATTGAGGTACGACTACCCTCCGAAGTTTTCGGAGTTTGAACCGTATGACCAGTGGAAGCACGAGGTTGATATATGGATACGGGTTACTGCTCTACCAACGAAAAAACAAGGTGCAGCCTTGGCATTGTTGCTTCCTGAATGAAGTAAAATCAGAAATATTTTCTGAGACGGATTTAACTCAGTTGGATAATGATGAATGAGATGTTATGTATCGATGTGTGTATCGTTCTGCGTCCTGGGGGGGCGGGGGTGGGGGGGTGGGGGGAAGTGAGATGTTATGTATTGATGTGTGTATCGTCCTGGTACCTTAAATGTATAATAAGCACAATGGTACACCACAGAGGGCGCTGTGGTGGGAGACCTGAAAGCACCTGCAAGAGGCAGTATAAAAGGCTGACCACCACACCTGAGAGTCACTCTGGAGCTGTTCAATAAAGGACGAAGGTCACAGCAGTTAGATGAACACCAGACCGTGTGGAGTCAGTGATTTGTGTGCTACATACACCACATTGGCGACGAGGATGGGACGAATTCCACGCAACCATGGTTACTCTGGGCTCGCTAAAGGATTTTACCGTGGGCAATGATTGGGAGGCCTTTACGGAAAGGCTCGAGTACTACTTCACAGCAAATGATCTGATGGAGGACACATACGCAATGAGAGAGAAGCGTAAGGCGATATTGCTCTCCAGTTGTGGAGATGAGGTTTACTGTCTCGTCAGGGATTTGCTGGCACCTGGGAGCGCCAGGGACAAGTCATACGAGGAGCGGACTGAACTCATTCATGACCAGTTGAAACCGAAGGAGATCATCCTCATGGCCAGATACAAATTTTACCATCACTGCAGTCCCGAGGGCCAGGATATCACCAAATATGCTGCAGACCTCAAGAGACTCGCGGCGCCATGTGATTTTGGCGCACACCTTGACGAGGCGTTGCGGGATGTTTTCATCATGGGGATTGGCCATGAGGGCCTCCTTCACAAGCTGCTAGCCACGGAACCCACAGTCACCCTGACAAAGGCCATCGCCATCAGCCGGGCATATATGACCTCGACTTGCAGCACCAAGCAAATAATCCACACAGTCTCGAACCCGGCAGGTACTGTCCACAGGATAGCACCCACCATGGACAAAACTGCAGAACGTGGCTCTGCCCGGGGCAGAGAGCACGGACCTCGGGGTCCTGGAACTCAGAGTCCGCCGAGGGAGGCCAATCAAGCAGCACCATGTTGGCGCAGTGGAGGAAGCCATGGGGCTCACCGGTGCAGGTTTGCGGAGTACACGTGCAATACCTGCCACCTGAAAGGCCACCTTCAGCGTATGTGTAAAAGAAATCGGACTCACCATGTGACTGAGGAGATGGGGGATGATCCACTGTTCAGCGAGGAGCAGGTAGAGGATGATGAGGTGTTGGGACTGTATACGTGTACTGACGATTCGCCCCCAGTGGTAATGGAAGTAAAAATCAACGGAGTCCCTGTGAGTATGGAAGTGGACACCGGCTCGGGTCCGTCGTTGATGAGTCAGAGAACTTTTGATAAACTGTGGATTAACCCAGCTGCACGACCCAAGCTGGTCCCGGTCACGGCGAAGCTGCGTACCTACACCAGGGAACTAATACCTGTTCTTGGCAGAGCGATGGTGCAGGTATCCCACGGGGACGAGACGCATGGTTTACCTTTGTGGGTCGTTGCAGGCGATGGGCCGACACTCCTCGGCCGGAAGTGGATGGGGACGGTCCGTGGGAGCTGGGAAGACTTCACCACTCCACAGGCTGCTGCTCCCCGGGGTGCTGCCGTGCCCCGGGTTCCCAGAGAGCAGCGCCGACCGAGCTGGAGCTGCAGCCTCAATCCACCCACAGGCAAGTCCCAGGCCTGGACCTCACACCGAGATCCTGCAACCTTAGCCCCCACAGGCAAGCAGCCCTGCAGAGGCGGGCCTAGTGGGGAGGCAGTGGGGGGGGGGGGTGAGCCGGTGGGGCGCTGTGGGCGGGGTGTGAGAGATCCAGGATGGCCGGCGGATTGGAGGGGCCCACGCAGAGGGAGAGTCGGGCGGTGGCAGCAGCTGGAGGTCGACGGCCGCAGAGGAGGCCGCTACGGAGGCCGCAGGGGAGGCGGCAAGTGCGGCAGCTGGAGAGGCCACGACGGCCGCAGGGGAGGCAGCTACGATGGTCGCTGGAGAAACAACGACGACGGCTGCAGGAGAGGCGGCAAGTCAGGGGGCAGCGGAGGGGAGCGGAGGCTGCGGCGGCGGAGGGCATCCGGAGCCGCGGAGAGCAAGATGGCGGTGGCCTCCTGTCCAGAGCAGCAGAGCATCAAAGATGGTGGCGCCCAAGGAGAAGCCTCGTGGAATCCAAGATGGCACCTTAAAAAGGAAATGCACCCGGGAGTCTTAAAAGGGCCTTACCACGTGGTGGTCCCCACAAAGTGACTTTTGTAAGGCAAGAGCGAGTCTAAAATGAGCTATGTTAATGTGAGATGACGGATTTATAATAAGAATTAATATTTTAATGCCTAATGGTCACTGTGTTTGTGTAAAATAATGGATATGAAGTACAATTAATGATAAGAGCTAATAAGGAAATCAGGGATCTGTTACCATGTCACTGCACCTCACCCAGAGGAGCTGAGATTTAATAACTATTTAATGTAACTGCTCAGTGTACCCGCAACCTGTTGACGCAACATCTGTACCAGATAACATGTACCATAGAAACGCACTGTCTATGCATACCTGCCTTCCATTGGACAAACAAGGAAGAGGTCCCCGGCAACGGCTTCGGGACTGGGGGGGGAAGTGAGATATTATGTATCGATGTGTGTATCGTCCTGGTACCTTAAATGTATAATAAGCACAATGGTGCACCGCAGAGGGCGTTGTGGTGAGAGACCTGAAAGTACCTGCAAGAGGCAGTATGAAAGGCTGACCACCACACCTGAGAGTCACTCTGGAGCTGTTCAATAAAGGACCAAGGTCACAGCAGTTAGATCAACATCAGACCATGTGGAGTCAGTGATTTGTGTGCTACATACACCACAATGAAGGTTTGGATTTCCCATGGATAAAATCTACAAGAAAGATGGTGCTTATGAGGCCTGGTCAGAATTTGATAGATTTTGGAAAAAGGATGGTTATTCAATGGAAGAGTGCATTAAGGACTTTAACAAATTGTACAAAACATTGACAAAGTTTAATTTGGGAGTCCCTGGTTCAGTGCTAGTGTTTACAGGCCAAATTTCCGATGCTGGAGGAAACGGCGCACCTCCGAGATTTACGTGACCTGCCTGGGATAAAAGGTGCGTCGGAACCCTATCGAGGAATTCTCCGGTTGTCCTTGAGTGTGGCGTGGCGCAGCAGAGTCTCCCTGGGGCGGAGCAAGCGGATCGCAGACAGCAGGGGGGTGGGGCTAGGGATCAGCGTTCTTCTGAGTGCCGGCAGCGTTGTGCAGGCGTGTTGGAGCTTGCGCGCCTGCGCAATGGCTCAGCAGAGCGTTTTTCCCCCACTTTGTGTTTGGGTACCAGGGAGGGATGGAGGAGCATGGGAAGAGGGCACTGGGGAGGTGATCAGTGGGGGAGAAGCATGGGAAGGGATAGAGAAGCGTTGCAAGGGATGGAGGAGCGTGGGTTGGGGGGCAATGATTGAAGGGCCGGAGGAGAGAGCAGGGTGCCTCCGTCCAGCCTCCCACCTCCACGCGTTCAGCCCCCCCCACCCACACCTTCCCCCCCCCCAGCGTTCAGCCCCCCCCCAGCGTTCAGCCCCACCCCCCCCACATTCAGCCCCCCCCACACGCACACCCACCCCACACGCACACCCACCCCACACACCCCCACCCCCACACGCACACACACACACACACACACACCCACACCCCCCCACACACACACGCCCCCCCCCCCCAACACCCCCACTGACCCCCCCCCACCCCTCACTGTCAGATACACTGACAGAGACACTGACAGAGACACTGACAGAGACACCTTCCCTTCACATAAAGGCAGGACTTCTATTTTTTTATTGATTGGTTGCTCATTGCTTTGGTCTTGGTGCTTTAGATGTAGGGTTCCTTCTATTTCTTATTAATTAATTGCTTATTACTTTTTGTGCTTCGTAAATGTACTGCTTTGTTTTGTGCTTACTGTTTTAAATGTACTTTGCTTCTTTAATGTTGTTGTGAAGGTGTTTATGGAAAATCCTCTAACTTCCGCCCCCCCCCTGTTGTGATGTTGATGTGTCCTTTGTGTTTAATGCTTCCCACCACCCCCTCACCCTCCCACTGTCTCTGGCTGTGCCTGCACTAAACTTAACTCGAGGTAAGGTTTTTCAGAACTTACAAAAGTGGACACTTACTCCATTCTAAGTTAGTTTAGAGTAAGTTTTCGCTGCCGAAACTTGCAAAACAGGCCAAAGTGGCTGGACACACCCCCTTTTGAAAAAAAATACCTGAACTAAAATGAACCTAAACGAACTCACTAGAACTGGAGCAAACTAAGTGCCGAGAATTGCGATTTCTAAGATACTCCAAACTAAACTAGTTGCTCCAAGAAAATTGGAGCAACTCCACCTGAAACTTGGGCCCATTATTACTAAATTGTGCTAAGGTGTCTCATTTGGACAAGCCATTGGTCCTAACTGGCGTCCAGATCTCGGAAAAGGAGACTCTGTTGGACCAGATCTCTGCTGCCTCAAAATATATTTCTGGGGAAACAGTCATTCCATTCAGGGAACAAATGAGGCATTCCACCACGACACAAAGAATAGAAGATTCGATGGTTACCAGATTTTGAAATATCCCAGATATCGGATACAGGCATCAATGCAACGGAAGGATTAAAGCCAGACAGAATGGTGAGGAAAGCACCTGCAGCAAATCTGCTTATATCAACAGAAGACAAAATTGGGACAGTAATAATGGGCGGATGAATTCGAGGAACGCCCAAGGAAAAGTCAATGGATGCTTCAGATGTGACTAAGTATCATTATGCAGCAAATTGTCCAGAACGAAGATGCAGGGTCTTTGAAATGACGCACGAAGAAAGTAGTTCTGAGCAAGATGAAGATAATGAGGAATATGAACAGATTATACTGGTCACAAGGAGTTTTAATCTGGTGATGAATGTATTCCTGATTCTCATGTTAGCTGACATTGTTAACAGTTCGCTCACCTTGGGTACTGTCCCCCTCTCCATCAAATCTGCCGTCATCACACCTCTCCACAAAAAGCCAACCTTTGACTCCTCCGTCCTTGTAAGCTACCGCCCCATCATAACCTCCCTTTCCTCTCCAAATTCCTTGAATGTGTTCTCATCTCCCAAATCCTTTCCCATCTTTCCCACAACTCCATATTTGAATCCGGTTTCCGTGCCTGCCACAAAACCGAAATGGCTCTCATTAAATTCACAAATGACATAGAAACATAGAAACATAGAAGATATGTGCAGCAGTAGGCTATTCGGCCCTTCGAGCCCGCACCACCATTCAATAAGATCATGGCTGATCCTTCACCTCAGTACCCCTTTCCTGCTTTCTCTCCATACCTCTTGATCCCTTTAGCCGTGAGGGTCATATCTAACTCCCTCTCGAATATATCCAATGAACTGGCATCAATAACTCTCTGCAGTACGGAATTCCACAGGTTAACAACTCTCTGAGTGAAGAAGTTTCTCCTCATCTCAGTCCTAAATGGCTTACCCCTTATCCTTAGACTGTGTCCCCTGGTTCTGGACTTCCCCAACATTGGGAACATTTTTCCTGCATCTAACTTGTCCAGTCCCGTCAGAATTTTATATGTTTCTATGAGATCTCCTCTCATCCTTCTAAACTCCAGTGAATACAGGCCCAGTCGATCCAGTCTCTCCTCATATGTCAATCCAGCCATCCCGGGAATCAGTCTGGTGAACCTTCGCTGCACTCCCTCAATAGCAAGAACATCCTTCCTCAGATTAGGAGACCAAAACTGAACACAATATTCCAGGTGAGGCCTCATCAAGGCCCTGTACAACTGCAGTAAGACCTCCTTGCTCCTACACTCAAATCCCCTAGCTATGAAGGCCAATATGCCATTTGCCTTCTTCACCACCTGCTGTACCTGTATGCCAACTTTCAATGACTGATGTACGATGACACCCATGGTACACCTCCCCTTTTCCTAATCAGCCGCCATTCAGATAATATTCTGCCTTCGTGTTTTTGCCCCCAAAATGGATAACCTCACATTTATCCACATTATACTGCATCTGCCATGCATTTGCCCACTAACCTAACCTGTCCAAGTTACCCTGCAATCTCTTAGCATCCTCCTCATGGCTCACACCACCACCCAGTTTAGTGTTATCTGCAAACTTGGAGATATTACACTAAATTCCTTCATCTAAATCATTAATGTATATTGTAAATAGCTGGGGTCCCAGCACTGAGCCCTGCGGCACTCCACTAGTCACTGCCTGCCATTCTAAAAAGGACCTGTTTGTCCCGACTCTCTGCTTCCTGTCTGCCAACCAGTTCTCTATCCACCCAATTACATTACCTCCAATACCATGTGCTTTAATTTTGCACACCAATCTCTTGTGTGGGACCTTGTCAAAAGCCTTTTGAAAGTCCAAATACACCACATCCACTGGTTCTCCCTTGTCCATTCTACTAGTTACATCCTCAAAAAATTCCAGAAGATTCGTCAAGCATGATTTCCCTTTCATAAATCCATGCTGACTTGGACCGATCCTGTCACTGCTTTCCAAACGCGCTGCTATTTCATCTTTAATAATTGATTCCAACATTTTCCCCGCTACTGATGTCAGGCTAACCAGTTTATAATTATCTGTTTTCTCTCTCCCTCCTTTTTTAAAAAGTGGTGTTACATTAGCTACCTTCCAGTCCATAGGGACTGATCCAAAGTCAATAGACTATTGGAAAATGATCACCAATACATCCACTATTTCTAGGGCCACTTCCTTAAATACTCTGGGATGCAGACTATCAGGCCCCGGGGATTTATCGGCCTTCAATCCCATCAATTTCCCTAACACAATTTCCCGCCTAATAACGATATCTTTCAGTTCCTCCTTCTCACTAGACCCTCGGTCCCCTCGTACTTCTGGAAGGCTATTTGTGTCTTCCTTCGTGAAGACAGAACCAAAGTATTGGTTCAACTGGTCTGCCATTTCTTTGTTCCCCATTATAAATTCACCTGAATCTGACTGCAAAGGACCTACATTTGTCTTCACTAATCTTTTTCTCTTCGCATATCCATAGAAGCTTTTGCAGTCAGTTTTATGTTCCCGGCAAGCTTCCTCTCATACTCTTTTTTTCCTCCTCCTAATTAAACCCTTTGTCCTCCTCTGCTGAATTCTAAATTTTTCCCAGTCCTCAGGTTTCTGCTTTTTCTCGCCAATTTATATGTCTCTTCCTTGGATTTAACACTATCCTTAATTTCCCTTGTTAACCACAGTTGAGCCACCGTCCCCGTTTTATTTTTACTCCAAACCGGGATGTACAATTGTTGAAGCTCATCCATGTGATCCTTAAATATTTGCCATTGCTTATCCACCGTCAACCCTTTAAGTATTATTTGCCAGTCTCTTCTAGCCAATTCACATCTCATACCATCGAAGTTACCTTTCCTTAAGTTCAGAACCCTAGTCTCTGAATTAACTGTGTCACTCTCCATCTTAATAAAGAATTCTATCATATTATGGTCACTCTTCCCCAAGGGGCCTCGCACAACAAGATTGCTAATTAGTCCTTTCTCATTACGAAAGGTGGCGAGAGGTGGGAGTAGCGTCGGAGCGGCCTATAAAGGCCCAGCGGGAGCTCGAGGGTCAGCGGCAGTTGGCGAGCGGTGGGAGCAGCGTCGGAGCGGCCTATAAAGGCCCAGTGGGAGCTCGAGGGTCAGCGGCAGTTGGCGAGAGGTGGGAGCAGCGTCGGAGCGGCCTATAAAGACCCAGCGGGAGCTCGAGGGTCAGCGGCAGTTGGCGAGAGGTGGAAGCAGGGTCGGAGCGGCCTATAAAGGCCCAGCGGGAGCTAGAGGGTCAGCGGCAGTTGGCGAGAGGTGGGAGCAGCGTCGGAGCGGCCTATAAAGGCCCGGCGGGAGCTCGAGGGTCAGCGGCAGTTGGCGAGAGGTGGGAGCAGCGTCGGAGCGGCCTATAAAGGCCCGGCGGGAGCTCGAGGGTCAGCGGCAGTTGGCGAGAGGTGGGAGCAGCGTCGGAGCGGCCTATAAAGGCCCGGCGGGAGCTCGAGGGTCAGCGGCAGTTGGCGAGAGGTGGGAGCAGCGTCGGAGCGGCCTATAAAGGCCCGGCGGGAGCTCGAGGGTCAGCGGCAGTTGGCGAGAGGTGGGAGCAGCGTCGGAGCGGCCTATAAAGGCCCGGCGGGAGCTCGAGGGTCAGCGGCAGTTGGCGAGAGGTGGGAGCAGCGTCGGAGCGGCCTATAAAGGCCCGGCGGGAGCTCGAGGGTCAGTGGCAGTTGGCGAGAGGTGGGAGCAGCGTTGGAGCGGCCTATAAAAGGCCCAGCGGGAGTTCGATAGTCAGCGGCAGTTGGCGAGAGGTGGGAGCAGCGTCGGAGCGGCCTATAAAGACGTACCGGTGCAGCTACAGCGGGAGAGAAAGCAAAATAGAAGTAGAAAGGAATCAAAAGGTGACGTCACAGACAATGGGGTAAGTGATTGGCTGGTGATTGGTGAGTAGCTTTTCTTTTTGTTTTTTATATCAGTAAGTGAACTGTAACATTGTTATTACCAATTTAAGGATATCTAAGGGTTAAGGCATGGCAGCAGAACTCGGTCACATGATATGCTCCTCCTGTGCCATGTGGGAACTCAGGGAGACTTCCGGTGTCCCTGACGACTACGTGTGTGAGAAGTGTGTCCGCCTCCAGCTCCTGACGGTCCGCGTTACGGAATTGGAGCTGAGGGTGGATTCACTCTGGAGCATCCACGATGCTGAGAATGACGTGAGTATCACGTGTAGTGAGTTGGTCTTACCGCAGGAGAAGGGTCCTCAGCCAGATAGGGAATGGAAGACCAGCAGGAAGAGCAGTGCAAGGAAGGTAGTGCAGGGGTCCCGTGTGGTCATCCCCCTGCAAAACAGATACACCGTTTTGAGTACTGTTGGGGGGGATGACTCAGCGTGGGAGGGCAGCAGCAGACAAGTTCATGGCACCGTGGCTGGCGCTGCTGCACAGGAGGGCAAGAAAAAGAGTGGGAGCGCGATAGTGATAGGGGATTCAATTGTGATGGGAATAGATAGGCGTTTCTGCAGCCGCAACCGAGACTCCAGGATGGTATGTTGCCTCCCTGGTGCAAGGGTTAAGGATGTCTCGGAGCGGGTGCAGGACATTTTGAAAATGGGATGGAGAACAGCCAGTTGTCGTGGTGCACATTGGTACCAACGACATAGGTAAAAAAAGGGATGAGGTCCTACGAAACGAATTTAAGGAGCTAGGAGCTAAATTAAAAAGTAGGACCTCAAAAGTAGTAATCTCGGGATTGCTACCAGTGCCACGTGCTAGTCAGAGTAGGAATCGCAGGATAGCGCAGATGAATACGTGGCTTGAGCAGTGGTGCAGCAGGGAGGGATTCAAATTCCTGGGGCATTGGAACCGGTTCTGGGGGAGGTGGGACCAGTACAAACCGGACGGTCTGCACCTGGGCAGGACCGGAACCAATGTCCTCGGGGGAGTGTTTGCTAGTGCTGTTGGGGAGGAGTTAAACTAATATGGCAGGGGGATGGGAACCAATGCAGGGAGACAGAGGGAGACAAAAGGGAGACAGAGGCAGGAGACGGAGGGGAGATGGCGGGGGATGGGGGGCGGAGAGGCCCGGGGCGGGGAACAGGAAGGGCCACTGTGCGGCAGAATTCTAAAAGGACAAAGTGTGTTAAAAAAACAAGCCTGAAGGCTTTGTGTCTTAATGCAAGGAGTATCCGCAATAAAGTGGATGAATTAACTGTGCAAATAGATGTTAACAAATATGATGTGATTGGGATTATGGAGACGTGGCTCCAGGATGATCAGGGCTGGGAACTCAACAGCCAGGGGTATTCAACATTCAGGAAGGATAGAATAAAAGGAAAAGGAGGTGGGGTAGCATTGCTGGTTAAAGAGGAGATTAATGCAATAGTTAGGAAAGACATTAGCTTGGATGATGTGGAATCTATATGGGTAGAGCTGCAGAACACCAAAGGGCAAAAAACGTTAGTGGGAGTTGTGTACAGACCTCCAAACAGTAGTAGTGATGTTGGGGAGGGCATCAAACAGGAAATTAGGGGTGCATGCAATAAAGGTGCAGCAGTTATCATGGGTGACTTTAATATGCACATAGATTGGGCTAGCCAAACTGGAAGCAATACGGTGGAGGAGGATTTCCTGGAGTGCATAAGGGATGGTTTTCTAGACCAATATGTCGAGGAACCAACTAGGGGGGAGGCCATCTTAGACTGGGTGTTGTGTAATGAGAGAGGACTAATTAGCAATCTCATTGTGCGAGGCCCCTTGGGGAACAGTGACCATAATATGGTGGAATTCTGCATTAGGATGGAGAATGAAACAGTTAATTCAGAGACCATGGTCCAGAACTTAAAGAAGGGTAACTTTGAAGGTATGAGGCGTGAATTGGCTAGGATAGATTGGCGAATGATACTTAAGGGGTTGACTGTGGATGGGCAATGGCAGACATTTAGAGACCGCATGGATGAATTACAACAATTGTACATTCCTGTCTGGCGTAAAAATAAAAAAGGGAAGGTGGCTCAACCGTGGCTATCTAGGGAAATCAGGGATAGTATTAAAGCCAAGGAAGTGGCATACAAATTGGCCAGAAATAGCAGCGAACCTGGGGACTGGGAGAAATTTAGAACTCAGCAGAGGAGGACAAAGGATTTGATTAGGGCAGGGAAAATGGAGTACGAGAAGAAGCTTGAAGGGAACATTAAGGCGGATTGCAAAAGTTTCTATAGGTATGTAAAGAGAAAAAGGTTAGTAAAGACAAACGTAGGTCCCCTGCAGTCAGAATCAGGGGAAGTCATAACGGGGAACAAAGAAATGGCAGACCAATTGAACAAGTACTTTGGTTCAGTATTCACTAAGGAGGACACAAACAACCTTCCGGATATAAAAGGGTTCAGAGGTCTAGTAGGGAGGAGGAACTGAGGGAAATCTTTATTAGTCGGGAAATTGTGTTGGGGAAATTGATGGGATTGAAGGCCGATAAATCCCCAGGGCCTGATGGACTGCATCCCAGAGTACTTAAGGAGGTGGCCTTGGAAATAGCGGATGCATTGACAGTCATTTTCCAACATTCCATTGACTCTGGATCAGTTCCTATCGAGTGGAGGGTAGCCAATGTAACCCCACTTTTTAAAAAAGGAGGGAGAGAGAAAACAGGGAATTATAGATCGGTCAGCCTGACCTCAGTAGTGGGTAAAATGATGGAATCAATTATTAAGGATGTCATAGCAGCGCATTTGGAAAATGGTGACATGATAGGTCCAAGTCAGCATGGATTTGTGAAGGGGAAATCATGCTTGACAAATCTTCTGGAATTTTTTGAGGATGTTTCCAGTAAAGTGGACAAAGGAGAACCAGTTGATGTGGTATATTTGGACTTTCAGAAGGCTTTCGACAAGGTCCCACACAAGAGATTAATGTGCAAAGTTAAAGCACATGGGATTGGGGGTAGTGTGCTGACGTGGATTGAGAACTGGTTGTCAGACAG
The DNA here is from genome assembly GCF_044704955.1 of Pristiophorus japonicus. NCBI lineage: Eukaryota > Metazoa > Chordata > Chondrichthyes > Pristiophoridae > Pristiophorus > Pristiophorus japonicus. The sequence goes on from NC_091991.1 coordinate 143,369,611, forward strand.
GAAGCAAAGAGTAGGAGTAAATGGGTACTTTTCAGAATGGCAGGCAGTGACTAGTGGGGTAGCGCAAGGTTCTGTGCTGGGGCCCCAGCTGTTTACATTGTACATTAATGATTTAGACGAGGGGATTAAATGTAGTATCTCCAAATTTGCGGATGACACTAAGTTGGGTGGCAGTGTGAGCTGCGAGGAGGATGCTATGAGGCTGCAGAGTGACTTGGATAGGTTAGGTGAGTGGGCAAATGCATGGCAGATGAAGTATAATGTGGATAAATGTGAGGTTATCCACTTTGGTGGTAAAAACAGAGAGACAGACTATTATCTGAATGGTGACAGATTAGGAAAAGGGAAGGTGCAACGAGACCTGGGTGTCATGGTACATCAGTCATTGAAGGTTGGCATGCAGGTACAGCAGGCGGTTAAGAAAGCAAATGGCATGTTGGCCTTCATAGCGAGGGGATTTGAGTACAGGGGCAGGGAGGTGTTGCTACAGTTGTACAGGGCCTTGGTGAGCCCACACCTGGAGTATTGTGTACAATTTTGGTCTCCTAACTTGAGGAATGACATTCTTGCTATTGAAGGAGTGCAGCGAAGATTTACCAGACTGATTCCCGGGATGGTGGAACTGACCTATCAAGAAAGACTGGATCAACTGGGCTTGTATTCACTGGAGTTCAGAAGAATGAGAGGGGACCTCATAGAAACGTTTAAAATTCTGACGGGTTTAGACAGGTTAAATGCAGGAAGAATGTTCCCAATGTTGGTGAAGTCCAGAACCAGGGGTCACGGTCTAAGGATAAGGGGTAAGCCATTTAGGACCGAGATGAGGAGAGACTTCTTCACCCAGAGAGTGGTGAACCTGTGGAATTCTCTGCCACAGAACGTGGTTGGGGCCAATTCACTAAATATATTCAAAAGGGAGTTAGATGAAGTCCTTACTACTCGGGGGATCAAGGGGTATGGCGAGAAAGCAGGAAGGGGGTACTGAAGTTTCATGTTCAGCCATGAACTCATTGAATGGCGGTGCAGGCTAGAAGGGCTGAATGGCCTGCTCCTGCACCTATTTTCTATGTTTCTATGTTTCTATTACACATCACCCAGTCTAGGATGGCCAGTCCTCTAGTTGGTTCCTCAACATATTGGTCTAGAAAACCATCCCTAATACACTCCAGGAAATCCTCCTCCACCGTATTACTACCAGTTTGGTTAGCCCAATCTATATGTAGATTAAACTCATCCATGATAACTGCTGTACCCTTATTGCACCCCTCTCTAATTTCTTGTTTGATGCTGTTCCCAACTTCACTGCTTCTGTTTGGTGGTCTGGATACAACTCCCACTAGCGTTTTCTGCCCCTTGGTATTCCGTAGCTCCACCCATACAGATTCCACATCATCCAAGCTAATGTCCTTCCTTACTATTGCGTTAATTTCCTCTTTAACCAGCAACGCTACCCCACCTCCTTTTCGTTCCTGTCTATCCTTCCTGAATGCTGAATACCCTTGAATGTTGAGTTACCAGCCTTGGTCACCCTGGAGCCATGTCTCCGTGATGCCAATTACATCATATTCATTAATTGCTGCCTGTGCAGTAAATTCGTATACCTTATTACGAGTACTCCTCGCATTGAGGCACAGAGCCTTCAGGCTTGTCTTTTTAACACACTTCACCCTTTTAGAGGATATCCTTTGTGACTGCGACAAAGGCAAACGATTCCTCCTCAACCTTCTTGACTTATCTGCAGCCTTTGACACAGTTGACCACTCCATCGTTCTCCAATGCCTCCTCCACCGTTGTCCAGCTGGGGGGAACTGCACTCGCCTGTCTATCTAATCGTAGCCAGAGAATCACCTGCAACGGCTTCTCTTCCCACCCCCGCATCATTACCTCTGGTGTCCCCCAAGGATCTATCCTTGGCCCCCTCTTATTTCTCATATAAATGTTGCCCCTTGGCGACATCATCCGAAAACACAGTGTCAGTTTCCACATGTAGGCTGATGACACCCAACTCTACCTCTCCACCACTTCTCTCAACCCCTCCACAGTCTCTAAATTGTCAGACTGCTTGTGTGACATCCAGTTCTGGATGAGCAGAAATGTTCTCCAATTGAATAATGAAGCTATTGTTTTCAATCCCCGCCACAAACTCCATTCGTAAGCCACTGACTCCATCCCTCGCCCCAACTTCCCAACTTCGGTCTGAGGAGGAACCACACTGTTTGCAGCCTTCGTGTCATATTTGACCCTGAAATGAGCTTTTGACCACATATCCACAGCATAACTAGGACTGCCTATTTCCACCTCCGTAACATTGCCTATTTCCACCCTTGCCTTAGCTCATTCGCTGCTGAAACCCTCGTACATGCCTTTGTTACCTCTAGACTTGACTATCCCAATGCACTCCTGGCTGGCCTTCCACATTCAACCTTACATAAACGAGAGGTGATCCAAAACTCGGCTGCCCATGTCCTAACTTGTACCAAATCCCGCTCACCCCTCACCCCTGTGCTCGTGACTTACATTAGCTCCCAGTTAAGCAACGCCTCGATTTCAAAATTCTAATCCTTGTTTTCAAATCCCTCCATGGCCTTGCCCCTCCCTAACTCTGTATTCTCCTTCAGCCCCACAACCCCCCGAGATGTCTGCACTACTCTAATTCTGCCCTCTTGAGCATCCCTGATTATAATCGCTCAACCATTGGTGGCCGTGCCTTCTGTTGCCTCGGCCCTCAGCTCTGGAATTTCCTGCCTAAACCTCTCTGCCTCTCTACCTCTCTTTTCTCCTTCAAGACGCTCCCTAAAACCTATCTCATTGTTCAAGCTTTTAGTCATCTGCCTTAATTTCTCCTTTTTTGGCTAATGTCAAATTTTCTTGTCTCATAATACTCCTGTGAAGCACCTTGGGGCTTTTCACTACGTTAAAGATGCTTTTTAGATACAAGTTGTATTAGTTGCATGCTCCTTTAATTGTGTGGTACAGGTTGAACCTCTCTTATCCGGGACTCCCTTAGCCAGTACCACCCCTCGTCAGGAACCATTCCCGGCCGCCCGTTGGTGCATGCGCAGAACATGACCATCAAAATCCTACTCACCAATATAATCTTTCTCCTCAATCAGCTGCCTCCTCCTCATCGCCCTGCTGGAACTCCTGCAGCCACAGTCCATGAGCCAGCCGCTCCTCCACACAGAGCTCTCTCGGGGGGTTGGGCCGACTCTTCTGGGCCCGCCGGCTCTTCGGGACCCGCCAGCTCTTTGCGGCTCCCTACACACTGATTGGCTGGCTGGCTGGCTGGACCAACAGTCAGTCAATCAGCGTGCACACATACTTACCCCAGCATCAGCATTTAAAGGCGCAGCCCACCCAAACACTTGACCACCCCTCATCTGGCAAAATCTCTCATTCGGGACAGGCCAGGTACCCAGGGTGCCGGATAAGGGTGGTTCAACCTGTATTAGATAGTGCATGTACTTCAACCGTATGCGGGGTAAAATGTTACCTTGATTCATTAAGTAGTGATGATTGACGCAAGGTTAAGAAATATCAAAGTACTACATGCTTTAGGTTTGGAGATGATAACAGCTTGAAATCATGGGAGAGAGTGGTAATTCCATGTAAGATAGCTGGAGTAAGCCACTTTATAAGAATGAATGTAGTCTCTAGTGAGATACCTATGCTTTTGAGTAATCCTTCCATGAGAAAAGCACAAATGAAACTGGGACATGGAACATGATAAGACAATTATTATTGGGAAATTGGTTGATCTGCAGTTTACCCAGTCAGAACATTATTGTATCCGTTTAACAAAACCTGATGTATCTCATCAGAGTGTCAGGCAAGTATTACTGGCATCAGGTGATATGGATAAGAGAGAGAAAAACATATGCCTAGAAATTGGGTAACATTGGAAACATTGGCAGCCAAGAATAACAGCGGTTGGCTGAGACAGCACAGGCATTTACTGGCATTTTGGTACTGCTGCCTATTAACATCAGCATGGCGGTGATTTTCTAGTGCAACGCGCTCTTTGCAGCGCTAATCTCAGAAGGAGGCCAAAGGTTGCCTCTGTCTCCCGCTTATAGTGTAGGAGAGCGGGGAAGAAAGGAGCGACCCGAACCGTTGCTGTACGAGTTTGTCGATTTAAAAAATATTTTTTAAATTGTTTCTTTATGATATGAATGCAGATTAAAGAAATCTTATCACAGATCATCTTCAATCATTGCAATGGCATTCACCCATTTATTTATTGATGCACAAACACTGTAGGCCTCCCGGAAAGCTGCCAGAAAATGCAACCCGCACACCCACGCCCCCCCCCCCTCCACTACCAGTGGAGGGCAAAAAATGAAGTTTAAAAGAAGAACCTTGGGAAAGGAGGCATTTGAAGTTTCAGCATCCATCCATGTAAGTCCTGCCAGACTCTTCATGGCCGTTAATGCTGCTGAAAGGCCTTTTAGCAGTAGCACTCAATGACGTGATTTAGCGCGGATGACAATGCGAGCGGTGAATTCCAAAATTGATGAGCAGGCGTTAACTCGCCGATTGACCTCTCAATCCAGCACTATCGGCCTGCTGAAAATGACGGCCAAGGCGGGACTCGCTGGCGGAAGAGCGCTGGCCACTGTTTTTTTCACCATTTCATTGCGATAACAGGTGGCGTGAACCACCTGAATTTCTAGGCCAAATTGTCTTAAAGTTACATGGACAATTTGCCCAACCGACTTGGCAACATTTAAAACTCCTGCTAAAAGATGAAGGTGTCGTTAATGAGGAAAATATGAGGATAGAAGTATGGATTAGTAACAACAGTGAAATCTACAATAACTATGGAAGAACTCCCCTCATGTCCTATTGTAAGTATTTCATTGGCACGTGACATTAATGGGGTCGTTGGCATGGATCTAAAGGTATGGGACAAAGCCTGAAATGTTTTTGTCTTACACTTTATTGACCTGGCTATGCTATTTAGTATTTCTGAACTTATATATAGTAAGGAGAAGGTTATTACTGAAAAAACTATGGCAAAATGGTTAAGGACTGGATTTGGGACACCAGCAAAGTTTGTGTTCGCTAATGGAGGTGAATTTGCTAATGAGGAATTCAGAGATATATGTGAGAATATGAATACTATTGTGATGAATACAGTAGTTGAGAGTCCTTTTGTGAAAGGTGTTATGTATGTAAACATTATAACTGTGTAAGACTTGCCACCAGAGGGCGCACCTGTTGGAGGCCCAAGGATCACCTGCACACCTCATGCAAGCAAGTATAAAAGGTTGTCTGCCATGCTGCTTTGGCACTCTGGAGTTTTATTAAAGAGACTAAGTTCACATCAGTTTAAACTTACAGTACCTAGTCATGTGGAGTTATTCTAAACATAACAATTGGCGACGAGTAACAGATCACGAACTTTCACATGGTTATGGCTGTCGTTGGTATTCTTGAGCAATTTGTAGAGGGTGATGATTGGGAAGCCTTCATTGAACATCTCGACCTGTACTTCGAACTGGATGCGGATGATAAAGCGATCAAGCGTAGGACGATTCTTCTCACCGTTCGTGAGTCTACAACATACGGCCTCATCAAGCATCTGCTAGCACCGATGAAACCAACAGAAAAGACACATGCGTATGCTGGTTCAGGAACACCTCAAGCTGAAGGAGAGTATCTTAATGGCCAGGTATCGCTTCTATACGCACCATCGCTCTGAGGGCCAGGACGTGGCGAGTTATGTCGCCGACCTAAGACGCCTTGTGGGACCTTGTGATTTTGCTGGATATTTGGGGGAAATGCTGCGGGACTTTTTCGTGCTTGGAATTGGCCACATGGTCATTCTTCGCAAGCTGCTGTCTGCCGAATCCCCAGACCTGAACAAGGCCATCACGATAGCCCAGGCTTTCATGTCCACGAACGATAATCCTAAACTGGTATCTTCTCAGCATCGAAGTTCACCGGCAAGTACTGTACATAAAATAATGCCGTTAGCAGGCAGAACTCTACATGGCAGGCCTACACGTCTGCAGCTGCAAGACCTAGGATGACTCAGAGTCCGCCGTGGGTTGTGAATGCAAATCCATTAACACCATGTTAGTACTGCGGGGGTAATCATCGAGCCCATCAATGTCAATTCAAGCACTACGTGTGCAAAGGTTGCGAAACAAAGGGGCACCTCCAGCAAATGTGCAAACGTGCTGTGACTCACCACGTGGCAGAGTCGACAGAAGATGGTCGATCCGAAGCAGATCTCGCAGAACGAGTAAGAGAGGCAACTCAACCCGAGGCCGAGGAAGAAGTGTATGGGGTACACACCTTCACCACCAAGCGCCCTCCTATAATGCTGAAAGTCAAATTAAATGGCATTCCAGTTTCCATGGAGTTGGACACGGGGGTGAGTCAGTCAATTATGAGCCAGAAACTGTGGGGCAACAAAGCACAAAGGCCCAAACTGAGCCCAATTTATACAAAGCAACGCACTTACACCAAAGAGCTCATACCAGTCATTAGCAGTGCGGCAGTGAAGGTATCGTACGATGGAGCTGTGCATAACTTATCACTGTGGATTGTACTAGGCGATGGCCTAACGCTGTTCGGCAGAAGCTGGCTCGGAAAGATTCGATGGAACTGGGATGACATCAAAGCACTATCTTCGGTGGATGATGCCTCATGCACTCAAGTGCTGATAAATTTTCGTCGCTATTTAAACAAGGCATCAGCAACTTCACAGGCACCAAGGTGCAGATCCATCTAGTCCCTGATGCATGGCCTGTTCATCACAAGGCTCGAGCGGTTCCATATCTGATGAGGGAGAAAGTCGAGATCAAACTGAACAGACTTAAACGAGAGGGAATCACATCGCCAGTCGAGTTCAACGAGTGGGTCAGTCCAATTGTTCCGATGTTGAAAAGTGATGGCACAGTCAGAATCTGTGGAGACTACAAGGTAACGATCAACTGAGTCTCGTTACAAAACCAGTATCCACTACCCATGGCGGATGACCTGTTCGCAATGTTAGCAGGGGGGAAGTCGTTCACTAAATTGGATCTAACCTCCGCTTACATGACACAGGAGCTGGCTGAATCTTTGAAAAGATTGACGTGCATCAACATGTACAAAGGACTGTTTATATACCACAGGTGCCCTTTTGGGATTCGCTCGGCTGCTGCCATTTTCCAGAAGAACATGGAGAGTCTGCTGAAATCGATTCCGCGCACTGTTGTGTTTCAAGACTATATCCTGATCACCGGTCGTGACACCACCGAACATCTGCACAACCTGGAAGAGGTTCTAAGTCAACCAGACAGAATGGGACTCAGGCTGAAAAGCTCCAAGTGTGTTTTCCTGGCGCCAGAGGTCGAATTTTTGGGGAGAAAGATTGTGGCAGACGGCATCAGATCCACGGACTCAAAGACAAAGGCCATCAAGAACGCACCCAGACAACAGAATGTGATGGAGCTGCATTCGTTCCTGGGACTCCTCAACCAATTTGGTAACTTTCTACCCGGGTTAAGCATTTTGCTGGAACCATTGCACATGTTGCTACATAAGGGTGACGACTGGGTTTGGGGTAAATCTCAAGAGACAGCCTTTGAGAAGGCCAGAAACCTGCTATGTTCTAACAAGTTACTTATATTGTATGACCCGTGTAGATGTTTAGTGCTAGCTTGTGATGCATCTTCGTACGGGGTCGGGTGTGTGTTACAGCAAACCAATGTATCAGGCAAACTGCAACCAGTTGCATATGCGTCTACAAGTCTATCTAAGGCTGAAAGGGCCTACAGTATGGTCAAGAAAGAGGCGTTAGCATGCATATATGGGGTTAAGAAAATGCACCAATACCTATTTGGACTCTGGTTCGAGCTTGAAACCGACCACAAACCGCTCATTTCGCTGTTTTCAGAAAACAAAGGTATAAACACCAATGCTTCGTCCCGCATCCAAAGATGGGCACTAACATTGTCCGCCTATGACTATGTTATCCGCCACATACCAGGCACTGAGAACTGTGCTAATGCCCTCAGTCGGCTACTATTGCCTACCACCGGGGGTGGAAATGGCACAACCCGCAGACTTGCTACTGGTCATGGATGTTTTTGAAAGCGAGAGGTCACCCATCACGGATTGCCAGATCAGGACCTGGACCTACCTGGACCCTGTGCTATCACTAGTAAAAAGTTGCGTCCTCAATGGGACCTGGTCGGCTGGGGAAATGCAGCATGAAATTAAGCCGTTCTACTGACGTAAAGATGAAATGTCCATCCAGTCGGATTGTCTCTTATCGGGTAATCGCGTGGCTTTGCCAAAAAAAAGGCAGGGAAATATTTATATGTGACCTACCCAGTACCCACCCAGGCATAGTCATGATGAAGGCTATCGCCAGGTCGCACGTTTGGTGGCCCGGCATTGACTCGGATTTGGAGTCATGCACACACCAATGTAACACTTGCTCACAGTTGAGCAATTCACCAAGGAAGGCTCCACTGAGTCTGTGGTCATGGCTCTCCAAACCGTGGTCCAGGATCCACGTAGATTTTGTTGGCCCCCTTCTAGGAAAGATGTTATTAGCAGTAATGGATGCTTACTCTAAATGGATTGAATGTATAATCATGTCATCCTGCACGTCCACTGCCATCATTGAAAGCCTCCTGGCCATGTTCACCACACATGGCTTGCCCGACATCCTTGTCAGTGACAATGGACCGTGTTTCACCAGCTTGGAATTCAATGAGTTTATGACCCGCAATTAAGCAGGTCTGCCCCACTTAAGTCCGCATCCAATGGTCAAGCGGAACGGGCAGTCCAAACTATCAAGCAGAGCTTGAAATGTATGACGGACAGCTTCCTGCAGACCCGTTTATCTCGGGTTCTGCTCAGGTACCGGACGCAATCCCACTCGTTTACCGGGGTTCCCCCAGCGGAATTGTTAATGAAGAGAGCACTCAAAACCAGGCTCTCCTCAGTCCACCCGGATTTCAATGATCATGTGGAAACCTGGCATCACCGGCAAAACATGTACCACGATCACGTGGCTGTATTGCATGGCATTGATGTAAACGACCCTGTGTTTGTCCTTAATTACGGTCCTGGTCCCAAATGGGTTGCTGGCACTGTCTTGGCCAAGGAGGGGATTAGAGTGTTTATTGTCAAACTATGTAATGGATAAACGTGCAGAAAGCATTTGGATCAGACCAAACTGCGATTCACTGACAACCAGGAACAACTTGAGGAGGACATCACCATCATCGATTCACCAACACACACCCAACCAGCAATCGACCTCGCCGTCAATCAAGAGGATGAACCCACCATTCCCAGCAGTCTGGTCAGACCAGCCATGCTGCAGTGCAGCAATGGTCCACCAAACTCACCCATGCCAGGGTTCAAAATCAGCCATTCAACCAGGGAGCGAAGGGCCCCGGACCGCCTCAACTTGTAAATAACTTGTATCAAAGACTTTGGGGAGGAGTGATGTTATGTATGTAAACATTATAACTGTGTAAGACTTGCCACCAGAGGGTGCACCTGTTGGAGGCCCAAGGGTCACCTGCACACCTCATGCAAGCGAGTATTAAAGGTTGTCTGCCATGCTGCTTTGGCACTCTGGAGTTTTATTAACGAGACTAAGATCACATCAGTTTTAGCTTACAGTACTCAGTTTTGCGGAGTTATTCTAAACAAAATAAAGGGAATCATGCTGTGATTGATGACATGGTGCATAAAATAGCATTGGCAATTCACTTCAGATGATTGGAGGATACAGGGCTAGAACCTCTACTTTTTTTGCATGCTTAATGCCCACTTAATGCCCATTTTACCACTGAAATGATGTATAACGCCCATATATCGCCGATTTTTGGCACAAAATGGAAACTGACGGGCTTTTTAGGTGACTTACCACCGAGCATTGTTTTCCCAATAGGGTTAATGTTGGGAAAAAATATTACCGCCTGCCCACTGTTTTTGGGCAGAATCAGCGGAATGGGCGAAATCAATGCCCATAATATCGCCCAGCATTACTTTCAGCATGGAATTAACACCGAGATTCAATATGAACGCCCACCCACTGTTTTTTGTCATAAAGAGCATATTTACCCAAACTAGTGGCCGTGGGGATCGCCCATCGTCAATTTCACCACCTCGCACACATCACCCACAATATCGCTTGCTCAAAAAACCAGCCACATAAAGTGGAACTAAACGTAACAAACGCCAGTGGTATGGCTGGCATTTGTTAAATCCCACTTTTACGTGAGGAGCTGTTATCGGAAAGATTTGCCTGAAAGAGTGTTGATGTGAGTGACAAGGCTGACACACTGCTGTGTGTGTGCAGCTCAGACATCAATGGTGCCCATCACCTTGGTGCCACTTAAAGTTTATGTTGATTGATGTTAAGTTGTCTTTAACCCTTTCATGGTAAGGAATCACCAGTGTGTAATGGTCCAGCTATCTGAGACAATGCGCAACAAGGTTATGTTCAATAACAAAAGTTTAATACCAACATTGGTCTGAAATCATAAGTATCACAGCCAATAACACCCAACCCCCGCCCACACCCCACTTTTTCCACCATTGACATAAATCACATGTTCAACATGTCCAGCAACACAGAATACAAAGGCAAAGGAGGAGCGTGGTCCCCAGCCCCCATATATTGCAACAAATTGCATACACCCAGATGGAGAGATAACACAGCCATCACCTGTGCACATGCACCTCACTTTCCTTCCCTCCTCTCCTTCTTCTCCCCACCTCTACCACTTTCCCTCCTCGCTCCATAGCACCTGGCCAAGGAGCTCCTCAGGCGGTGCCTCATTGGGGGGGGATGAAGGCAGATGCGGTGGTTGCATGGGTACAGGGAGTGCGAGGGGGCAACATTCTCTGATGCAGAAGCTGGATCTTGGTCCTTGCTCTCATCTGCCATTTGCCGTGGTGGTGTGGAACCTAGGGGTGGAGTGCCGTGCTCGGGGACCACTGGGAGGCCTGTGGCAGCAGCGTTCCTGGCTACTAGCTCCAGGACCTCCTCCATCCCTTCCATGTTATATTTTATTTGTTGGATTAAAACTCAGTGCCAACTATGTTCTTGGTGCTTAGTAGGCTTTTTGCCAATGGTGAATCTCCGTTGTGTCTCCCACAACAGCCAGACAAGCACACACCACAGCCACACATGCTTTCAGTGCCTGTGAGCTCCTTGTCTCTCTGTTTCCTCTTCTGCGCATGTCACGATGACCCTTGGCCTCCTGAATCGCAGGAATCGAGTGTTGCCATTCAATTGCTAAGGACGGCCACACTTTACGGCAGAAGGTCAAAATAATTTAACGCTAACACTCATTTGATATCGCTCGCGGTAACGCCCATTTTCAAAAATGTAAACTAGGTGTTTTGAGAATGGGCGAGAAGCCATTGATCTAAAAACTCTTTTTTATGCCCATGCCGGAAATAACGCCCATTTTTGGGCGCTAAGCACAAAAGTGGAGGTTCTAGCCCATTGTCCTTACCAACCAGTCTATGGGCACAATAGTAAAACCTTCTATTCTTTGTGATAATCCTCCTGCTCTAGAAGGTACTACAATTACTGCCATTTTTTATGATAATTTAAATGCTTGTGTTATGTATGGAGAAAGAGTCAGACTGAACACTGTGAGCTCAAAGTAAAGTGTGACCTTAGTCTTTTATTGCAAGTCTCCAGAATGTCTCTCTAACCTGTGAGGTCTCCTTAAATACCTGTGCTTCCAAGGGATTATGAGATCCTTTGGGACTCCAGGGGATGAGCACACTGGTGGCTGTACAGAGTAAATACAAGTTTACATATATAACACTCCCCCTCCAAAGTCAATAGTGTAACTATTTACAATGTGAGTCAAGCTGGGGCCCTTCTTGCCCTGGTTGATCGTCTCGGTGTGAAAGCTAGTGTTGTTGAATCATTTGTTGGGCCCTCACTGGGCTGCTGTGCAGCTGGCCTTGCTGGGCTGCCTGGTGTGTTGGGCCCTGCTGGGCTGTTGTGGATGATGGGTTCTGCCTCATGGTCAACCGTGGTGCCGGTTGCCACTGGTGTGTATATTGGGGGGTCAAAGAAGATAGGATCCAATGTGGGTTGCTCAGGATAGTCCGTGAATCTGAGTTTGATTTGGTCCAAGTGTTTCTGGTGAATAAGTCCATTTGAAAGTTTGACCCGAAACACCCTGCTCCCCTCTTTGGCCACGACAGTGCCGGGAAGCCACTTGGGACCTTGTCCATAATTCAATACAAATACAGGATCATTGATTTCAATCTCGCATGACACATTTGCGCTATCATGGTATGCACTTTGTTGAAGTCGCCTGCTCTCTACCTGTTCATGTAGATCAGTGTGAACTAACGAGAGCCTTGTCTTAAGTGCTCTTTTCATGAGCAGTTCAGCAGGTGGAATCCCAGTGAGCGAGTGGGGTCTCGTGCGGTAGCTAAGCAGGACTCGGGATAGGCGAGTCTGCAGTGAGCCTTCAGTTACCCTCTTCAAGCCTTGCTTGATGGTTTGCACTGCTCTCTCCACCTGACCATTGGACGCTGGTTTAAACAGGGCAGATGTTACATGTTTGATCCCGTTACGGGTCATGAATTCTTTGAACTCAGCACTGGTAAAACATGGCCTGTTGTCGCTCACCAGGACATCGGGTAAGCTGTGAATGGTAAACATGGCCCGCAGGCTTTCAGTAGTGGCAGCGGACGTGCTAGCCGCCATTATCTCACATTCAATCCACTTGGAATACGCGGCTACAACCACAAGAAACATTTTACCCAAGAACGGGCCTGCATAGTCGACATGTACACTTGACCACGGTTTGGAGGGCCAAGACCATAAACTTAGCGGCACCTCCCTGGGTACATTGCTTAACTGTGAGCATAGAAACATAGAAACATAGAAAATAGGTGCAGGAGTAGGCCATTCGGCCCTTCTAGCCTGCACCGCCATTCAATGAGTTCATGGCTGAACATTCAACTTCAGTACCCCATTCCTGCTTTCTCGCCATACCCCTTGATCCCCCTAGCAGTAAGGACCTCATCTAACTCCTTTTTGAATATATTTAGTGAATTGGCCTCAACAACTTTCTGTGGTAGAGAATTCCACAGGTTCACCACTCTCTGGGTGAAGAAGTTCCTCCGCATCTCGGTCCTAAATGGCTTACCCCTTATCCTTAGACTGTGACCCCTGGTTCTGGACTTCCCCAACATTGGGAACATTCTTCCTGCATCTAACCTGTCTAACCCCGTCAGAATTTTATATGTTTCTATGAGGTCCCCTCTCATTCTTCTGAACTCCAGTGAATACAAGCCCAGTTGATCCAGTCTTTCTTGATAGGTCAGTCCCGCCATCCCGGGAATCAGTCTGGTGAACCTTCGCTGCACTCCCTCAATAGCAAGAATGTCCTTCCTCAGGTTAGGAGACCAAAACTGTACACAATACTCCAGGTGTGGCCTCACCAATGCCCTGTACAACTGTAGCAACACCTCCCTGCCCCTGTACTCAAATCCCCTTGCTATGAAGGCCAACATGCCATTTGCTTTCTTAACCGCCTGCTGCACCTGCATGCCAACCTTCAATGACTGATGTACCATGACACCCAGGTCTCTTTGCACCTCCCCTTTTCCTAATCTGTCACCATTCAGATAATAGTCTGTCTCTCTGTTTTTACCACCAAAGTGGATAACCTCACATTTATCCACATTATACTTCATCTGCCATGCATTTGCCCACTCACCTAATCTATCCAAGTCGCTCTGCAGCCTCACAGCATCCTCCTCGCAGCTCACACTGCCACCCAACTTAGTGTCATCCGCAAATTTGGAGATACTACATTTAATCCCCTCATCTAAATCATTAATGTACAGTGTAAACAGCTGGGGCCCCAGCACAGAACCTTGCGGTACCCCACTAGTCACTGCCTGCCATTCTGAAAAGTACCCATTTACTCCTACTCTTTGCTTCCTGTCTGACAACCAGTTCTCAATCCATGTCAGTACACTACCCCCAATCCCATGTGCTCTAACTTTGCACATCAATCTCTTGTGTGGGACCTTGTCGAACGCCTTCTGAAAGTCCAAATATACCACATCAACTGGTTCTCCCTTATCCACTCTACTGGAAACATCCTCAAAAAATTCCAGAAGATTTGTCAAGCATGATTTCCCTTTCACAAATCCATGCTGACTTGGACCTATCATGTCACCTCTTTCCAAATGCACTGCTATGACATCCTTAATAATTGATTCCATCATTTTACCCACTACCGATGTCAGGCTGACCGGTCTATAATTCCCTGTTTTCTCTCTCCCTCCTTTTTTAAAAAGTGGGGTTACATTGGCTACCCTCCACTCCATAGGAACTGATCCAGAGTCAATGGAATGTTGGAAAATGACTGTCAACGCATCCACTATTTCCAAGGCCACCTCCTTAAGTACTCTGGGATGCAGTCCATCAGGCCCTGGGGATTTATCGGCCTTCAATCCCATCAATTTCCCCAACACAATTTCCCGGCTAATAAGGATTTCCCTCAGTTCCTCCTCCTTACTAGACCCCCCGACCCCTTTTATAACCGGAAGGTTGTTCGTGTCCTCCTTCGTGAATACCGAACCAAAGTACTTGTTCAATTGGTCCGCCATTTCTTTGTTCCCCGTTATGACTTCCCCTGATTCTGACTGCAGGGGACCTACATTTGTCTTTACTAACCTTTTTCTCTTTACATATCTATAGAAACTTTTGCAATCCGTCTTAATGTTCCCTGCAAGCTTCTTCTCATACTCCATTTTCCCTGCCCTAATCAAACCCTTTGTCCTCCTCTGCTGAGTTCTAAATTTCTCCCAGTCCCCAGGTTCGCTGCTATTTCTGGCCAATTTGTATGCCACTTCCTTGGCTTTAATACTATCCCTGATTTCCCTTGATAGCCACGGTTGAGCCACCTTCCCTTTTTTATTTCTATGCCAGACAGGAATGTACAATTGTTGTAGTTCATCCATGCGGTCTCTAAATGTCTGCCATTGCCCATCCACAGTCAACCCCTTAAGTATCATTCGCCAATCCATCTCAGCCAATTCACGCCTCATACCTTCAAAGTTAGCCTTCTTTAAGTTCTGGACCATGGTCTCTGAATTAACTGTTTCATTCTCCATCCTAATGCAGAATTCCACCATATTATGGTCACTCTTCCCCAAGGGGCCTCGCACAACGAGATTGCTAATTAATCCTTTCTCATTACATAACACCCAGTCTAAGATGGCCTCCCCCCTAGTTGGTTCCTCGACATATTGGTCTAAAAAACCATCCCTTATGCACTCCAGAAAATCCTCCTCCACCGTATTGCTTCCAGTTTGGTTAGCCCAATCTATGTGCATATTAAAGTCACCCATTATAACTGCTGCACCTTTATTGCACGCACCCCTAATTTCCTGTTTGATGCCCTCCCCAACATCACTACTACTGTTTGGAGGTCTGTACACAACTCCCACTAACGTTTTTTGCCCTTTGGTGTTCTGCAGCTCTACCCATATAGATTCCACATCATCCAAGCTAATGTCCTTCCTAACTATTGCCTTAATCTCCTCCTTAACCAGCAATGCTACCCCACCTCCTTTTCCTTTTATTCTATCCTTCCTGAATTTGAATACCCCTGGATGTTGAGTTCCCAGCCCTGCTCATCCTGGAGCCACGTCTCCGTAATCCCAATCACATCATATTTGTTAACATCTATTTGCACAGTTAATTCATCCACCTTATTGCGGATACTCCTTGCATTAAGACACAAAGCCTTTAGGCTTGTTTTTTTAACACCCTCTGTCCTTTTAGAATTTTGCTGTACAATGGCCCTTTTTGTTCTTTGCCTTGGGTTACAGATGTATTACATCTGTAAACGCAGGACTCTAAGTCCGCATCGATACACGTGGGATCTGGCTATCGCTTTCAGCATTAAGATGCCTGGGTAGGTATTGTGAAGATCATTGATGAAGGTGTCTCTGCCCTTCTTGGGGACCACTACTCGATTGCCCCACAGAAGGCAGTCTGCCTGTATAGATATTCATCTTTGCGCCGCTGGAACGAATTTATCTCTTCCTGCATTTCCACTAGCACACAGCTTTTGACTAGAGATAATAAGGGGTCCTGGCTTGTCCAGGTTTTGATCTGCCGGGCAATGACGGGTGATTGCTCACTCTCAAATGCTTCCATAACCATGGCTAGATCTGCGGGCTGTGCCATTTCCACCCCCGTGGTGGGCAATGGCAGCCTACTGAGAGCATTGGCGCAGTTTTCCGTGTCTGGCCTGTGGCGGATGGCGTAGTTGTATGTGGACAACGTGAGTGCCCATCTCTGGATGCGGGCTGATGCATTGTTATTTATCCCTTTACTCTCGGAAATTACGAATATAAGTGGCTTAAGGTCAGTTTCCAATTCGAATTTTAGCCCAAACAGGTATTGATGCATTTTCTTTACTCCATAGACACACGCTAACGCTTCTTTCTCAATCATGCTGTAGACTCGCTCAGCCTTAGACAGATTGCTGAATTCATAAGCAACCGTTTGCAGTTTCCCGAAATCATTAGCTTGTTGCAATAGACACCCAACGCCATATGACGACGCATCACATGCTTGTACCAAACGCTTACATGGATCATACAACACAAGCAATTTGTTTGAGCATAACAATTTTCTCGCTTTTACAAAGGCATTTTCTTGGCTTTTGCCCCAAACCCATTCGTCCCCTTTTCGTAGTAAGACATGCCATGGTTCTAAAAGCGTGCTGAGACCTGGTAAGAAGTTACCAAAGTAGTTCAGGAGTCCCAGAACCGACCGGCAGCTCCGTCACATTCTGTGGTCTCGGTGCATTCTCGATTGCCTCCGTCTTCGCATTGGTGGGCCTGATGCCGTCCGCCGCAATCCTCCTTCCCAAGAACTCCACTTCAGGCATCAGGAAAGTGCACTTCGAGTGTTTTAACCTGAGCCCCACGCAGTTGAGTCGACTAAGAACCTCCTCCAGGTTTTGCAGATGCTCGACTGTGTTCCGACCTGTGACCAAGGTGTCGTCCTGGAAGACCAGGTGTGCGGGACCGACTTCAGTAAGCTTTCCATGTTTGTCTGGAATATCGCCGCCGCCGATCGGATTCCAAATGGGCATCTGTTATAAACAAAAAGACCTTTGTGCGTGTTAATGTAGGTGAGGGCCTTCGATGATTCCTCCAGTTCCTGCGTCAGTTAGGCTGAAGTCAGATCCAGCTTCGTGAATGTCTTTCCTCCCACCAGTGTTGCAAATAGGTCGTCGGCCTATGGTAGTGGGTATTGGTCCTGCAGGGTGAAACGATTGATAGTTACTTTGTAATTGCTACAGATTCTGATGGTACCGTTTCCCTTGAGGACAGGAACGAGCGGACTGGCCCACTCAATCGGTGAAATGATGCCCACTGTTTGCAGCCAGTCTAGCTCAATCGCTACCCTTTCTCTCATCATCTACGGTACTGCTCTCACCTTGTGATGGATGAGTCTCACCCCTGGAATTAGGTGGATCTGCACTTTTGCTCCTTGGAATATTCTGATGCCTGGTTCGAACAGCGAAGGAAATTTGTTTAAGACCTGGGCACACGCATTGTCGTCAGCGGGTGATAGCGCTTGGATGTTGTTCCAGTTCCAGCGTATCTTTCCCAGCCAGCTCCTGCCAAGCAGCGTGGGATCATCACCCGGTACTACCCAGAGTGGTAGCTTGTGCACTACTCCATCGTAAGAGACCTTTACAGTAGCACTGCTGATTACAGGAATCAGTTCTTTTGTGTAAGTTCTTCGTTTCATGCGAACTGGAGTTAAGACTGGCCTTGAGGCCTTGTTGCACCACAATCTTTCGAAAGTCTTTTTGCCAATGATGGACTGGCTCCCGCCCGTGTCCAGCTCCATTGACACCGGGAGTCCATTTAGTTCAACATTCAGCATTATCGGGGGATAATTCGTGGTGAATGTGTGCACCCTATGTACCTCTGCCTCCTCGGTATGAGGCTCTGGTTTGTCGTGATCCTCCATGGATCTGTCCTCCTCTGCAACATGGTGGTTTGCAGATTTAACAAGATTTGCAGCTCGCCTGCACACTCGTTGGAGGTGTCCCATTGTTCCACAGCCCTTGCAAATGTACCCTTTGAATCGGCATGAATGGAAATGATGATCAGCCCTGCAGTGCCAACAAGTGTTAATGGCCTTGCATTCATCACCCTTGATGGTGGACTCAGACATCTGCAGACGTGTAGCTGCAGGTATGTGTGACCTGCCCTGTACGTTACGATTCGAAAACAACATCACTTTGTTCACAGTACTTGTAGCAGCACTTGTGTGCTGAAAGATTTGCTTCGTATTGTCACTGGTGGCAATGAACGCCTGGGCTATCGCTATGGCCTTACACAAGTTTGGGGTCTCTACAGTCAAAAGTTTGCGAAGTATGATTTTGTGGCCAATGCCAAGTACGAAAACGTTTCTGAGCACGTGCTCCAAATGTCCTTCAAATTCGGAATGTCCTGCAAGGCGTCTTAGCTCGGCGACATAACTCGCCACTTCCTGGCCTTCAGACCTTTTGTAGGTGTAGAACCGGTACCTCGCCATCAGAATGCTTTCCTTCGGGTTCAAATGCTCTCGGTGTGCACAAATCATCCTATGATTTTTCCGTACTTTTCGCTGGAGTGAGCAGATTCTTCATGAGGCCATACATTGGTGCCCCACAGACGCTGAGGAGGATCGCCCTTTGTTTGGCAGCGCTCTCTTCCCCATCTAGCTCATTGGCCACGAAGTATTGTTCAAGTCACTCCACTAAAGTTTCCCAATCATCTCCCACCGAGAATTTCTCCAGGATGCCCACTGTTCTCTGCATCTTTGGGTTCGCTATCTGTATCTCGTCGTCAGTTGTTGTGTATGGAGAAAGAGTCAAACTGAACACTTTGAGTTCAAAGTAAAGTGTGACCTTAGTCTTTTATTGCAGGTCTCCAGAGTGTCTCTCCACCCTGTGAGGCCTCCTTAAATACCTGTGCTCCCAAGGGATTATGGGATCCCTGGGACTCCAGGGGATGAGCCCTCTGTTGGCTGTACAGAGTAAATACAAGTTTACATATATAACACTTTGGATGCAGGGAGACAGGCTTTTATCAAGGCTGATATATCTGAGAAAATTCATAGAGCACTGAGGCATCGTATTAGACCATTTTAGACAGAGTTCAATTCAGGAGATTTGGTATGTACTATAAAAAAGGTCATAGGAAATGGAAAGGCCCTGGCAAATGGATAGGCCATGATGGTAAAACAGTACTTGTCAAACATTGTAATTAAATTGTTAAGGTTCATTCCTCATGATTAATTAGAATTAATTATAATATCTCGGACTCTGAGCAGATAATTGAAGTAAACGAGGCACCTTGTACCTCAAATATTCATGATCTTTTTGGTGAGGCTCCTGAAGAACAGAATGAGGTGGATCAAGGGATGGAAAGTGGTAATGTGAGTATTCATGACGCTCATGACCGATATCACAGCCACAGAGCAGTTGCCCAGAGAGGGTACACAGGTGACATATATTCCAGAAGGGACTAATGAATGGAGAGTTGCAACAATTTTGGGCCGTGCAGGAAAAGCTACTGATAGGTTTAAATTTTGGTTGAATGTTGAGGATGGTGGCCAAGAAGCGAGTTCCATGGACTGGCAGAAGAACCAAAGGCGACATGAGGAAAAACGTTTTTAAACAGCGAGTGGTTGGGATCTGGAGCTCACTGCCTGAATAGGTGGTGAAGGCAGATTCAATTGTGGCTTTCAAAAGGGAATTGGGTAAGTACCTGAAGGAAAATATTTGTAGGGCTACAGGAAAGGGGTGGGGGAGTGGGACTAGCTGAAGTGCTCTTGCAGAGAGCCGGCACGGGCTTGACAGGCTGAATGGCCTCCTTCTGGGCTATACCATTCTATAATTCTAGAGGCCATAGTGTGAATAGACCAGACAAAGAACCAAAGACCACAGAACAGTCACATAACAGAACTACAAGTAGAAGTCCTCATGATCGTGGTTTTAGTGGCTGCCAATAAACTTGGAGATAAACGAGTAAGAGAGGCAAAATAAATGGAGTTAGATAGTTGGAAAGAATTTGGAGTTTTTTCGGAGGTACCAGATATTGAGGTTATGGTACCATTTACTGAGATTGTAACGGTTGGTCACGTTGACCCCGCCCCCTGAGTTTGTCGCCAAGATACAGAGGAAGCTTGTTGACTTTTTTTCTGGGACAAAAGGAAGCATTAGGTCTGTGGCATGGTTCCAAGTGTCCTGCTTAGGGAGGGCAGACAGACGCTGGTGTGCGTGCGTACCCAGGCTGCGGCTTTCTGTGTTCAGGCCCCGCAGAGATATCTGTACGCTGAGGATCCTCTCAAATGGTATGCGCTGGCGACGTGTGGCTGCATGGTCTCAATTACAACACTCAGCTCCCATTTGTAAAACTGGGGTGTAGCCATGCCGACTTGCAGGAGATGCCTGTGTTTTACCAGGAACTAATCAGGATCTGGAACATGGTCACCTCTAGCGTCAGGAATGACGGCTAGCCTACAGGAGCCACTGCTCAGGAATCTGCACCTCCAGAACTGCGGTTTTAGGTGGCTGGCGGAAGGGAGGGCTGTGTTTGGCAAGGTGACCAGAGTCAGGAACGTACTGGATGGCGGAGGAGCAGGCTGGATGTCGCCAGAGAAGCTGGCGCAGTGTATGTCCTGGCACAGCATCCGGTCGGTCTGCGGCTAAAGCCATCGAGACGCTAAAAGTGGCTCTCGGATGTGTGGAGCGATCTTGCTGAACTGACCCCTGTTTGGACGGAATTTTTCATCGGCACCAAGCCCCGAAACCCCCCTCAGGAGCCGGCTCCTCACAGCTTGAGCCGTCTCTCAGAGATCCGTTCTGTTCCTTTCCACTCTGCACGGAGGGGTTTCCTGTATGGGCTGCTCTAGCACACTCTCCACTTTGTCTTCATCTGCCATCTGGTGGCACCTTGCCATTTGGAGGAGGCTGGGTTCCTCAGTGGAGGGCTCTCTATGAGGGAGGTTTCCTCTTTTCTATTAGGAACTTGACGCGGCGGAGTGTTGCATGGAGCAGTCCTGTGCAGCTATTTTTTAAGTAGGTTCTGCGGCCTGGAGGAGTCCGTGTTCCATTCATGTATACACTGAGTGTGAGAGATCGCAGCCCCTCTTCCAATTTTTGACGGTGCTGCTCCTCACGTTTTGGATGGACTTCAGTCCCATGCTCCTGATTTTTGGGCACCCGGTGCGTGGGGAGGGGGAGCGGGGGGAGCGGGTAGATCAGAGGACCTCCTTGTTGGACTGCTCCTGGGCCTGGCCAAGGGGGCCATTAACATATCCAGGCAGCGAGCGGTCGAGGAGGTCATTCAGCCTGTCTGCCTGCCTATCTTCGGCGGCTACGTTTGCGCCCGGGTGTCCCTGGAGATGGAACACGCGGTGCCCACCGGCACGCTCGAGGCCTTTTATGACCAGCAGGCACCGGAAGGACTGTGAATGCTTCATCAACCCTGGAACCCAAATTTTGATTTGATTTAAGTTTCATTTATATTCGGTTTAATTTATAGTTTATTGGTTGTGCCCCTTTAAGAGACTGGATCGACTGGGTGTGTATTCACTGGAGTTTAGAAGGATGAGAGAGGATCTCATAGAAACATATAAAATTCTGACGGGACTGGACAGGTTAGATGCAGGAAGAATGTTCCCGATGTTGGGGAAGTCCAGAACCAGAGGACATAGTCTTAGGATAAGGGGTAAACCATTTAGGACTGTGATGAGGAGGAACTTCTTCACTCAGAGAGTTGTTAACCTGTGGAATTCCCTACCACAGAGAGTTGTTGATGCCAGTTCATTGGATATATTCAAGAAGGAGTTAGATATGGCCCTTGTGACTAAAGGGATCAAGGAGTATGGAGAGAAAGCAGGAACGGGGTACTGAAGGAATGATCAGCCATGATCTTATTGAATGGTGGTGCAGGCTCGAAGGGCCGAATGGCCTACTCCTGCACCTATTTTCTATGTTTCTATGTTTCTAAAAAGGGGTATTAGCTTCCTTTTGTATTGGTGATGGCACCAGCTATCAATCACTGAATCAATATATACAAGGTGTCAGCAAACAAAGACTAGTATTCTGCCCTTCACCACCTGGCTATCTGACTTTTACAGTTGGAGCCTGGGAACCAGCTTATATTATTTGCACGTCATTTAATATAAATGGAACACCAAATCAGTCACTGTAATAAAGCTTGTTATTATAAAAACCACTCGTGTTTGAATCATAAGTGGAGTTATTGTCGCCGGACTAATAACCCTTTGTGGCGACTGTAACCGCTAAGAAATCTGCTAACGGGTGTATTCTACAGCTATCCATTCATACCCATGGCACGGTACCTCATAAAAGCACAGAGGGTCCCTAGACAATTCCATTTTATTGCATATTTATGGAAGGAAGTTTTCACATCTCTTCAATGGTGTCTGATGGCATACTCGAAATCCCCTTGAGGATTTAGTTGACAATATTTTGGCTATTACAGCTCTAATAGAATGTTAATAATTCAAACTTGATTTTGGCTGGCAATAATAGAATAGCATGCAAAGTGGCATTGAGCTGAAAGCTGTAATTCACAGACCATGGTGCTTCATTTCTCAGTGAAAATTCATTATGAGGAAATTATATGGATCAAAAAAAGTCCATAGAGCTATAGAGGTTTACAGCAGAGAAGGAGGCAATTCTACCTGTGTGTTGACTAAAGCAATCCAAAACTAATCCCACTGTTCTGTGCTCTCCTTCAAACTCTATATCTGCATTTCATGGGGTTTTTGTAAGCAAACAATTCCCATGCTGTGATGGAGGAGACAAATGCTTCAGCTATTAAAATTTTGTGCTCATACATTAAATATCCATAGTTACATGGATGATTCATCCAGATCCTTTATAAAGGTGGACTCAGAGGAATGTTCCATTATCTCATCTGTAGGACGAAAATGAGGTGGGGGTGGACAGCATTGGTTACATGGAATGCAGTCCATGTAAGTAAAACAACTGCACAAAAGGCTTGGAGGACATTGCTGTGTTTGCAGAATCCTTCAGTATAGCTCTTTCATCGAACCTTGATGACACACAGTCACACATTAATCATAGGAATAGTTTCTCCATGCCTATTCTACGTAGGCACTTTGAGATGGTAGCAGGCGTTTGTACAATCACGATGTAAAAGTTGGATAGGCACAGTTAGCCTATCGGGTTGTCAGCCTGTCATTATATTTGTTCGCCGCCTGCCTCCCTCCTCTGCTTGACTCAGAGGTGAGAGATGGTAGCGTGCTTATCTGTGACTCACAAGATCTTGGGTTCAAGCCCCACTCCAGAATTCCAGCACATAATGTAGGCTGACACTTCAGTGGGGTACTTTGTTGTTTGAGCAGATTCCATCTTTTGGAAGAGATGTTAAACTGAGAGTTCTCCTGGTCTAGTGTTGTGGTCAATTTTAATCCTTCAATACTGCCAAAAAAGGATTAAATGGCCATTGATCTTACTTGCTGTTTGTTTGTATAATAATGATGTTAATTGTGAAGCACTTTGGGATAGTCTGAGTATGTGATAAAAAGGATTTTTTTTTTCAAGTTTATTTTCCATATACCTTGCATGTTGCACAACAGGAATATTGCATCAGTCTCCAGTGCCAATGCAGCTGAACTGCCATTTCAGACAAAAGTTATCTGTATGGAAGATCCTTTGGCTATGGCTTGCAGTCATTGATTTTGTTTTGTTGTAAATAAAAAAGAAAGAAAGACACATTTATATAGTGCCTTCCATTACCTCAGGATGTCCCAAAGCACGTTACAGCCAATGAAGTACTTTTGACTGAAATCCTTATTGTAATGTAGGAAACGTAACAGCTAGTTTGTGCACAGTTAGCTCCCATGAACAGCAATTTGATAGTGAACAGATAATCTGTTTCAGTGATGTTGGTTGAGGTATAGGTGACAATGCCCATGCTCTTTTTCAAAATAGTGCCATGGAATCGTTTATATTCACCTGTGAGGGCAGACATTTAACATCTCATCTGAAAGATGGCACCCCGACAGTGCAGCACCCTCTCAGCACAGCCCTGCAATGTCAGCCTAGATTTTGAGCTCAAATCTCTGGAGTGGGACTTGAATCCACATCCTTCTGATTCAGAGACAAGAGTGCTACCACTGAATGTAAGAAACAAGGCACAGAAAGAGGCCACAAACAAACTGTTTTAAAGTAAAACAAACTGTGGGACTACCTGGGAGGGGAACAATCGCCAGCCTGAGGCAAATGGTGACTCATCATTGAATAAAAGCAATCTCATCATCATCATCATAGGCAGTCCCTCGGAATCTTGCTTCCACTCCTGAAATGAGTTCTTTAGTGGCTGAACAGTCCAATATGAGAGCCACAGACTCAGTCACACGTGGGACAGACAGTCGTTGAGGGAAAGGGTGGGTGGGACAGGTTTGCTGCATGCTCTTTCCGCAGCCTGCGCTTGATTTCTACATTCTCTTGACGTTGAGACTCGAGGTGCTCAGCGCCCTCTCAGATTCACTTCCTCCACTTAAGGCGGTCTTGGGCCAGGGACTCTCAGGTGTCAGTGGGGATGTTGCACTTTATCAGGGAGGCTTTGAGGGTGTCCTTGTAGCGTTTCCGCTGCCCACCTTTGGCTTGTTTACCATGAAGGAGCTCTGAGTAGAGCACTTGCTTTGGGAGTCTCGTGTCTGACATGCGGACTATGTGGCCTGCCCAGCGGAGCTGATCAAGTGTGGTCAGTGCATCAATGCTGGGGATGTTGGCCTGAGTGAGGACGCTGATATTGATGCGCCTGTCCTCCCAGGGGATTTGTAGGATCTTGCGGAGACATCGTTGGTGATATTTCTCCAGCAACTTGAGGTGTCTACTGTACATGGTCCATGTCTCTGAGCCATACAGGAGGGCAGGTATTACTGCAGCCCTGTAGACCATGAGCTTGGTGGCAGTTTGGAGGGCCTGGTCTTCAAACACCCTTTTCCTCAGGTGACCGAAGGTCATAGGCGGTCCCTCGAAGTGAGGATGGCTTGCTTCCATGCCAAAAAGGGATGGGTTCACAGGTGTTTCAATGAAGGACCTAATGTTTCAGATCCAGTACTACATCGTGAAGGGTGGAAGATGCCTGTGCTTGGATTTTTTTAACGTGTGGTGGCCGTTGCACACCAGCCACCACACGGGCTTGACAGAGTTATGTCTTGGTCCAGTGGCAAGGATTACCCAAGACTAACTAGAGACCAGCTCTGCTGCACAAGACCGAGTGCGCACACATATCGCAGTGTGGGCTGGCCGGTGCTGTCCCTGGGCCCTCGCCTCTTCTGGGCCCCAGATTCGCGCCTCTCTTGGGCCCCGGTCACTTCCCTCTATGGATTCTTGCAGGTCCTTCGCCCTTCCTGCTGTGCCTGCCCGCACTGCAATCAGCGACCTGGCTTCGTAGCCGTCGCCCTCCCGCAGCAGCACATGCTGCTCCCTGCAGTCATATGCCGCCGCACGCTGCTTCTTCAATGGCCCCGGCCTGCTGATGGTCTTGCAGGCCGGGATCGCATCGATTTCCGGGCTGGGCCGCCAGACGCTTTTCCCTCCAATGACCCCGGCATGCTGATGGTCTTGCAGGCCAGGACCATGACGAAATGCCAACAGCAAGCGCCGGGAGGATCAAGGATGACACTTGGTTCTGCATACAGACAAAGACATTGATACCCTAGAGACTACAAGTCTGCAAGAAGCAGGAGTACAAAGGACCCTACGAAATGCACAATTTTGGATAACAGAGCATTTAGCATAAGGAGTTATCTTTTGCATTGTCGACTCCATATGCAAATTAGTAGCCATTCAAACGCATCACCACAGCCAGTTAAATAAATCACCACAGCGATAATCGGATCTCGGAAGCAGAAAACTTATTCATACTATGGATATAAATATACGAACACAGAGAAACAGCAAGCAGGCAACAAAGGAAGGAACAGAAGCAGGAGGAAGAACGAAGGAAGAAGGACAAACACAGCACTGCAGAGAACAGCCAGAAGAACAACCAACAGGTTACGAAATCAATGACCACGAATCTACAATAGCTACAACCAGGGCTGGTGATTGTATGTCTAAAGTCAATTTCTCTCAGGAGTCAAGTCCTGGAGTTTTAGTCGTTTTTTGCGTAATAAAACTGATACTAGTTAAGCCTAAATGTTGTGCCACATGTTGTCCTTTCCCACTATAAGTTCTGAGGTCTAAGAATCAGAGTACAGTGAAAAACAAACACCCTACATGAGCCACAGCTATATAAAAATGTTATTCCTTTTCATTGAAGATTTGTGTAATGTAATTGTTCATCACTGGGATCTAAATGCTGTTTTCTCTCAGTAGTGGATATTAGAAAAACTGGTCAGTGCATTGTTCCTTTAGACGCTAACTCTGAGGGTAATTTTAACTGATAGAAAGTAAAATCGGGCGGCCTGTTAAACGGGTGGCCAAACGGATCGCATCAGTTTCCCACTGGGTGGCTTAGGTTAAAATTACCTGTTCTCTCAGTTTCCGCTGTGGCTCAGTGGGTAGCACACTTGCCTCTGAGTAAGAAGGTTGTGGGTTCAAGCCTCACTCCATGGGACTTGAACACATAAATTTAGGTTGATTCTCTAGTGCAATGCTGAGGGAGTTGTTACACTGTCTTTCGGATGAGATGTTAAATCGAGGCCCCATGTGCTCTCTCAGATGGACGCAAAGATTCCATGGCACTATTTCGAAGAAGAGCGGGGGAGTTATCCCTGGTGTCTTGACCAATATTTATCCCTCAATCAACATAACAAAAACATATTGTCTGGTCATTATCACATTGCTGTTTGTGGGAGCTTGCCGTACGCAAATTGGCTGCCGCGTTTCCCACATTACAACAGTGATTACACTTCAAAGGTACTCATTGGCTGTAAAGCGCTTTGAGACGTCTGGTGGTCATGAAAGGCACGATATAAATGTAAGTCTTTTTCTTTTTTTTTCTCATAGGTTCTCATTTTCTTGAAGTAGGTTGAAGCTGACTTACACTGCATTAGATGATGTATGAAAACTGAAATAATGTATACTTTCTCTTTACATAGTACTTGTTACTGTTCCTTTAAGTCACATCTTTAATGCTGGGACAAGTTTGGAAAAATCATAGTGCTTTCAAGTGCTAAAACTCTTTGCATTGCAGTAAAGTGGACAAGGGAGAACCAGTTGATGTGGTATATTTGGACTTTCAGAAGGCTTTCGACAAGGTCCCACACAAGAGATTAATGTGCAAAGTTAAAGCACATGGGATTGGGGGTAGTGTGCTGATATGGATTGAGAACTGGTTGTCAGACAGGAAGCAAAGAGTAGGAGTAAATGGGGACTTTTCAGAATGGCAGGCAGTGACTAGTGGGGTACCGCAAGGTTCTGTGCTGGGGCCCCAGCTGTTTACACTGTACATTAATGATTTAGACGAGGTGATTAAATGTAGTATCTCCAAATTTGCGGATGACACTAAGTTGGGTGGCAGTGTGAGCTGCGAGGAGGATGCTATGAGGCTGCAGAGCGACTTGGATAGATTAGGTGAGTGGGCAAATGCATGGCAGATGAAGTATAATGTGGATAAATGTGAGGTTATCCACTTTGGTGGTAAAAACAGAGAGACAGACTATTATCTGAATGGTGACAGATTAGGAAAAGGGGAGGTGCAAAGAGACCTGGGTGTCATGGTACATCAGTCATTGAAGGTTGG
The DNA here is from genome assembly GCF_044704955.1 of Pristiophorus japonicus. Taxonomy (NCBI): domain Eukaryota; kingdom Metazoa; phylum Chordata; class Chondrichthyes; family Pristiophoridae; genus Pristiophorus; species Pristiophorus japonicus. The sequence continues at coordinate 143,397,406 of NC_091991.1, forward strand.
CATGCAGGTGCAGCAGGCGGTTAAGAAAGCAAATGGCATGTTGGTCTTCATAGCGAGGGGATTTGAGTACAGGGGCAGGGAGGTGTTGCTACAGTTGTACAGGGCCTTGGTGAGGTCACACCTGGAGTATTGTGTACAGTTTTGGTCTCCTAACCTGAGGAAGGACATTCTTGCTATTGAGGGAGTGCAGCGAAGGTTCTCCAGACTGCTTCCCAGGATGGCGGGACTGACCTATCAAGAAAGACTGGATCAACTGGGCTTGTATTCACTGGAGTTCAGAAGAATGAGAGGGGACCTCATAGAAACGTTTAAAATTCTGACGGGGTTAGACAGGTTAGATGCAGGAAGAATGTTGCCAATGTTGGGGAAGTCCAGAACCAGGGGACACAGTCTAAGGATAAGGGGTAAGCCATTTAGGACCGAGTAGAGGAGGAACTTCTTCACCCAGAGAGTGGTGAACCTGTGGAATTCTCTACCACAGAAAGTTGTTGAGGCCAATTCACTAAATATATTCAAAAATGAGTTAGATGAAGTCCTTACTACTAGGGGGATCAAGGGGTATGGTGAGAAAGCAGGAATGGGGTACTGAAGTTGCATGTTCAGCCATGAACTCATTGAATGGCGGTGCAGGCTAGAAGGGCCGAATGGCCTACTCCTGCACCTATTTTCTATGTTTCTATGTTTCTAACTGAAGAAATTGCATTTGTTCGATAGGTTACAATATGTTCATACATGAAGCAAATTACATGGGAATATTGGAGCAGGAGTAGGCCATTCAGCCCTTCAAGCTTGCTCCGCCATTCAATTAGATCATGGCTGATCTGCATCTCAACTCCATTTACCGCCTTTGTTCCATATCCGTTGATACCCTTATCTAACAAAAATCTATCGATCTCAGTCTTGAAAGCTCCAATTGTCCCAGCATCCACACCTTTGTGGGGCGGTGGGGGGGGGAAAGAGAGTTCCAGATCTCCACTACCCTTTGTGTGAAAATTCTGATTTCCCTAATTTTAAGATTATGTCCACTCGTTCTTGATTCCTCATCAGAGGAAATCATTTCTCTGTATCTACTCTATCGAATCCTTTTAACACTTTGAACAGCTCAATTAGATCACTCCTCAATCCTCTAAATTCAAGGGAATACAACCCAACTTTATGCAACCTGTCTTCATAATTTAACCTTCTAAGCCCCGGTATCATTCTCCTGAATCCAAGGCCAATCTATCCTTCCTGAGGTGTAGTACCCAAACTGAATACAGTTCTCCAGACAGGGTCTGACCAAGGCTCTGTACAGCTGAAGCATCACTTCCTCCCCTTTGTAATGCAGCCCCCTTAAGATAAAGGCCAATGTTCCATTAGCCTTGTTGATTGCTTTTTGTATCCATCCACTAGGTTCAAGTGATTTGAGTACCTGAGCTCCCAAAGCTCCTTGCTCCTCTACAGTTCCTAGTTTTACACCATTTAAAAAATACTCCAATTTATTTTTATTAGTCCAAAGTGGATGACCTCACACTTGCCCATGCTAAACTCCATCAGCCATAGCTTCTTCCACATATCCATTATTCCTACTCTCTGTCTCCTCATCATTGTAGTCTCTCCAAATCGAGGAGGACTTGCTTCCACACTTAAAATGAGTCCTTAGGTGGCTGAACAGTCCACTATGAGAGCCACAGACTCTGTCACAGGTGGGCCAGATAGTCATTGAGGGAAAGGATGGGTGGGACTGATTTGCCACACGCTCTTTCCGCTACCTGCGCTTGATTTCTGCATGCTCTCGGCAATGAGACTCGAGGTGCTCAGCGCCCTCCCAGATGCACTTCCTCCACTTAGGGCGGTCTTTGGCCAGGGTCTCCCAGGTGTCGGTGGGGATGTTGCACTTTATCAGGGAGGCTTTGAGGGTGTCCTTGTAACGTTTCCTCTGCCCACCTTTGGCTCGTTTGCCGTGAAGGAGTTCCGAGTAGAGCGCTTGCTTTGGGAGTCTCGTGTCTGGCATGTGGACAATGTGGCCTGCCCAGCGGAGCTGATCAAGTGTGGTCAGTGCTTCAATGCTGGGGATGTTGGCCTGGTCGAGGACACTAATGTTTGTGCGTCTGTCCTCCCAGGGGATTTGTAGGATCTTGCGGAGACATCGTTGGTGGTATTTCTCCAGCGACTTGAGGTGTCTGCTGTACATGGCCCATGTCTCTGAGCCATACAGGGGGGCGGGTATTACTACAGCCCTGTAGACCATGAGCCTGGTGGCAGATTTGAGGGCCTGTTCTTTGAACTCTTTTCCTCAGGCGGCCAAAGGCTGCACTGGCACACTGGAGGTGGTGTTGAATCACGTCATCAATATCTGCTCTTGTCGATAAAAGGCTCCTGAGGTATGTGAAATGGTCCACATTGTCCAGGGCCATGCCGTGGATCTTGATGACTGTAGGGCAGTGCTGTGCGGCGAGGACAGGCTGGTGGAGGGGCTTTGTTTTACGGATGTTTAACATAAGGCCCATGCTTTCGTACGCCTCAGTAAATCTCTGTCTCCTACCTCCTAACCAAATACCAAGATTAGTGACAAGAGCCCTTTAATTCTGCATCTTTTTCTTCCGGCTCTTTTTTCCTCAAGACATTTGTTCTTGTTGCACAGTTCTACAGGTGTTAGCCACCCGTAGGTAACTGTTTCCAGGTGCCCATATTTTGGCAGGCGATTTGTCTGCAGGGCAATTATAATTGCACCTGTTCCTCACTGACAAAGTACCAGCTCTGCAAGGTTGAGTATGTTGAGCCTCTACTCATTGGAATTCAGAAGAATGAGAAGTGATCTTATCGAAACGTATAAGATTATGAGGGGGCTTGACAAGGTGGATACAGAGAAGATGTTTCCACTGATGGGGGAGACTAGAATTGGAGGGCATGATCTTAGAATAAGGGGCCGCCCATTTAAAACTGAGATGAGGAGAAATTTCTTCTCTGAGGGTTGTTAATCTGTGGAATTCGCTGCCTCAGAGAGCTGTGGAAGCTAGGACATTGAATAAATTTAAGACAGAAATAGACAGTTTCTTAAACGATAAGGGGATAAGGGGTTATGGAGAGCGGGCGGGGAAGTGGAGCTGAGTCCATGATCAGATCAGCCATGATCTTATTAAAGGGCGGAGCAGGCTCGAGGGGCCGTATGGCCTACTGCTGCTGATGAGCCTTCACTGCACTTCCTCAATAGCAAGAACGTCCTTCCTCAGATTAGGAGACCAAAACCGAACACAATATTCCAGGTGAGGCCTCACCAAGGCTCTGTACAACTGCAGTAAGATCCCCCTGCTCCTATACTCAAATCTCCTAGCTATGAAGGCCAACATACCATTTGCCTTCTTCACCGCCTGCTGTACCTGCATGCCCACTTTCAGTGACTGGTGAACCATGACACCCAGGTCTCGTTGCACCTCCCCTTTTCCTAATCTGCCGCCATCCAGATAATATTCTGCCTTCGTGTTTTTGCCCCCAAAATGGATAACCTCACATTTATCCACATTATACTGCATCTGTCATGCATTTGCACACTCATCTAACCTGATCAAGTCACCCTGCAGCCTCTTAGCATCCTCCTCACAGCTCACACCACCACCTAGTTTAGTGTCATCCGCAAACTTAGAGATATTATACTCAATTCCTTCATCTAAATCATTAATATATATTGTAAAGAGCTGAGGTTCCAGCACTGAGCCCTGCGGCACTCCACTAGTCACTGCCTGCCATTTTGAAAAGGACCCGCTTATCCCGACTCTCTGCTTCTTGTCTGCCAACCAGTTCTGTATCCACGTCAGTACATTACCCCCAATACCATGCGCTTTGATTTTGCACACCAATCTCCTGTGTGGGACCTTGTCAAAAGCCTTTTGAAAGTCCAAATGCACCACATCCACTGGTTCTCCCTTGTCCACTCTACTAGTTACATCCTCAAAAAATTCCAGAAGATTCGTCAAGCATGATTTGCCTTTCATAAATCCATGCTGACTTGGTCCAATGCTGTCACTGCTTTCCAAATGCGCTGCTATTTCATCCTTAATGATTGATTGCAACATTTTCCCCACTACTGATGTCAGGCTAACCGGTCTATAATTACCCGTTTTCTCTCCGTCCTTTTTTAAAAAGTGATGTTACATTAGCTACCCTCCAGTCCATAGGAACTGATCCAGAGTCAATCGACTGTTGGAAAATGATCACCAATGCATCCACTATTTCTTGGGCCACTTCCTTAAGTACTCTGGGATGCAGACTATCAGGCCCCAGGGATTTATCGGCCTTCAATCCCATCAATTTCCCTAACACAATTTCCCGCCTGCTAAGGATATCTTTCAGTTCCTCCTCCTCACTAGACTTACTGTCCCCAAGTACAATCAGAAGGTTATTTGGTCTTCCTTCGTGAAGACAGAAGGATAGGTGATCGGGCGGGGCCCGCCACCGAGGAGCTGCAGTTCAGGCGGGGCCCGCCACCAGGGAGGAGTTCGGGTGGGCCCCGCCACCCAAGTGTTGCTGGTCGGGCTGGCCCCGCTGCTGAGGAGGTAAGGGCAGTGGCGACGAGGCGAGGTGAGGGACGGGGAGGCAGACAGGCAGATAAGGGCGGCGAACAGTGCGACGTCCCTTCGGGCAGAGATCGGGTCGCCCGGAGACAGGACGCGCTGGGAGGGCCAGGAGCTACTGCGCACGCGCACAGGCTCCACTGCACACGCGTGCATCGGCTGGCACTCTTTTTGGCCCAGGGCTGTAGCTCTGCCCCCAGCTGCTTGTGCTGTGCTGTGTTGACTGTGAAACAGGCCTGCTGGACTCAGAGAATCGCGAGATTAAGTTTTAGGCGCTTTTTTAATTCTAAAAAATAGGCGGGCCTCTCGGAGTGCGCCGTTCTGGCAGGACATCTGAAACTTATGCCCTTTGATAGTAATGGTGACTTCCGTTTGTATGGAGCTCCTATTACTATTAATGCGAATACCCCCAAAAACACAGAAACACAAAACATAAATTAAAAAAACACCTCACATATTTAAACTTAGTTGAAATTGAATTAACTGATTCTCTCTCCACAGATGCTGCCTGACTTGCTGAGTGTTTTCCAGCATTTTCTGGTTTTACTTTAGTTCAAATCCATACTGGCCATCGGACTCCCAGGCAATTAACTGGAAATTATTTCTGGAGAAACTTGCAAGAATGATCTCAAAAGTCACTACTCCTGGAACCTGCATGTGGTCACGAATTGTTGGCATTCGTACTGGTTGTCAACATGCAGATCAAGGCTACTTATGGCACACAACCCATAATAAAATAAGAACTTCTGGAATGACTTCAAGGTAAGAATCTATCCTGGGGTTTAGATGACAGCTATAAACTGGCAGAGCTTTGCATTCATTGTTTGTGGGCACGATCTGAATTCCTGGGTTAGGTGACAGTCTTGCAATCACATCCAGGTATCAATTACTCTCTACGCCCTACACAGTGGGACACGAACATACAAATGCTCAGTGAGTCCATATGAAATTTCTCCCCCTGTTATTTGAATCGAGCATTACCCAGCTTAAAAGAAGAATAAACAGAAAACGTTTTATGTGAATGCTGTTAATGAGCAAATGAACGGACTTTTGCAGATGGGAGGCACCATGTATGCAGCGATTGTCCATGTTTATCGGGGTTGCGATTGTTTTTCATGTTCAGCTGGGATGGAACACCAGCGGTCGTGGATCTGCTGCCCATTATACACACACTCGATCTTCCTGTGGACGGGAAAATCAGGCGTGATTTATAACAGGCAGCTGATCCGCAAACGCCAGTTCTCCGGTTGGGCCCAAGTTGGAAATGGCCTTTCCTTGGACATTCAGATCCTGCTCCCCTGAATGGTCCTACAATTCAACAAATGTCAATGTTGTAATCCTTACAGTTTAGTGGAAGCATTTTTCCAGCGAGATCCACACTTTAAGATAATGGGCCAGAAATTGCGGTCTCTCCAGGTGCGTACGATGTGCACTCGCGCCCGAAGAGGCCTCGCAAGTTCCGGGTTTAGACAACACGAAACGCATGCGCCTGAACCCAACACTTGCGATCTGCCACAGATTGCACCCCTCCCCAGGAGAAGGCTCTTTGCGAGCAGAGATTTGGGCTATTTGCCCAACTCCTGCCCAGCGAATGTCCTTAAAACTCTTAAAAAAGCTGGTGTAAGGCCTGCTTTTACCAGCATAGGAGTTTTAAAAGGTAGAAAAATTTAATTTTATCACTAAATTTTATATTAACAACCCTATCCATTAAGGTAAGTTTATTTTTAAGCCTATTAAAACATATATATAAAAAAACATTTAAAACATTTTTAATAATCTAAACCATTTCAATAAGATCATGGCTGATCTGATCTTGGCCTCAATTCCACTTCCCTGCACGTTCCCCATGACCTTTGACTCCCTTATCGTTCGAAAAACAAAGTTAACGTTTCAAGTCGCTGACCCCAATATTTATGGGTAGGCGGCGAGGGAACGGGGGATCGTGTTTGCAGAGAGGAAACCCAGAAACTCCCCCTTCTAAAGCCATGATCCCGTGCCTGTTCTTCCTTCCTCCCAATTGTCGGTCCGACGCACCCCGCCACCAACCCCCAATCTTACCGGATTGCTGGGAACCATCCTAAACTGTCAATCTGGCCAGCTGCTGGGAGAGACATGCATTTAAAAAAATGGTAATAAGGTCTTGCCTTTAAATTCTGCAGGACCTCTGCCTTCACGGGTTTCCGCCTCCCAGCCCCGCTAACACGCTCTCTCCGCCTCTCTGTAAATATCGGCGCCTATGAGTCTGACAAAAGACCTGAAACGTTAATGCTATTTCTCCATCTACAGATGCGGCCTAACCTGCTGAGTGTTTCTAGCATTTTCTGTTTTTATTTCCGATTTCCAACCTCCAGCAGTATTTTGCTTGCGTTTTATGGACTGGAATGGGTTGACTACGCAACTAACTATACGATAACCAGTTTCTTAATCCAAGAAAAAGCACAGGGGTACCCTGTTGGTAGGGAGGTCGAAAGAGTAGCAGACGGCTGGGAGCTGTTGTTCTCCGGTTGGCCAAAGCGTGTAATTTGTGCTTTTGCAATTTTGGAGATTTTAAAATACAAAGCAAAAGGATCATTTTGCAACAAGGATGAAAATAAAGGGCACTAATTTTGGGGAATGTATATTTATAAATGCAAGACAAGATGATTTAAATCATTTTGAAACATGAAGAACGGAATGTTGGCTGGTACTGCATCAAACAAATGTAGCCAAATTTATTCCTTTTAATGAGAAGCTGACACTACTTAAAGAGATCAGTTTTATCTCCCAATAGCCTATTAACTTAACTACAAATAAGTCTCTTGTTCAAATTTCTCTCATGTAGGAAGGTATGTAATTAAAAGAATGTTCAGGTCTGCACTACAATGGAATTGAAAATCGAGAGAGATGTGTAACGGATGACTGATCCGATATTGCCCCTTTTACACGAGCACCCAAAACCAAAATTACCACATGTCTGTAACATCGCCCGTCTCTGCCCTTGCCTCAGCTCATCTGCTCCTCATCCATGCCTTTGTTACCTCTTGACTTAATTATTCCAACGCACTCCTAGCTGGCCTCCCACATTCTACCCTATGTAAACTAGAGGTGATCCAAAACTCGGCTGCCCATGTCCTAACTCACACCAAGCCCCGTTCACCCATCACCCCTGTGCTCGCTGACCTACATTAGCTCCCGGTTCAGCAACGGCTAGATTTCAAAATTCTAATCCTTATTTTCAAATCCCTCCAAGGCCTTGCCTCTCCCTATCTCTGTAATCTCCTCCAGCCCCACAACCCCCTCGAGATGTCTGTGCTCCTCCAATTCTGCCCTCCTGATCTTCCCTGATTATAATCGCTCAACCGTCGGTGGCCATGCCTTCTATTGCCTTGGCCCCAAGCTCCGGAACTTCTTGCCTAAACCTCTCCACCTCTCTACCTCTCTTTCCTCCTTCAAGACGCTCCTTAAAACATACCAAACATGCTTTTGGTCACCTGCTCTAATTTCTACTTAGGCGGCTCGGTGTCAAATATTTTGTATTATAATACGCCTTGAGACGTTTCACTATGTTAAAGGTGCTATATAAATACAAGTTGTTGTTGTTGTAAACATGGAAAACCAAACCAGCAATAAAAGTGGTACCTGCAATCCAGTCATGACGGCTTCATATCTTTTATGACAGAATGATGCCACGACCCAAATCAGCAGACTCTGACATAAGTCTCGCTTCACTTTGTGTGATATTTTACTTGTGGTAGCACTCTCTCCTCCAGACTTCAGCACATAATCTAGGCTGATACTTCAGGACAGTACTGAGCCGGTACCGTCTTCTGGATGAGATCTTCAACCATCGCTGTGTCTGCTCTCTCAGGTGTACATCTTGGGCTAGAAATCCGGCTTTCAGCCCATATCAGGCCATAAATTCAACCTGTAATTTACGCAGTGGTAAAAATCGGCATTGCACGAGGATTCGCGGCACAAACCACGATCCTCGCCAACTTTAGTCCGAGGCCGACACTGCTGCGAGAGAGGCCTTGGGAGGGCGGAGAAACACCAAAAAAAAAGTGGAAAAAAAAAATTCACAAAACATTTACAAGACACTTATCTATCGAATCGCTGCAAAAGAATTAAAAAATAAAAACTTTAACTTACCTTTTGTTATGTTCAGAAATCCACAGGACGATATCGCAAGCGATCTCTTTATTTCAGACTCTGGAGTGAGGAAGCAGCATGGTGAGTCAGGATTTATACCTGTTTGCCCCAGGGTGCACAGGTGACCCTTAGGTCTCCCACAGGGTGCCCCCTGGTGGCAAGTCTTACATTTGGGTAAGGTCTACCTACATACATAACACCTTTTTGCAGCTCTTCATGCTTACCGCTGCCGGCAGGACTGCTCTGGCCGGTTTTTCCCTGTCGGTATTCTGAGCGCAGAATACAGGTGTGGAGAGAGCCAAATTTCTGGCTAAAAGGCTATTTCAACTGTTGCGTGACGGTGCTCCTCCCCCAGCGGTACGTGGAAAGTGCCGTCATACTAAGGTCACTGAATTTCCCGCCGACCGCGTTTTCGACAAAAAGTGTGAAAAAGCTGAATTTCTTAAAGGTCCTACGGCACCATGTAAAGAAGAGCAGGGGAGTTCTCCTGGGCACTACACTTCAAAAAGTACTTAATTTGCTGTGAAGCGATTTGGGATGACTGAGGTTGTGAAAGGTGCTATGTAAATGCAAGTTCTTTCCTTGTTCTCATAATTATGTAATGACCATTTATTTGATTTCAATGCTTACAGTACAAGTAGAAAATATGAAAGAAGCACATTTAATCTGAAATCTAAGCAAGGGCAGATTTGACAGGGTAGAATTTCCATGGGGGTTCCCCTGATCTCCCATGGCAACCAGTGGAAAATCGGTATGAACTCGAGGTAAACAGCACTCTTCCATAGGAACAGGAGTAGGCCATTCAGCCCCTCGAGCCTATTCGACCATTCAGTGAAAGCATGGCTGATCTGTATCCTAATACCACCCACCTGTCTTGGCTCCATAGCCTTTTTATACCATTTGTAAGAATAAAAGTGTTCAGTAATGATAATATCGATTCTGTGTATGTATAACAGTTAAAAAATAAGATTATACGAAAAGACAGTTTTGAAAGAGACAAAATGAACGCTCACAGAATTCCAGCATGTTCTGCGTGTTTCTTGTTTTCTGGCTGGACAGAGCTTGAAGATGTGTATTGGAAAGCCATTGGCCTAACCAAGGAATGCCACCAGCCTTCCAGACAGACACATGTGTGAGGAGAGCCAATAAGGAACTGCCCTGGAACCAAGATCCAATCCTGAGGCTTCCGGAGAAACAATGATGTTGAGAGGTATAAAAACTCAAGCCACAGTTTGCTCTATCTCTTTTCTTAAGCACACAGCAAGGACAGGAACTCTCTCTATGAACAAAGGAGCAGGCTGAGTGCTTTGCCAGAGGGAAGTAAAGTATAGCGTTTTTAGTATAACCTCATTGTATCTGTTGTAACTAAGTCGATCCGTAGGACAGCTGACGACAGCTGATAGATGTGCCTGTGTGTGTGTTTAATAAACTATTCCAAATTGTTTTAAAAGAATCAGTCTCGCTGTTAACTTAATGCCAGAGATTTAAAGATCTTACAAATTGGGGGCTCGTCTGGGATCTGGTGGTGCAGCTTTTTGATGATTCTTTTGAACAATTGGAAATTTTGGGAGTTGCGATTCTAACCTATGTTGCGAAGTATAATTATCAACGGTTAAACGGATCGGGAGAGTTGCCTCTTAAGGAGCAGTCGTCTTGATAGTTGTAACTGTTCAAAAGACACAGGATGAAGGGATCGGTCATGAACAGAAAGCCAGCAGTAAAAAGAAATGTTGAGCGAGTTTATCAGGAGAAGTTGTCCAAAAAGGTACCGATAAAGGACATAGAAGAGTTACAGACACGGGCACGGTACCTTCGTTATGGCCCGTCCTTTGGGGAGTTAATGGCATTTATCCAGGAGAAAGCAGAAAAAGGAGAGCTAAGGCCAAAATGGGCAAATGGTCTCATGGCATTCAGTGCATTTTATTGTGCCCGGAGAGCTGAGGAATTAATGAGGCAGGAGGCCAAAGTGATACAGGATTTAAAAGAATTGCAAGTAAGAGAGATTCAACTAAAAGAAAGAGAGATTGAAGGTATAAAACAACAAAAGGAAGAAGGCCTCCAACTTATGAAGCAGTTAAAATAGGGAGAAATACAGCATTTAAGACAAGAAATTGGTCAATTAAACCACAGTATTAGGCAATTAGAAAGAGGGGCCGAACAGGCAGCTTTGTTGCTACAACAACAAAGCCTCTCAAATTTAAATGCCACAGCAGCCGTCGTTGAAACAAATGAAAACGAATTAGAGTTAAAAAAATATAAATTGGAAAACTTGAGGCTCCAGCAAGAGATAAAAGATGCTAGGGGAGCATTAAGGGAAGTAATTAAGAAGCCACATAGGGAGGCAGACCACTCCCAGTGCCAACTAGAAATAGCGAGGCTAAAAAGTAAGTTGGGGAGCAGCAGGTCCTGCATTTTGCAGTAACATGGGGAGCCATAACAGAGACAGCAGAAGGGGACGAGGGGGAGACAGATTGGGAAGAGGAAGGCAGTCAGTATAATCCCCAGGAGGGTGGTGTAGGATGAGATACCTTGGAGACACAAGAGCCAATCATAGCCATAGTAACCACTTCTTTACGACACAATATGCACGGTCACATCACCAGTAACCATACCGACTCATGGCCCATATCTGGTGTTGACGCCACGACATGTAGCCTCGAGTTGGGGCCCATTAATGATTGGGACAACCCACTGGAAGTTAATAGGAGGTGGGCAAATTTCAGGAGGGGTCACCCTGAGTTGGAAAAGAGAGACATAACACGAGTCCTCCTCTTGGCCTGTTCCACCTCCCTAAAAGATAATCTGCCAGACACAGTCCTCCAGCCTGGCACACTGACCGATGCACTCATGAGATCCTAAACCATTTAGGGTTCCAAAACTTGAACTTAGTGGCTTTGATTAATCAGACCAAGCAGCGCCCAGAAGAGACCCCTAGATCCTTCAGTAATCGCCTGTACGATATCCATCAATGTACGCAGAACCAGGCACCCACAATGCTACAATAGGAAAGAATCAGGAACAATTTAAATCGATATTCCTGACCCAATTCCACTCTTTAGTTAAAATTACCCTGGGCATAGCCATGAGGCCCATCATTCAGTGGACGGTTATAGAGACCAGCGCTCAAATAGCTTGGGAGCTGATAAAAGACCAGTTAAAGGTGAAGTCATCACCCACTGCAAATAAACCAGTGTCAACGGTGGAGGGATCTCGAAACTACCCCTTTAAGGGACAGTGCTTTAATTGTAATAAGGTAGGCCATCTAGCAAAAGACTGCAGCAGACCCAGATCTGCACCGAACCATGATGTAAAGCATAGATACCTCCTGAGGGACGATTCCAAGCCCTCTGGGACAGATCAATGATTGGACCAGTTGATAACCCTCATACAAACCCAAATTGCCACGGGGAGGATGTAAAATCATTTATCGGTGCACACAGTCGCCGATGCACACTCATTAAAGAGACCCATTCAAGGATTGACCCTATGACCAGAGTTCGGCCCCCAAAGATTGGTCGGAAGTGGGGTTCCGACATGATGGTAGTGGGAGACCAGCAGTCCTTGTTGTCCTAAAAGGGGGCAGGCAGCATATTATGCTTATCAATGCTGGCTCAGCCGTTACCATCATCCACACCCCATACCCTGAACGCCATGCAGCGGCGGGCAAAGGTTATATGACCCTTAAAGGGTTTAACGGTGATACAACCACCGCGTATACAGGGAAGGCCTCTGTTGGGAGGCCTCACCTGTAAAATCCCAGTGCTGATACTGATGACCAGCCCCGACGGAAGGGGAATTTTAGGGACTGATGTGTTGGATCAGTATGGCGCGGTGATAGATTATAATCAGGACTGTGTTTGGATGGGTTTGAGAGATAAGGCAGGAGTGATAGAAATTTCAGATGCTCACTCGGTTTTTGCTATTAAAAAGCCATTTGAGTATGATGCTCCGGGGAGCGAAAATGAAGCTGTGGCAATACTAATTCAGGAACACCTAGCGGTGTTTGCCACATGCAAGCATGACTGTGGAAAAATGGCAGGCGAGGAACACCCCCACTTATTCACTAAACAGTACCCCATCCCAAGGGACAGTCACCCTGACATCCGAGACGCCATAAAATCCCTAGTCGAGCAGGGTGTTCTTAGAATAGGCACTTTCTCGACCAATTCACCCACATGGCCGGTTAAAATGCCTGATAGCAGCTGGCGACTGTCTATTGATTGCAGAAAGTTAAATTCTGTAACATCAGCCTGCTCACCGGCAGTAAAAGAAACTCTCACCTTATTATTTCAAATTCCTGCTGGTTCCAAGTACTTCTCGACCCTCGACATCGCCAATGGATTCTGGAGTATCCCTGTTAAGAGGGAAGACCAGTACAAATTTGCGTTCACATTTGAGGACTAGAGCTACACTTGGATATGCCTGCCTCAGGGATTCCACAATGCCCTCACGATATTCCACAAAAGAATGGCTGCAATTTTAAAAGACTTTTCCCACCCTACCTGCTTGCTGCAGTACGTAGAAGACCTACTGCTGGCAACCGACAGCATGGAGGAGTATCTGTCCCTTTTGCACAAACTTTTGACATTGTTGGCTCAGGCGGGACCAAAGGTGAATCCCCGTAAGGCTCAATTAGTAAAAGAACGGGTCACCTTTCTAGGAGTGTCCATTTCTCCAGAGGGATTATCCCCCAACTCTCACAAGGTGGAGATAATACAGCGACTGCCATTACCCACTTCCAAAACAGCCCTACGATCATTCTTGGGCTTTGTGGGGTACAAAAGGAACTTTATCCCAGGCTTTGCAGAGTGTGCAAAGCCCCTGTATGATTTAATAAAACTGCAGGGTGATGACATACACCCGGCATGGATTGATGCTCACACCAAGTCTGTGGCTAAATTAAAAACTGCAGTGATACAGGCCGCATGTCTGATCCCTCCTGATCCCACGCAGCTCTTCCATTTGGAGACCGGGGTCACAGAGCAAAGCCTCACTGCAATTCTATGCCAAATGCAAGCTGATCGATTACAGCTCATTGCATATGCGTCTCGAATCCTGCAGGGAGCAGAAAAGACGTATACCGCATGCGAGCGCCACCTACTGGCCGTCTTCTGGTCGGTACATCACTTTACCCTTATTACTGGGATACAGGCTACAATCCTGCACAGCGGACACACATCTCTGAAACTACTGATGAAACCTGGAGATTCACTAGTTTCCTTGCAGCGCCTCAGCAAATGGACATTGGAATTTATGGAAAGAGACATTGTTACCATTTCCAAACCAACCACATGGTTGCCACAATTTCTGATCTATGAGGGGTGTAAAGTCCTTACTCTACAGTATGAAACCACACGAGACACATTCTGGGGACAAGGTCACTCTGTGACCTTAACTCTTTATTCACAGGACTCCAAAAATGATGACCCTGCGTGGGACCTCCCTTTTTATACCTGTGTGATCAGGTAAGGAGTGTCTCCCACAAGTTCACCCCTTGTGGTCAAGGTGTGGATCTAAGTTGTATACAGTAATACAGTGGTGTTACATTGTGGTTATATACATGACAAGGGGGACCTGCATGAATGTCCGTTACCCCTGATTAACTTTGAGACCCATCCTCTGCAGAAAGAGCCCATACAGGGTGCCCCACATGTCTACGTCAATGGGTCCTCATATCACATTGAAGGATCCCCTCACACCAGGTATGCTGTGGTATTGCCAGAAAAAAACATCCAGCGAAGATGCAACAGACAGTCTTCACAATATGCAGAAATTGCCGCACTTCTAACTGCTGTAAAGGAAACCTCAGATAGACCCATGAATATTTGATCCGATGATGCCTATGCTATAAACAGCATGTTCTCCTTGCCCCTATACCACAAAAATGACTATCATATGATAGACGGTAAGGCCCTGGTCCATGGGCCCTGGTTACGCCTGCTCTGGTCATACCTTAAATAGCGATCTCAGCCCTGCTTCATAGAAAAGGTAGCAGCCCATAGAAAAGGGGGTCCACATAGTGAGGGAAATTCCAGAGCAGACAGAGCAGCCTAGGATGCTGCAATTGATGGGGAGATAGAGGATATAGTTGTTGAGCCCTGCAATGCTGTTAACAAAGCCTCCCCAACAGATCACTTCGATTTGAAATCCCTGCTGCATCAATACTGGTCATATGCTGTTGTAGGCATCTGGCATGAGGAAGGCAGACCCCTTCCTCAACCAACAGCTTGGGCTCCCAATACCATACTAGTCACTGCCCCTGACTCAGATGAGCAGTTGCTGATGTTCAAAAGAAAGCCAAACGCCTGCCCAATTATGTTCTACCAGAGGTGGGTCAGGAGCTGCTCTCCTTCTTTCACTCCCACCCCACAGCAGGGCACTATTTGGCCCTGGTAACCTCTATATAGTAGCATCCACAGCTTGGTGGCTTTCCATGGGGGAAACAATCAATCAATACATGGCATGATGCCTACCGTGCCTGCAACACAATCCTCTCGCATGCATTAACTGAGCCTTGCTTCAAAGTGCACCCCCACCTCAAGGGCCATGGATTCACCTCCAGACAGACTTCATTGGGCCACTTCCACAGGCGCAAGGAAATTTTCAGCATGGCCTAATGGTGGTGGATCAATTCACTAAATGAATCATAGCATTTCCTTGCCGTTCCAACACCGCAATCACAGCAGCTGAAACACTATTGAATGATGTGTTTTGTAGGTGGGGAGTACCAGTACAAGTGAACAGCGATCAAGGTTCATACTTTACCGGTAAAATTTTTACCCACCTGCAGGAAATGTTGGGGATAAAACACAAATTACATATTGCTCACCACCCCCAGTCATCCGGAGGGGTTGAAAGGGGTAACAGGACCCTCAAGTTAATGTTAAAAGAATTGTGCACGGACCACCCCACTCAATGGGCTAACATGCTGCTAATGTGCTTAATGGCAATGAGGTCCACACCTCATAGAACAACAGGGGTCTCTCCATATCAGGCCATGATGGGGAGACTCATGAGAACACCAGGCCAGCTAACACTAATAGGGATGAGTCACCTGACAATCAAACCATGTAGTTCCAAGTGGCTGGAACAAGTGGTAGATCACACCGATCATATCAATTGATTCGTGGCCACCAAATTGGGGAAGTCAAAAGACAAATTAAAAGGTACTTTGACAAGAAAGTACGTCCCTTTGAATACGAGGTGGGAGAATCAGTAATGATTCCAAATTATGGGAAAAAGAAGCATTCCTTTGAGCCCATGTGGTGGGGACCGCATAAGGTTATAGACCGATTGAACCCTGCGGTTTATTTGATTCAGTTACCGGGGAAATAGGGCATTAAGTACAAGAAGTGGTTTCACATTAATCAGTTAAAAACTACAAAAGAGTAAATACTGCACTGATCTTGTTTCCCACAGACCATGGTACGGATCCTCACGATTGTCAGGATGATACTGGTCACGACCAAAGCCGAGGGAAGATGGAGAAGCGAGAACTGCTGCATGACTCATGAACATCATCAATCTTCAATGTGCTTCGAGAAGTGACGGTGCATTGAAGATACAGGTAGGGGAGAGTCTCCGCTGGAGACGTTATTGTACTATAGGACATCCCCTATGTGTGGCATACACCTTACGAGATGGGGACCAAGACAGGCCATCCACTTCTCTCTCTCTCTCTAAGTTTAAAACCCATTATACAGCGGTTATCCACCTCACAGAAACATAAACAGCAGAACTATCAGAACCCCCTCAATGTTTATGATATATGAGCCCTGAGGAGATAAACCATATGAGGAGTCAATAAGAATATTTCCCCCTCAAGGTGGGGAGTTTGTAAGAATAAAAGTGTTCAGTAATGATAACATTGATTCTGTGTATGTATAAATGCAAAAAATGAGATTATACGAAAAGACAGTTTTGAAAGAGACAAAATGGACGCTCACAGACTTCCAGCATGTTCTGTGTGTATATTGTCTTCAGGCTGGACAGAGCTTAAAGATGTGTATTGGAAAGCCATTGACCTAATCAAGGAATGCCACCAGCCCTCCAGACAGACATATGTGTGAGGAGAGCCTATAAGGAACTGCCCTGGAACCAAGGTCCAATCCTGAGGCTTCCGGAGAAACAATGGCATTGAGAGGTATAAAAACTCAAGCCACAGTTTGCTCTATCTCTTTTCTTAAGCACACGGCAAGGGCAGGACCTCTCTCTACGAACAAAGGAGCAGGCCATGTGCTTTGCCAGAGGGAAGTAAAGTATACCGTTTTTATTGTAACCTCATTGTATCTGTTGTAACTAAGTCGATCTGTAGGACAGCTGATGACTGCTGATAGACGTACATGTGTGTGTTTAACAAACTATTCAAAATTGTTTTAAAAGAATCAGTCTCGCTGTCGATTTAATGCCAGAGATTTCGAGATCTTACACCTTATCTAGCAAAAATCTACTGCTCTCAGATTTAAAATGATTAATTGAGTCCCAGCATCTACTGCTTTTTGTGTGAGAGAGTTCCACATTTCTGCCACCCTTTGCGTGAAGAAGTGTTTCCTAATTTCTCTCCTGAATGGCCCGGCTCGGATTTTAAGTTTATGTCCCCTTGTCCTAGACTCCCCCACCAGTGGAGAAAGTTTCTCTCTATCCTATCAATTCTTTTCAAAATCCTAACAACCTCAATCAAATCACCCCTTGAACTTTTATATTCCAGGCATTACAACTGTAGTTAGAGCGAACATTGGAGACCCCATTACAGAAATCACTGATGAATTTTTCCAATTTATTTGGTCAGGTCCATTCAATGTTTAATAAATATTATGCACAATAAATAAATATTGAGGTCAATCGGATACCAGTCCATATATATATATATGAAACCTGAAGACATTCCATAATGAGCACTTCAGTTCACCAGTCCCTATCTCTCCATATCTGTAAAAGTACTGGATAAATTACAACTTCTAGACTCGCCTTGAAAACTCATTCCAGTGCTGATAACACCAAGCAAAAGACCAAAAAGGTTATTTTGGCCAAAGGAAGAAAGCAGGCGCAGAATGGGTGCTGTGCCAATAAGACACGCCTGTTTGAAAGTCTCTGGTTTTAGCATGCAATTTTGGCCCTGTGGTGTCCTCACACCTTACTATAGAATCACACGAGGCATGTACTGCAGACAAAGTCACTACATGACCTGAACCTTTATTCCTGGGACCAAGAAGTACTGACCCTGCGTGGGACCTCCCTTTATATATCTGGATGACCAGGTGAGGAGTGTCTCCCACAAGTTCACCCCCTGTGGTCAAGGTGTGCATTACTCAGGTGTATACAGTGTACAGTGTTGTTATATAAGGGTTACAGTTATGTGAAGGTTACAAACATGACATCACCTCCCCCCAACATCTTTGGGTCAAAGATTGAGTCTTTCAGGCGGTCGAGCTCTCTCGTGGAACGCCACAGTTGGGGCTCTGGTGGTTGGGCCTTGGCATGCGTCTCTGTTGCCTGAGGTGATTCTGGCCTGTCCGGGCCGGCCGCAGGGACTGTGCATGCTGGTGAATGTCCTTGTTGCTCATTCACTGGCAGTGGTGTGGGTGACATCTCATGATCTTCCTCAGGTTCCTCAGTGTCCATGCTGAACCTTTTCTTTACTTGGTCCAGATGTTTGCGGCATATCTGCCCATTGTTAAGTCTGACCACTATGACCTATTCCCCTCTTTGCCAATTACAGTACCCTCAAGCCACTTGGGTCCCAAAGCATGATTGAGAACAAATACAGGGTCATCGATTTCTATGCATCTCCCCACTGAGTTGCGATCATGGCACTCGATTTGGGACTGGCGCTTGCCCTCAACAATGTCTGACAGGGCTGGATGAATGAGGGTCAGCCGCATTTTAAGCGTGCATTTCATGAGTAGTTCCGCTGGCGGGACTCCCGTGAGCAAATGCGGCAGGGACCTATAGGCTAGCAGGAGGCGCGATAGGCGGTACTGAAGGGAGGGTCCTTGAATCTGAAGCATATCCTGTTTTATGATTTGAATAGCACGTTTTGCCTGGCCATTGGAAGCCGGCTTGAACGGTGCTGTCCTGACGTGTTTGATATAATTACTCGACATAAACTCCTGGAATTCATAGCTAGTGAAACACGGGCCGTTGTCGCTAACGAGGATGTCCGGCAAGCCGTGGGTCGCAAAGACCGTGCGCAGACTCTCCACAGTGGTGGATGTCGTGCACGAATTCAATATGATGCACTCGATCCATTTCGAGTATGCATCGACAACAATCAGGAAAATGTTTCCCATGAACAGGCCCGCGTAGTCTACGTGAATACATGACCATGGCTTGGTGGGCCAGGGCCACGGGCTGAGTGGCGCCTCCCTGGGGGCATTTCCCAGCTGAGCACACGTCGTGCACCTGCGAACCCAGTGTTCGTCGGTTTGAGGTGCTCACCGATCGGTTTTCTGAGCTCTTCAAAGGACTTGTCCGCCGGCTTCTCGGGTGTGAGCGGGTCTTTCATCAGCGCATACGTCTTGGATCCACAACTGGTCAGTAGATGCGCCCTCCACTTGCCAGCCACTTCCTCTCCCAGCCAGTCCTTCGTGACAAAGCTCTGCTGGAGCCTCTCAACGAAATCATCCCAGTCCTCACCAACACAGTACCATTCCTCTGTGCTACTGGTGGCCATCCTCGTGGGTCGTTGATTCCCGTATCTCGTCGCCAAATGTGGTGTCCTCACACCTTATTATAGAATCACACGAGGCATGTACTGCAGACAAAGTCACTACGTGAGCTGAACCTTTATTCCCAGGACCAAGAAGTGCTGACCCTGCGTGAGACCTCCCTTTATATACCTGGATGACCAAATGAGGAGTGTCTCCCACAAATTCACCCCCTGTGGTCAAGGTGTGCATTACTCAGGTGTATACAGTGTACAGTGTTACATAAGGGTTACAGTTATGTGAAGCTTACAAACATGACAGACCCGAATTGTTGATTAGCATAATTTGAACTTTCATGGAGCTGCTGAACTAAACACCTGCAGGTTCAGCATTCCAGCACTGATTAGACACAATTTTCATGGAGCAGTTTATGTGAGCTCCACACACCCACTGCCACTGAAAGGGTTGCATTTCAAGGAGGAGGGCAGGTTGGGGGTGGGGGGCTCCGAGGCACTTGGGGAAAACAGGAAGCTTGGTTTCCGGTAGGCCCTGCCGACGTTAACGGCAGCTCCTGATTTGCATGTGAGGTCTTGATTTCCCTCCCACTGCCAACCAGATTGAGAGGCTGGCTGGCTCCAGGTGGGTAGGCTTGTGGCATCAGGCTGCAGAGAGGAGGGAGGGAGGGGGTGTTAGGGTCACCGATGGGAGCACGGGTGGGCCGGGACCAGCATGGGTGGTGTGGGGGGGAAAGGTTGCTAAGGAAATTGGGTGGCAGCCAGTGAAAGATTGGCTGGTGTCCATGAGTTAGATCGGGGCCTGGGGTCGGCTGGGACGGCAATGGGGTGGGAGGCGGGGGCGGGAGGTACGATTACAGGCCGGGAAGTGGCCGCAGCAGCACGGGATTGGAGGTGGGGGTCCCAGGACGATCATGGGCCACGAGGAGCTGGGGGAAAGTCTCATGGAGTGATTGGAGGTCTGCGGGTGTCTATGATCATGGAGGGGGGTGGTTGGTTTCGGCAGTGACCTTGGATCCAGAAGGTAGGATAAAGGCACCTCGGAGGCTCTTTAGCGTCTAAAGTATCCAGGAAAAATCACCCCTTATTATTTTCAAATACCTCCATGGCCTTGCCCGTCTCTATCTCTGTAACCTCCTCCAGCCCTACACCGTCCCGCGATCTCTGCACTCTTCCAATTCTGGCCTCTTGTGCATCCTCGGTTTTCATCGCTCCACCATTGGCAGCTGTTGCCTGGGTCCTAAGCTCTGGAATTCCCTCCCTAAACCTCTCCGCCTCTCTACCTCTCTCTCCTCCTTTAAAATGCTCCTTAAAACCTACCTCTTTGACCAAGCTTGGGATGTTTTACTAGGTTAAGGTTGGTATATAAATGTGTCTAACTAAATCAACCAAATGATACAAGGAGTCCAGGGTGGAGGAAGACTCCATTGGCCAGATCGATAAACAATTAGAAGATTCCAGAAGAACAATGGGCACGAGGAAAGTTTGAGTGGTTGTAATATAGAGCTCCATCTAATGGACTATTGTGGTAATGCAGCTATTGCTGTAAATACAATAAAGGCATCAGGTGACAGGTCACCTGACAAGTTCTTGTGTTAAGAGCTAGCTTGTAAAGTCTGTGTGTTGTGACGTCGTAGAGAATATACCATAGTAGTATAGGTACAGCATCCCGAATCCAGAACCCTTGGGACCGAGGCCGTTCTGGATTTTGGAATGTCTTTCTGACATCACAAATCTGGAGACACCCGAGCCCGGGTTCGGGTATTTCCGGATTTTGGAATGTCAGAAAGGGGAGAGGTGGTGGGGAGCAGGGTGCTCATCGATGAGTTGTTCGAGTGAGGCCTTGCTGCCGTGGAAGTGTTCGTGCGGGCCCTACTGAGCAGATGTTCACGCGGGACCCCGCCGAAGAGGACCTGATCGGGCTGGGCTCGCCACCGTGGAGGAGTTCCTTGTCTGGCCCGAGGTAGGTGGGGTCGGGAAGCCGAGGTAAAGAGGAGGGAGGGAGGAAGCAGGGGCCGGGTGCGAGGTCGGGCCGCGCGAAGTTGGGGCGGGCGAAGTCGTGGCGAAGCCGGGGCAGGCGAAGTTGGGCCAGGGCGAGGTCGGACCGCGCGAAGTCGGGGCGGGTGAAGTTGTGGCGAAGTCGGGGCGGGTGAAGTTGTGGCGAAGTCGGGGCGGGTGAAGTTGTGGCGAAGTCGGGGCGGGTGAAGTTGTGGCGAAGTCGGGGCGGGTGAGGTTGGGCCGCACGAGCCCGGTGTGGGTATTCCAGAACATTCTGGATTCCGGAACTCAGGATTTTGGAGGTCGAACCTGTAGTAGCAGATTGATCACAGTGCAGCCTGTGTCTTGCTCAACATGGTAGTCAGCTTGCTTCTTTATTCTGTTTGTTCTCATTCATTCGTAATGTGTGAAGAATAGAGTTTTAATCCTGTGTCAAATTGCACGGGCAGTAGTGGGAGGTGCAGCTGCTGATTGGACACCATCATTGTGACAGTGATTGAGTCTTCATCATGTAAGTGAAGGGCAATATATTAAGATCCACTGGAAATCGAAACTATTTGAAGTTAAATGTTGTTGGAATTGAAAAGAAAGAACTGAAGCTATATGGCATTATAGATCGAAACCAGAAAACTGATAGGCCGGTATATTTGGGGATCAGTGCCTTTGTGATCTCGGCTGTTGAACGCAAAGGCTGTTTACTGAGGAAGGGACCATATCGACTGGCTCCATACACCTCACAGCTGCTGAAAGCCTAAATGACATTGTGCCACAGAGATGGAGGGCTATTTTTTAATCAGGTGTCATAGTCTTCTTTGATTGAAAATGCTCACTGGGCTGCCATTTCTTCTCTTAAAACCTTTTAGAAAGCACTTTCTTCTTTCATTCCATGTGCACATTTCTGAATCATTTCCTAATTCTCCTTTCGCATACATTTCAGGGGAAAGGAAAGACAAGTTGCGCTCTCTCCAAGTTTGAAGTATCGCTAATTAACTTGAGCATTGTAGCATCCTTGTAACTGGCTGAAGAGGCTGTAAGTGGGATATGATTTGTGTGTTTTATTAGATATCTCTGCATGATATCAATTCAGCTGTTGTAGACATACAAGTGTTGTCAGGTATATTGGAGCAAAGCTTACCTACTTTTTCTGTCTGGTCTTGTCATCTGAATGCACTTTGTAAGCAAACCAGACAGAATTGGAGAAGACATTTCATTTTATAACGCATGAGGCTTGGATGAATCTTTACCACTGTTGAATCAATATGGAGAGAGATTTGGAAGGTTTTTGTTTTTAATCAAGGACGAATTAAATCAAAATTTCACTTGTGCAAACGGTGCACGTGCCCAATACATACTTCCTGCTTGGCCTGCATCCTTGAAAGCTAATGCAATACACAAAAACAAAAGCAAAACACTGCAGATGCTGGAATCTGAAATTAAAACAGAAAATGCTGGAAATACTCAGCAGGTCAGGCAGCATCTGTGGAGAGAGAAACAGAGTTATTGTTTCAGGTTGATGAAAAAGTTAGAGCTGTAACAGGTTTTTAAGCAAGTGTAGGGGCAGGGAAAAGGGGGAGGGGAGGAAAGAACGAAAGGGAAGGTCTGTGATAGGGTGGAAGGCAGGAGAGATTAACAGACAAAAGGGATGATGGTGCAAGGCAAAAGGAGATGGTAATGGGACAAGTTAAGAAACACAAAATGAGTCTAGATAATAACTTTTATTTATATAGCGCCTTTAACATAGTAAAATGTCCCAAGGCACTTCACAACAGTGTTACAACACGTTAGATATTGACCATTGAGGGAAAGAGAGAAAAAACATGAGAAGGAAATGTAAAAAGAGGTTAAAGGCTCGGGTCTGAAGCGGCAGCCAAAATGCGCACGCAGATAGACACAGGCGAAAAAAACTAAAATTTTTTTTTTAAATTACATTGTAAATAATACGATGAGGAGTATACAATAGTAAAATCAGTATAATAAAGATTAATTATAATTAAACAAAATTAAATAATATATAACATAATTATAAATTAAGTTAAAATAGGGTGTAAATGGAGGTGGCAGAATCATCAACACTGCTATGGGAAAGAGAGAAAAAAAAACAGAAATAAAAATAGAGACAGAGGTTATGGTTTGAAATTGTTGAACTCCATGTTGAGTTCAGAAGGCTATAAAGGGCATAAATGAAAGATGAGGTGCTGTTCCCTCGAGCTTGCATTGAGATTCATTGGAACATTGTAAGAGGCCGAGGACAGAGAGGCCGCCGTGGGAGTGGAGCGGAGAATTAAAGTGACAGGCGATTGGAAGCTTGCGGTCACACTTACGGACTGAACGGAGGTGCTCCACAAAGCGGTCACCCAATCTGCGTTTGGTCTCCCCAATGTAGAGGAGACCACATCGTGAGCAGTGAATACAGTATACTAAATTGAAAGAAGTACAAGTAAATCACTGTTTCACCTGGAAGGAGTGTTTTGGGGCTCTGGTCAGTGGGAAGGGAGGAGGTAAAAGGGCAGGTATTGCATTTCCTGCCCTTGTACGGGAAGGTGCTGTGGGAAGGGGAGGGGATGCTGGGGGTGATTAAAGAGTGGGCTAGTGTGTCGCGGAGGGAGCGGTCCCTTTGGAATGCTGGGAAGGGAGGGGAAGATGTGATTGGTGGTGGGATCATGCTGGAGGTGGCAGAAATGGTGGAGGATGATCTGTTGAACGTGGAGGCTGGTGGGGTGAAAGGTGAGGATGAGGGGAACCCCATCGTGGTTCTGGGAGGAAGGGGTGAGGGCAGAAGTGTGGGAAATAGAACAGACATGGTTGAGGGCCATGTCGACCACGGTGGAGGGGAATCCTCGGCTGAGGAAAAAGGAAGCCATATCGAAAGCACTAGTGTGGAAGATGGCATGCGATGGAGACAGAGAAACTGGGAGAATGGAATTGACGATACATTAATATACACTAATGCAATACACAGTGTTCAAGCTCTGTTATACACGTATTGCAGGACTTCTGGATTTGTCATTAAATACCAATCAACTGGATGCAGCCTGTCCTACTCGCAAAAATTCATTCCTCCATCACAAAGAGCATACAGCTTGCTCAGTGTGTAGTGTAGAGACTGAGATATACATGAGCCAAACACACACCAGCTTGGCAGCACTCACTTAGTCAATAGGTATTTTCTTATCAGTAATGCACTTAACAGTCCTAGGGGGAAAAATTCGACTACTTACCGACATGAGTTACTGTCGGTTTCTTGTAAAAGATGGCAGCCGTTGCTCTATCGCCTTCTCCGGCGCAGAACTCGGTGGGCGGCATTTTGTTGTGGGCCATAGAGCTGCCGATAGTTCAGCGCTGGGTTCTAAGCTCGTTCTGAAAAGTGAACAACCAGCAGGCCGACAGAGACGCTGTCAGCACTTCATAAAGGGACACACACATCTTTCAGGTAAGTTTGCATTTCAAGCTTTTTGTCTTTTTTGATATTTTATTGAAGTAGTGGCTTGGTGCAATACATCTTAAAAGTCTTGAAAAGTGTGCAGTGAGTGCTGCTGGATGCTTGCAAGGCCTTAGATGGTAAAAGGAAGGCCTCTGAGAAGACAAAAAATGTTGGAAATACGCAACATGTCAAGCAGCATCTGTGGAGAGAGAAACAGAGTTCACGTCTCGGGTCGAGATGTTGTCTGACCTGCTGAGCATCTCCAGTATTTTCTGCTTTTATTGTTGATTTCCAGCACCTACTGTTAGAGGAGGAAATTCAAAAGAGGAGGCAGTGGAAGAGGAGGAAGCAGAAGGAGGGATGCAACCCTTTCTGGCCGGGATATTTGGGATGGAATCATCTGTCTGCGATATCAGTGACCACATCCCCTATTCCCCTTTCAACATTGGTCCCACTGCTTTCCTTTCCTCTGTTATTGGCCATCACAGCGCCCTCTTGGCCACAATGCTGAAATAAACGCCACCATAAAGCAAACTTTCCAATCCAACTTTATACATCTATCCATCCACGATAGCAGTGCAAACAGGTGGCGCTGAGGTGGAGAATTTCTGGGCCAAAGAGCTAATTTGAGAGATTTCAGTTGTGCCACAAAGATAAACTAGAGATGAACCATTTAATCTGAAGAATTATTAATAATTACAGAAGATGAAGCACGTTCAATTGTCCCAAAAGTGAAAATGTATGAATAGAAAAAGAATGCTGTATAAGGGCTGAATGATATTTATTTCACTGTCTGGTACTTTCTATGTGGAAGCCATAGAAACTTTACTGTATGCCTCTCTTTCTGAAGTGTTTGTCAAATGTCTTTGTATGTCCTATATAGTCCAAGCATCTCCATGATCAATGCTTATTGGGTTTTCACCAGAGACTGTGGGCTTTCAATATTGAGGGCACTATGTGTTGTCTAATTGACCTGCAGATCTAAATTTAATGTTAGCAGCATTCTATGTATAAGTAGTGAGCATGAGATGAATGTCTCTGTCACTTGCTCTATATTTAGGCTCTGGTCAGGTATATGGTTTATCAGAATGATTGAGCATATTTTACTGTAAGGTCACACAATCCTTTCAAATGTAACTCGAAAAATACTGAGACCAATAACTTTTCATCCAAGTCTGAAACCAACATTTTCCAGGAAATGCAAAGGTTTGTGTCCGGTATGTATGTAATTCATTGTTCTCTACCAATTTTTGCCCTTTTCCTTCTGAAGTCAATGCTGGCCACCTTCCTGTATCTTGTCCCAGTGGCCCAGGGGCCGGCCAGCCTTGCATTCAATCAATCTGGAAAGCTGCCAGGCGAGAAATGCAGTAAAAACAATAATAATGAGGCACTATCATTATATTTGGCAGGACCTCCGCCTTTCCGGGATTTCCAGGCTTCCCACTCTCCCGCAACCCCCAACCCCCTCCCCCGCAAACCCAGCTGGCGAATGATACTTAAAGAGTTGAAGGTAGATAGACAATGGCAGACATTTAAAGGTCACATGGATGAACTAAATTTGTATATCCCTGTCTGGCGTATAAAATAAAACGGGGAAGGTAGCTCAACCGTGGCTAAGGGAAATAAGGAGTGTTAAATCCAAGGGAGAGGTATATAAATTGACCAGAAAAAGCAGCAAAGCTGAGGACTGGGAGAAATTTTGAATTCAGCAGACGAGGACTAAGGGATAATTAGGAGGGGAAAATAGAGTATGAGAGTAAGCTTGCAGGGAACATAAAAACTGACTGCAAAAGCTTCCATAATTATGTGAAGAGAAAAAGATTAATGAAGACTAATGTAGGTCCCTTGCAGTCAGAATCAGGTGAATTCATAATGGGGAACAAGGAAATGGCAGACGAATTGAACAAATGCTTTGGTTCTGTCTTCACGAAGGAAGACATGAATAACCTTCCGAAAATACTAGGGGACCGAGGGTCTAGTGAGAAGGAGGAAATAAAGGAAATCCTTATCAGTCAGGAAATGGTGTTGGGGAAATTGATGGGATTGAAGGCCAATAAATCCCCAGGGCCTGATAGTCTGCATGCCAGAGTACTTAAGGAAGTGGCCCTAGAAATATTAGTGGTCATTTTCCAACATTCCATGTACTCTGAATCAGTTCCTATGGATTGGAGGGCAACTAATGTAACCCCACTTTTTAAAAAAAGGAGGGAGAGAGAAAACACGGAATTATAGATCGGTTAGCCTGACATCGGTAGTGGGGAAAATGCTGGAATCAATTATTAAAGATATAATAGCAGTGCATTTGGAAAACGGTGGTGACAGGATCGGTCCAAGTCAGCATGGATTTATGAAAGGGAAATCATGCTTGACAAACCTTCTAGAATTTTTTGAGGATGTAACTAGTAGAGTGGACAAGGGAGAACCAGTGGATGTGGTGTATTTGGACTTTCAAAAGACTTTTGACAAGGTCCCAATACAAGAGATTAGTGTGCAAAATTAAGGCATATGGTATTGGGGATAATGTATTGACGTGGATAAAGAACTGGTTGGCAGACAGGAAGCAAAGAGTAGGAATAAACGGGTTCTTTTCAGAATGGTAGGAAGCGACTAGTGGGGTACCACATGGTTCAGTGCTGGAACCCCAGCTATTTACAATATATATTAATGATTTAGATGAAGGAATTGAATGTAATATCTCCAAGTTTGCAGATGACACTAAGCTGGGTGGCAGTGTGAGCTGTGAGGAGGATGCTACGAGGCTGCAGGGTGACTTGGACAGGTTAGGTGAGTGGGCAAATGCATGGCAGATGCAGTATAATGTGGATAAATGTGAGGTTATGCACTTTGGTGGTAAAAACAGGAAGGCAGAATATTATCTGAATGGTGACAGATTAGTAAAAGGGGAGGTGCAACGAGACCTGGGTGTCATGGTACATCAGTCATTGAAAGTAGGCATGCAAGTTCAGCAGGCAGTAAAGAAAGCAAATGGCATGTTGGCCTTCATAGCGAGAGGATTTGAATATAGGAGCAGGGAGGTCTTACTGCAGTTGTACAGGGCCTTGTAAAGACCACACCTTGAGTATTGTGTGCAGTTTTGGTCTCCTAATCTGAGGAAGGACATTTTTGCTATTGAGGGAGTGCAGCGAAGGTTCACCAGACTGATTCCTGGGATGGCAGGACTGACATATGAAGACAGATTGGATCGACTAGGCTTATATTCACTGGAATTTAGAAGAATGAGAGGGGATCTCATAGAAGCATATAAAATTCTGATGGGACTGGACAGGTTAGATGCAGGAAGAATGTTCCTGATGTTGGGGAAGTCTCGAACCAGTGGTCACAGTCTAAGGATAAGGGGTAAGCCATCTAGGACCAAGATGAGGAGAAGCTTTTTCACCCAGAGAGTTGTGAACCTGTGGAATTCTCTACCACAGAATGTTGTTGAGCCCAGTTCGTTTGATGTATTCAAAAGAGAGTTAGATGTGGCCCTTACGGCTAAAGGGACCAGGGGGTATGGAGAGAAGGCAGGAGTAGGGTACTGAAGTTGCATGATCAACCATGATCACATTGAATGGTGGTGCAGGCTCGAAGGGCCAAATAGCCTGCTCCTGCACCTATTTTCTATGTTTCTATGTTTCTATGTAACACGCTCCTCTGCTCTCTCCGCCTTCCCTTCAACATTGGGCCCTATGAGTTCTGATGAAAGGTTATCGACCTGAAGCGTTAATTCTGTTTCTCTCTCCACAGATTCTGCCTGACCTGTTGAGTGTTTATAGCATTTACTGATAACATTTTATGAATGTTGACAACTTTTTTGACAGAGAGCGATCCTCAGCTCAGCTGAGCTCTGTCCTCATCCAATGGTCACAATCAGGCACATTTGTGCAGTGATAGCTGGACAATGATCAGGAGCAGGAATCCTGGAGGATATTTTCCCCTTCACGAGCCCAACTTATCTTGTTGCCAAGCCTTGATTCCTCTGGCGTTGATTCCTCTGGCCTTGATTCCCCTGGCCTTGATTCCCCTGGCCTTGATTCCCCTGCCATGACTGGCACTGACATTACTCCGTTTGCGGCGTACACATACAAGAGTTGATGTCCTCTTTATAACAAACAAATAGAGTATGAACACAACACCAGAAATACCAAGCTTATTGTCCACTTGGTATGAAGCAGCCAAGTTGCATTCTGATTCAACTGTTCTGCCTCCAGCAAGATCCATATAAACCATTGGCTTGAACCTGGAGTACCATTGTCCCTGCACCAAATCACAACTGGAGCTGACTCGATACCATAGGAATCAATGCACATCATGCTGTGTGTTCAGTGTAAAAGCAGTCGGTGTACATTCTGCCATGAGTTGGAGTGGCACTTGGTAAGCAGACTGAACGTGTGTGTTTGGTGTAAAGAGCAGAGCACTTTCTGGCTCCCTTTCAAACTCTGAGCACCATTGTACATGCAACATACATAAGTACCTGCATGTGCAGTGATGATCTAAACTTTGGAGGAACATTAGAGTAACATTGTTTGTAGGCAGTTTTGCCTTGGCTGTGCAAGTGAGTGAGGAGGCGCATGCTTCTCTCACGCCAGGTTCCCTAGTGCAACTCTGAGTAAATTGGCAGGTTGTACCTGACATAAACTGTGCACTGACTGGATTCTGAAGCAAGTAACCATTTGGTCCTGAATTAAAGCAGTGCCTTTCAGCCTGCTCAAAATGGGCCACTCCCTTTAAATATGGATGCGCTCCTTGAAACCTTCTGTCCAAGATCTTAGAAGACAGTATCAGCGAACCAAAGCGAAACTGTCCTATTATTGCAGAAGTCAACAATAGAAATAAGGTGAACAGAAATCTTATGATCTTCGGCATCTCCTGGGATCCCCTCATGGACTTCTTATGGGTCCCTTGTTTGAAACCTATAATTTAAAGAACAATCACATCTACCATAAGAACATAAGAATTAGGAACAGGAGTCGGCCATCTAGCCTCTCGAGCCTGCTCCGCCATTCAACAAGATCATGGCTGATCTGGCCGTGGACCCAGCTCCACTTACCTGCCCGCTCCCCGTAACCCTTAATTCCCTTATTGGTTAAAAATCTATCTATCCGTGACTTGAATACATTCAATGAGCTAGCCTCAACTGCTTCCTTGGGCAGAGAATTCCACAGATTCACAACCCTCTGGGAGAAGAAATTCCTTCTCAACTCGGTTTTAAATTGGCTCCCCCGTATTTTGAGGCTGTGCCCCCCTAGTTCTAGTCTCCCCTACCAGTGGAAACAACCTCTCTGCCTCTATCTTGTCTATCCCTTTCATTATTTTAAATGTTTCTATAAGATCACCCCTCATTCTTCTGAACTCCAACGAGTAAAGACCCAGTCTACTCAATCTATCATCATAAGGTAACCCCCTTATCTCCGGAATCAGCCGAGTGAATCGTCTCTGTACCCCCTCCAAAGCTAGTATATCCTTTCTTAAGTAAGGTGACCAAAACTGCACACAGTACTCCAGGTGCGGCCTCACCAATATCCTATACTGTTGCAGGAGGACCTCCCTGCTTTTGTACTCCATCCCTCTCGCAATGAAGGCCAACATTCCATTCGCCTTCCTGATTACCTGCTGCACCTGCAAACTAACTTTTTGGGATTCAAGGATCCAAAAAGAGTTTCATGCATAAGGACCCTCTGCACCACAGCATGTTGTAATTTCTCCCCATTCAAATAATATTCCCTTTTACTGTGTTTTTTCCAAGGTGGATGACCTCACACTTTCTGACATTGTATTCCATCTGCCAAACCTTAGCCCATTCGCTTAACCTATCTAAATCTCTTTGCAGCCTCTCTGTGTCCTCTACACAACCCACTTTCCCACTAATCTTTGTGTCATCTGCAAATTTTGTTACACTACACTCTGTCCCCTCTTCCAAGTCATCTATGTATATTGTAAACAGTTGTGGTCCCAGCACCGATCCCTGTGGCTGTCCACTAACCACCGATTTCCAACCTGAAAAGGACCCCTTTATCCCGACTCTCTGCTTTCTGTTAGCCAGCCAATTCTCCATCCATGCTAATACATTTCCTCTGACTCCGCGAACCTTTATCTTCTGCAGTAACCTTGTGTGTGTCACCTTATCGAATGCCTTTTGGAAATCTAAATACATCACATCCATCGGTACACCTCTATCCACCATGCTCGTTATATCCTCAAAGAATTCCAGTAAATTAGTTAAACATGATTTCCCCTTCATGAATCCATGTTGCGTCTGCTTGATTGCACTATTCCTATCTAGATGTCTCGCTATTTCTTCCTTAATAGTTTCAAGCATTTTCCCCACTACAGATGTTAAACGAACCGGCCTATAGTTACCTGCCTTTTGTCTGCCCCCTTTTTTAAACAGAGGCGTTACATTAGCTGCTTTCCATTCCGCTGGTACCTCCCCAGAGTCCAGAGAATTTTGGTAGATTATAACGAATGCATCTGCTATAACTTCCGCCATCTCTTTTAATACCCTGGGATGCATTTCATCCGGACCAGGGGACTTGTCTACCTTGAGTCCCATTAGCCTGTCCAGCACTACCCCCCTAGTGATAGTGATTGTCTCAAGGTCCTCCCTTCCCACATTCCTGTGACCAGCAATTTTTGGCATGGTTTTTGTGTCTTCCACTGTGAAGACCAAAGCAAAATAATTAGTTAAGGTCTCAGCCATTTCCACATTTCCCATTATTAAATCCCCCTTCTCATCTTCTAAGGGACCAACATTTACTTTAGTCACTCTTTTCCGTTTTATATATCTGTAAAAGCTTTTACTATCTGTTATGTTTTGCGCAAGTTTACCTTCGTAATCTATCTTTCCTTTCTTTATTGCTTTTTTAGTCATTATTTGCTGTTGTTTAAAATTTTCCCAATCTTCTAGTTTCCCACTGACCTTGGCCACCTTATACGCATTGGTTTTTAATTTGATACTCTCCCTTATTTCCTTGGTTATCCACGGCTGGTTATCCCTTCTCTTACCGCCCTTCTTTTTCACTGGAATATATTTTTGTTGAGCACTATGAAAGAGCTCCTTAAAAGTCCTCCACTGTTCCTCAATTGTGCCACTGTTTAGTCTGTGTTTCCAGTCTACTTTAGCCAACTCTGCCCTCATCCCACTGTAGTCCCCTTTGTTTAAGCATAGTACGCTCATTTGAGACACTACTTCCTCACCCTCAATCTGTATTACAAATTCAACCATACTGTGATCACTCATTCCAAGAGGATCTTTTACTAGGAGATCGTTTATTATTCCTAATTCATTACACAGGACCAGATCTAAGATAGCTTGCTCCCTTGTAAGTTCTGTAACATACTGTTCTAAGAAACAATCCCTTATATATTCTATGAATTCCTCCTCCAGGCTACCAGCCATGTCTTCCAGAGTGAGCACAAAGATTGCATTGGCAATTTAAAAAAATTGCATTTCAATATCTCACAAGCCTGACTAAATTGGAACAGGCATTATTATGATTGGGTTCAGTGAAATACTTGGCTAGTTCTCTCATGGGATCAAGCATTTGATTGATTGTCGGACTTGGCAAACCTCATGTGATTCAATTGTAATGTTCGAGATTTGATCGAATCCTGATCATAATGCTCGATGACTCGCCTCAGGCATAAAGTGCGTGGAAAACAGTTGCTGTTAATTTTGAAATATAAACTTTTATTGTGTCTTAATTTGGCCACCTGGTCTGCTCTCGCTCTCCAGTGCCCGCATCTCCCTGCTGTATGGGTAAGTAACATCTGCCCATTGCATGCTACCAGCCCTCGGTATAATGTGGAGATCAGATAATCACTTTATGATTAGGGTCGTATTACTGCATAGACCTATCGGAAATTGCAGGCTTACTTTCAAACAGCTATTATTTAAAATATTTCTTCTGGGACACAAGTTGTGTAATGTATGAGACATGTTTGTCATATGTTATACTGTTGTTCAGGCTCCTAATAATCCAGCACTCAATAAAAGGAAAAAATTGTTGGATCTATTACGGTTTGAAATAACTTTACATACAACGGCATTCAGCCGTTCCTGTTTGCTTATAAACTCCATTTTGTAGATGGTTGGTTATTCCATTCTGGATCTAATTTGCTGTTGCATAATGAAACTTCAATACGTAAGGAAATCTGACTAAATGCTCATAATCCGACAAAAGAATTCTGCTGGTTTGGATTTATCGTTTATTCAAATTCTCCCTAAATAAAGTATTTAATCAAATCTGTTTAAAATTCTGTTGTTAGAGTTAAATCCTGTGAGGGCGCGTTGTGGCACTTTCACAGACAAGCTGCTTTTTTTATGCACAGGTTCAGATGGGGTTTGATCAGGAAAGATGTTTATTAAACAGTTGCGAATAATTTTTGAAATTTTTCTGATGTCTTCAAACCAACAGGCATTTTAATATCTTCCCAATGAAAATCATGGCCTTATTATGACAATGTTTTACACTTTCTGCAGCTCTTGTGTGGTATCGCAATGCTTGTGTGTGCACTATTGCCCTACTGTAAAGGAACTTTTTTTTTAGCACCTCTCCAACTTTATTTAATTATTCTTGAGATGTCGGCAACACTGTGTAAGATAGTTTAGAAAGCTCAGCCAAGCTACTGCAAGGATAAAGGGTTGATAGGCTTGTGCAGAACTAAGTCATTTTGTTAAACAAAATGTTATTGCAGAGGTAAATTTTGAACCGCAGCTGCATCTTGTTAGCTTGTTGGGAAACCGATGTCACATGCAAGGTCAAGAAGAACAAAGAGGGGTCATTGTGTAAAATGTTGCAAAGACCAGAGTTTAACCAGAGTGGCATGGACAAAAATTATTGGACTCATTGAGTCAGGTGGTCAGAACTTTTAAATATAAAAGAAGTGTGATTGTGCTAGTCAGATGCAGAAGTCGAAGACAAGAAGTAAACCGTTAGCTTGTGTAGGTGGATGTAAATGCAGGCTGGTGCCCAATACCTACCTGGCTAAAAAACAAGACAACGCACGCTACGCCGTCCAGTCACTGAACGGGTAATAACTATTCGGAACTGTAAATTACTGCCGTGAAATATGAGAATGTATTGATCCTTGCTGTGTGCCAATAAAAGATTTACTGTAACCAATCGGTATCAAGTTCGAATCCTTAACAATGGGAAGCACTTCTTACAACTGGCAAAGCAGAATTGATTGCCCATCCCTAGTTACCCTGAGGGTAGTAAGAATCAACCACACAATGTGGTGTTGTAGGCCAGACTGGATAGATTAATCACACGTCGACCAAACGGGATAGATGTGGCAGTTCTCTTCCCTGAAGGACATTAGTGAACCAGTTGGCTTTTTAACAAAAAGACCAGCTTTCATTGTTTTTTATTTTTGGTACTAGCCTAGAAATGATCACATTTATTAAATTTAATTTCACAACTTGCCATGGTGGCATTATGTAAATTTATAACCTCGGGGTTACTAGTCCAGTACCATAATCCAGCACACACAGAGAATATTCATCCCCTTTGAAATTGCATAGTGGTATTGAGGACACCACAGGAGGGCGCTGTTTTCTGCACTGCTACGTTCCACCACAGTAGGAAGGGGAGATACTTCTGGGAGGCCACCATGATGCAGGAGTCTACATTTTTTTGTTAAAGAATTTTTTCTCCTTGTGGATGCACAGCAGGCATTTCAGGAGAGGTCCAGAGTATTTTGCTGCAAAAGATGACAGAGAACGGTTAGGGAAATGTCACTCCATTGTTTGAGAAAAGAGGGAGGCAGAAACCAAGGTGGATCATTCTAACTTTGGGTGATAGCATGCGATGGGTGACATTGAATTAGCCACGCTCAATTTTTCTTTCCATTGTTGTCAATGGAAGGACTAGAGAATCGTATAGTCAAGTTTGCAGATCGTTGAGACCATTAACTTTGGTTCCTTTAATAGCCACTGGAAAACCAGTACTTGTCCTTTATCTGATATAATGTCTGCCAATTTATAATGCTGGTGCTGAATTATGCTGGAAAACCACAGGCAAAGTCTGTTGCCTATAAGGTCCAGCCAGTGTGTACAGTGCCTTTAAAGATGCTGAGAATATCAGATGATGTTAGCATGTCTCTGGTGGCTCGTACTACTGATTTAGTGAACCTGTCCATTCTGGTTTTCCTCCATTCTCTTTTAGAAACATAGAAACATAGAAAATAGGTGCAGGAGTAGGCCATTCAGCCCTTCGAGTCTGCACCACCATTCAATAAGATCATGGCTGATCATGCACTTCAATACCCCATTCCTGCTTTCTCTTCATACCCCTTGATCCCTTTAGCCGTAAGGGCCACATCTAACTCCCTTTTGAATATATCTAACGAACTGGCCTCAACAACTTTCTGTGGTAGAAAATTCTACATGCTCACAACTCTCTGAGTGAAGAAGTTTCTCCTCATCTCGGTCCTAAATGGCTTACCCGTTATCCTTAGACTGTGACCCCTGATTCTGGACTTCCCCAACATCGAGAACATTCTTCTTGTATCCAACCTGTCCAATCCCGTCAGAATTTTATATGTTTCTATGAGATCCCCTCTCATTCTTCTAAATTCCATTGAGTATAAGCCTAGTCGATCCAGTCTTTCTTCATATGTCAGTCCTGTCATCCTGGAAATCAGTCTGATGAACCTTTGCTGCACTCACTCAATAGCAAGAATGTCTTTCCTCAGATTAGGAGACCAAAACTGTACACAATATTCAAGGTGTGGCCTCACCAAGGCCCTGTACAACTGTAGTAAGACCTCCCTGCTCCGAAACTCTCATCCTCTCGCTATGAAGGCCAACATGCCATTTGCCTTCTTCACCACCTGCTGTACCTGTATGCCAACTTTCAATGACTGATGTACCATGACACCCAAGGCTCGTTGCACCTCCCTTTTTACTAAGCTGTCACCATTCAGATAATCTGCCGCCTTGTTTTTACCACCAAAGTGGATAACCTCACATTTATCTACATTATACCGCATCTGCCATGTATTTGCCCACTCATCTAACATGTCCAAGTCACCCTGCAGCCTATTAGCATCCTCCTCACAGCTCACACTGCCACCCAGCTTGGTGCCATCTGAAAACTTGGCGATATTACATTAAATTCCTTCATCTAAGTCATTAATGTATATTGTAAAAAGCTGGGGTCCCAGCAATGAACCTTGCGGCAGCCCACTAGTCACTGCCTGCCATTCCGAAAAGGACTCGTTTATTCCGACTCTTTGCTTCCTGTCTGCCAACCAGTTCCGTATCCATGTCAGTACATTACCCCCAACACCATGTGCTTTAATTTGCACACTAATCTCTTGTGTGGGACCTTGTCAAAAGCCTTTTGAAAGTCTAAATACACCACATCCACTGGCTTCCCCCTTGTCCACTCTACTAGTTACATCCTCAAAAAATTCTAGAAGATTTGTCAAGCATGATTTCCCTTTCATAAATCCATGCTGATTTGGACCGATCCTGTCACTGCTTTCCAAATGTGCTGCAATTACACCTTTAATAATTGATTCCAACATTTTCCCCACCACTGATGTCAGGCTGACCGGTCTATAATTCCCTGTTTTCTCTCTCCCTCCTTTTTTAAAAAGTGGTGTTACATTAGCTACCTCCAGTCCATAGGAACTGATCCAGAGTTGATAGACTGCTGGAAAATGATCACCAATGCATCCACTATTTCCAGTGCCACTTCCTTAAGTACTCTGGGATGCAGACTATCAGGCCCTGGAGATTTATCGGCCTTCAACCCCATCAATTTTCCAAACACAATTTGCTGACTAATAAGGATTTCCTTTATTTCCTCCTTCTCGCTAGACTCTCGATCCCCTAGTATTTCCAGAAGGTTATTTGTGTCTTCCTTAGTGAAGACAGCACCAATGTATTTGTTTAATTGGTCTGCCAATTCTTTGTTCCCCATTATAAATTTGCCTGATTCTGACTGAAAGGGACCCACATTTGTCTTCACTAATCTTTTTCTCTTCACGTATCTGTAGAAGCTTTTGTAGTCAGTTTTTATGTTCCCTGCAAACTTACACTCATATTCTATTTTTCCCCTCCTAATTAAACCCTTTGTCCTCCTCGGCTGAATTCTAAATTTTTCCCAGTCCTCAGGTTTGCTGCTTTTTTTTGGCCACTTTATATGCCTCTTCCTTGGATTTAACACTATCCCTAAATTTCCTTGTAAACCACGGTTGAGCCACCTTTCCCGTCTTCTTTTTATGCCAGGGATGTACAATTGTTGAAGTTCATCCATGTGATCTTTAAATTCTGCCATTTCCTATCCACCGTCAACCCTTTAAGTATCATTCGCCAGTCTATCCTAGCCAATTTACGTCTCAAACCATCAAAGGTAAGTTCAGGACTCTAGTCTCTGAATTAACTGTATCACTCTCCATCTTAATGAAGAATTCTACCATGTTATGGTCATTCTTCCCCAAGGGGCCTCACACAACAACTTTGCTAATTAATCCTCTCTCATTACACAACACCCAGTCTAGGATGACCAGCTCTCTAGTTGGTTCCTCGACATATTGGTCCAGGAAACCATCCCTTATAGACTCCAGGAAATCCTCTCCACTGTATTGCTACCAGTTTGTTTGGCCCAATCTATATGTAGATTAAAGTCACCCATGATAACTGCTGTACCTTTATTGCACGCATCCCTAATTTCCTGTTTGATGCCATCCCCAACCTCACTATGACTGTTTGGTGGTCTGTACACAACTCCCACTAGCGTTTTCTGCCCTTTGGTGTTCCGCAGCTCTACCCATACAGATTCCACCTCATCCAAGCTAATGTCCTTCCTTACCCTTGCGTTAATCTCCTCTTTAACCAGCAATGCTACCCCACCTCCTTTTCCTTTCAGTCTATCTTTCCTGAATATTGAATACCCTTGGATGTTGAGTTCCCAGCCTTGGTCACCCTGGAGCCATGTCTCCGTAATCCCAATTACATCATATCCGTTAACAGCTATCTGCGCAGTTCCCTCAAACAAGTCACCAATAATAACACACATGATGCAACGGATAACAAAACAATTTGCAAACCTTCCTAGTGCTGCTCCGTGAGCTATCCGGAATTTAAAAACATTTTTTGATATTTATATTGCACCAAAATCTCCACACTGGTATATGCCTCATTATTTCTCACTGGTGCACAAGATAAATTTATGGAACAACGTGATCATTCCAAGTTTTGGTTGCCCAACTATGCTTAATTGAGGTCCACTGGCTTTATGCCTCTCAATTGCAAATAAGAACGCAAACTGGGCTAACCAGGGAAATTAATAAAGTTGCAAGTAGATATTGTAGCTGGAAGAGGCAAAATAGCAGAAATTATTTCCTTTGTGCCCTGTTTCTCAATTACAACGCGTTAATGGCAGAGTATGAAATGTTGTCACTACAAAGAGATCATTGATGAGCCAAGGACTGAGGAAACTGAAGCAATTTTGTACAATGTTATAACTGTCCCTGTGACTCTCAGCTAAGGCAGTGCCGTCACCTCAGAATAATGCTGAGAAGTTGATGGAAATGGTGGAATCCCTGCCTGCTAAGATTTTCTCAAATGTCGAACCTGAATTTATTCCTGTCAGACTGAATGTTTTCCCAGGTCAAGATGGCAGATGTCTTGGTTAAGTCTTGGTTTGTCTTTCTTAAATTCAACTTGACTCCACAAAAGAACTGATTGCGGAGCAAGGTTCAAAAGTCAAATTATGTAAATAGATCAAATTCGGCAGGCCATTGATAGGCAGAGTGATCATTCCCTGCTGTCAATTCACTGTTTAAAATAACTGATAAAGGCCATTGTTCAATTATTAGTTTGTGTGATATTATAACCAATACTTTACAACAGCTAATAAATATCCAAGATAACAGTCCCAACTCCATGAAGTAATCAGTATCTCATTAACACTGCAAATTCTTAAATCACAGATGATCTTTAATGTACAATTAGAGATTGTGTAGAAGCAGTATTAGAATACGGGAAAAAAGATTATTAATTAGTGTACACATTATATATTCCAGTAAAAACAAGCTAAGTTTTTTTTTAAACAAAAACTCTGTCACATGACAAAAGAAATAAGGCAGGCATTTCGGTTCATAATAGCAGTTGTTCGGGGAAATTGGTGATGCTGTCAGGTGATGTGAAATCTGATGGCAAAACTGCAATAGGGAAGCTGTAACCAATTTAAAAAGAGACAGAAGATTACAGTCTATCTACCTGTGATGTTTTTGTGCTATGATCTAATTGAATGGTGGTACAGGCTCGAGGGTTTGAATGGCCTACTATTGTGTTCCACGGAGCGTGAAATGTATTGATTGGCTGAAATTTCTCATTCACGGTAAAGAAATCAATAGAAAGCGAAACTCTCAAACACACTTACTATCTCTCAGAAAAATTCCCATTCACAAAAAAAGGAACCAGTCGCATGCCTGAAAACATGTTTCCAATGCCCTCTCATGTTAGTTCTCTGCTTACCCTAATATATACCCTAAAAGTACAGTTGATATAATAAAATTCAACCGTTCTGGAAAAAAAAACTGCAAACTTACTTATCCCATCTTCCAAAACCTCCAGCACTTTTTTCCTGCAAAAGGCTCTGCTCTACCTGGGGCCTCAGGCTTGCTATTGCTTCATTCCCAGAGACGTGATCCTTTGGCTGGGGCTGTTCCTCGCCTTTGTGTTTGTCACTCCACATATGTGTGAACTCTACCCTTCACACAGACTAGGGAATGGTAGCAATGTGGTTATGGTACTGGACTTGTAATCCCGAGGCCTGGACTGAGTACAAATCCCACCATAGCAGCTGGGGAATTTAAATTCAGTTAATTAAATAAATTTAAATCCAGTTAATTTAAAAAAAGCCATTATCAGTAATGCTGACCTTGAAACTACTGGATTGTTCTTAACCTTGGTGTTATTCTTGGCACTGTATTCATCCAATATACTCCAAGGCTTGCCATTATTTGCCTTTTTCTTGAGCAGTTCTATTTATTTTCCACATCTCTTACAACATTTCTTATTTCCATTTCATTGATTTATTTATGGGGTACGGTAGCATAGTGGTTATGTTACTGGACTAGTAATCCAGAACTCTGAACGCATGATCTGTAGACATGAGTACAAATCTCACCACAGCATTTGGGGAATTTTAATTCAGTTAATTAGATAAATCAGTAATGGTGACCATGAAACTGCCAGATTGTCGTAAAAACCCATCTCGTTCACTAATGTCCTTTAGGGAAGGAAATCTGCCGTCCTTACCCAGTCTGGCCTATATGTGACTCCAGATCTCCACCAATGTAATTGACTCTTAACTGCCCTCTGAAATGGCCTAGTAAGCCACTCAGTTGTACCAAACACCTACAAAGAATGGCGGTTCAAGAAGGCAGCTCACCACCACCTTCTCGAGGGCAATTAGGGATGGGCAATAAATGCTGGCCTTGCCAGTCACGCCCACATCCCGTGAACAAATAAATTTAAAAAACTCAACTTAGAACATAAGAACATAAGAAATAGGAGCACGAGTAGGACATATGGCCCTTCGAGTCTTCTCCGCCATTCAATTAGATCATGGCTGATCATCGACTTCAGGGCTAGTTACACGCCAATCACACTTGAATGACCGTAGCACTAACATGTCCAGCCCTGGGCCCACAACAAATTCATGTCAAGGGAGGCAACCAGTCAAAGGTAACTAATGCAGAGTTCATGCATGTGTGACTGATGCTAACCAGATGTGCCCGTCTGCCAGGAGCAGCTCACACATATGCTGAGTGACAAAAAAAATGGATATCTTGGATTTCATTCAACTTGTGGGGATTGAACAAGGAAGAAACTGTGCAGAACCTTCTTTAGGAGATGAAATAGGTTGGTCGAGTCCCTGAGCCAATTTGTACTATGAAAGTAAAGAAAAACTTGTATTTATATAGCACCTTTCATGACCTCAGGAGGTCCCAAAGCACTTTACAGCCAATGAAGTACTTTTGAAGTGTAGTCACTGTTGAAAGGTAGGAAATGCGGCAGACAACTTTTACACAATAATCTCCCATAAACAG
Organism: Pristiophorus japonicus; assembly: GCF_044704955.1. NCBI lineage: Eukaryota > Metazoa > Chordata > Chondrichthyes > Pristiophoridae > Pristiophorus > Pristiophorus japonicus. Next base: position 143,438,237 of record NC_091991.1, read on the forward strand.
CAATATAATGGCCAGATAATCTGTTTTTTTGTGATGTTGATTAAGGGACATATATTGGCCAGGAGACCAGGGAGAACTGCTCTTCTACAAAATAGTGGCATGGGAACTTTCACATCCACCTGTGAGGAAAGATAAGGTTTAATGTCTTATCTGAAAGACAGCACCTACTTACAGTGCAGCACTCCCTCAGTACTGCACTGGAGTGTTAGCTTAGGTTATGTGTTCCAGTCTCTGAATTGGGGTTGAACCCATAACCTTCTGACTTAGAGGCAAGAACTAATTGAGCCACGGCTGACACTGTGGTCTAAGATAAAGATTGGTGGTTTGAATAAAATTTTTTCTTTCATTGTTTTCACTCTTACGACCCTTAAATACAGCTGCTTGAATGGATCAGCACAAGATAGAAAGAAGTATAAACAAAGCGAAATGCGACAACAACAACTTGTATTTATATAGTGCCTTTTTAATGTAGTAATATGTCCCCAGGTGCTTCACAGGAGTATTATGAGATTAAAAAATTTGACAACTAGCCGCACAAGTAGAAATTAGCACAAGTGATCAAAAGCTTGGTCAAACAGGTATGTTTTAAGGAACGTCTTGAAGGAGGAAAGAGAGATAGAGAGGCGGAGAGGTTTAGGCCAGGAGTTCCAGAGCTTGGGGCCTAGGCAACACAAGACAGGGCCACCAATGGTTGAGCGATACAAACCAGGGATGCTCAAAGGCCAGAATTAGAGGAGCCCAGACATCTCGGTTGGGGGGTGGGGTGGGCGGGGTGGGGGGGGCGAGTTCTGAGGCTGGAGGAGATTACAAAGATAGGGAGGGGGCAAGGCCATGGAGTGATTCGAAAATAATGATGAGAATTTTGAAATCCAAGTGTTGGTTAACCGGAAGCCAATGTAGGTCAGCGAGCACAGGGGTGATGTGTGAGTGGGACTTAGTGCGAGTTAGGACACGGGCAGCCGAGTTTTGGATCACCTCTAGTTTATGTAGAGTAGAATGTGGGAGGTCAGCCAGGAGTGCATTGGAGTCATCACGGTCTAGAGGTAACAAAGGCATGGATGCAGCATGAGAAAGCATTAACATTCCAAAGCAGTGAACACAATTCCTTATGTGTGCTCAGTTGTTGCACTTCGAAGCTTTCTTTCATGAACCCCAAACGTGCCATTCTTGGACTTTCCATCAGTTACAGTTTGATTTGGTTGCACCCCGGTTAAAAATACCGGCCCTGAAATTCCCCAATTCTAGCGGCAGACTGGTAGAACACCTTCGTAAATGGCTGAGAATGACTGTTAATGCCATTTATCCCTGGGAATTCTGCCACTCTCCCACCATAGTTATGTCAGGAAATCAAGACACCCCTTTCTCCCCCGGCCCCCCCCCCCCGCCCCTGCCTGTCCCCCAGAATTGGCCAATTCCCACTCAGACGATGATAGCCAGTTCAGTTTTCTAGCATACAAGTCTGGCACGAAGCTGCTTTTGTTTTTAGTCCAGCACCTGTGTTACATTAAATAGAATAACACTGTACAGCCTTTCCTGATATAAGTGAATGTTGTCACTAATGTTTGGTTGCATGAATAAAAGCTATTTTATGAATGAGTAATCAAAAATTGGTATGAGGTAATGAGCAATTTTTTCGTTTGTCACTGGTTGAGCATGAAAGACCCAGGAAGGTTCACTCATAACTAATTTCTTTATGACTGGGCCACGTTTGCAACAAATTGAAAAATTCCACTTAAGCTTTGGGGGTCAAGTGCTATTCAGGTATTCATAGCAGAGTATTATTCAAATGGGGAGTTTAGTAATGATTACTGGGTAACCCCTGTAATTTCTGTGATGTGCGCATTTCAAAGAGCTGGGTCAACAAGGACTGGTGATGAAGTATGAAAATCCTGGTGCTGCCAAGGTATCAGCACGCTTGATAGTTTCTCTTTGTAGTGGAACTGTCAGTGTCTGCTTCGTAGGATGCCCTTGATAAACCCTCCATCTAAAGTGACAATTGGCTCACTACATGACTGGAAGTTCTGCCCATGCACATATCTGTGCTTGACTTCACTGCCATCTCGACACAACGCATCACCTCCTCACACCCGGCTCTGTCTGTCTGAGCCACTTCTGACTAATCAGAAATCATTATAATTAATAAAGTATGTGAAGATTATGAGAAATGGGGGTAATTATCCGAAATGGGGTGAGAGAATTAATTAAAGGGATAATGCATCTGTAATTAATTAATTGATATTTCGATTATGAGTTCCAGACATGTGATGCACTTTTTTTTCTATTTAATTATAAGAACATAAGAAATAGGAGCAGGATTAGGCCGTTTGGCCCCTCGAGCGTGCTCCACCATTCAATAAGGTCATGGCTGATCTGATCATGGGCTCCCCATAACCCTTTACTCCCTTATCGCTCAAAAATCTGTCTATCTCTGCCTTAAATTCCATAGATTTACAACCCTCAGAGAAGAAATTCCTCCTCATCTCAGTTATTGCTGGTATCGCCTTAAACATCCTTTCCCCCACCTCTTTGCTTCAGGCTGTGTGCCAGCACATTATGGTCGAGTTATGCACTATAACTCCCTCCAAGTAATTGCTCTATTGGCACTGAAATTATTTGTATTAGCAACACTGTGCCGTTTGGATTTGAATTAAAGCCATTATATATTTTTATCTGTAATGATTGCACGCCAAGGAAACTGGTTTACTAATGTACCGAACCTTTCTTGCATTTTGTGATTCCGCTCTGCTTCTGAGAAGAAGCCATCATTTAATCTGACAGCGTCTAACCACATCATCTGGTGTCAATCGGTGGAAAATGGCAGGTGCGTGAATAGGATTTGATGTGGTCCTCAATTTGAGCGCAACATATTTAAGAATTGGGAGGGCCACATCAAATCCCTCACTGGTAGAACTTAGCTCCAGGTTGTCATTATAAAGGTACCCTCGGTGGGGAAGGATCACCAACGTGAGCAGCTCACTCAAAGTTATTTTTTTTTGATTATCTTCAAGCCTCAGTCCTATATATTCATCTGCACTGAATTTCCTGGCATTGCTTCTCAAGCCAGTTCTTTAAATATTTGCTGACGGGGCTTATCGATATGTCCGTGAGTTGCTGCCCTAAACAAACCAGTTAAAAAAATTAAAAATAACTTGCATTTATATAGCGCCTTTCACAACCGTAGGATGCCTCATTGTGCTTTGCAGCCAATGAAGTACTTTTTGAAGTGTAGTCAGCATTGTATGGTAGGGAAACTCAGCAGTCAATTTGCGCACAGCAAGCTCCCATGACTAGCAATGAGATGAATGACCAATTAAATTGTTTTTCTAGCGGTGTTGCTTGAGTGATAAATGTTGACCAGGACAATAGGAGAGCTCTCTTGCTCTTCATCGCATAGTGCCATGGAATCTTTTATGTTCAGCTGAAAGGGAAGATGGGATCTCGGTTTAACGTCTCATCCAAAAGATTCAAGGTTTGGTCCCCAGTCTGTACTGACGGAGGTGATCCTAGCCAAGGTGATGGTAGAGGTGCTACGATTGGCATAGCTACCCTGGGTTAGGGAGAGGAAAACCTGCAATGGTTCTGGTACTTGACTGCTGTCCAGTGAACCTTTAACTGCACGTGCCTGTACATTGGGTGATGTCAGGACTGGATTCAACTGTGATGCTACACTTGGCCCAGTAACTTGCTGACACTTTCCATCATGGCTCATACGAATATTTAGATAAAGTCCCAGAGGGTAACTGATGCTCGTGAAATCATACACCGGCAAAGAGACAACACCTTTAATGGGGAATTGGAGAAATACATTGAGTTACCTTGAGTCTAAAGGCAGATAAATCCCCTGGACCTGATGGCTTGCATCCTAGAGTCTTAAGAGAAGTAGTGGCAGGGATTATGGATACATTGGTTGTAATTTACCAAAATTCCCTGGATTCTGGGGAGGTCCCAGCAAATTGGAAAACTGCAAATGTAACACCCCTATTTAAAAAAGGAGGCAGACAAAAAGCAGGAAATTATAGACCAGTTAGCCTAACATCTGTGGTTGGGAAAATGTTGGAGTCCATTATTAAAGAAGCAGTAGTAGGACAGTTGGAAATGCAAAATTCGGTCAGGCAGAGTCAGCATGGATTTATGAAGGGGATGTCATGTTTGACAAATTTGCTGGAGTTCTTTGAGGATGTAGCGAACAGGGTGGATAAAAGGGAACCAGTGGATGTGGTGTATTTGGACTTCCAGAAGGCATTTGACAAGGTGCCACATAAAAGGTTACTGCACAAGATAAAAGTTCACGGGGTTGGGGGTAATATATTAGCATGGATAGAGGATTGGTTAACTAACAGAAAACAGAGAGTCAAAATAAATGGTTCATTCTCCGGTTGACCACCAGTAACTAGTGGGGTGCCGCAGGGATCAGTGCTGGGGCCCCAACTATTTACAATCTATATTAATGACTTGGAAGAAGGGACTGTGTGTAACGTAGCCAAGTTTGCTGAAGGTACAAAGATGGAGGAAAAGCAATGTGTGAGGAGGACACAAAAAATCTGCAAAAGGACATAGACAGGCTAAATGAGTGGGCAAAAATTTGGCAGATGGAGTATAATGTTGGAAAGTGTGAGGTCATGCACTTTGGCAGAAAAATATCAAAGAGCAAGTTATTATTTAAATGGAAAAAGATTGCAAAGTGCCGCTGTACAGCGGGACCTGGGGGTACTTGTGCATGAAACACAAAAGGATAGTATGCAGGTACAGCAAGTGATCAGGAAGGCCAATGCAATCTTGGCCTTTATTGCAAAGGGGATGGAGTATAAAAGCAGGGAAGTCTTGCTATAGCTATACAAGGTATTGGTGAGGCCACACCTGGAATACTGCATGCAGTTTTGGTTTCCATCTTTACGAAAGGATATACTTGCTTTGGAGGCAGTTCAGAGAAGGTTCATTAGGTTGATTCCAGGGATGAGGGGGTTGACTTATGAGGAAAGGTTAAGTAGGTTGGGCCTCTACTCATTGGAGTTCAGAAGAATGAGAGGTGATCCTATTGAAATGTATAAGATTATGAGGGGGCTTGACAAGGTGGATGCAGCGAGGATGTTTCCACTGATGGGAGAGACTAGAACTAGAGGGCATGATTTTAGAATAAGGGGCCGCCTATTTAAAACAGAGATGAGGAGGAATTTCTTCTCTCAGAGGATTGTAAATCTGTGGAATTTGCTGTCTCGGAGAGCTGTGGAAGCTGGGACATTGAATAAATTTAAGACAGAAATAGATAGTTTCTTGAGTGAAAAGGGGATAAAGGGTTATGGGGAGCGGGCGGGGAAGTGGAGCTGAGCCAATGATCAGATCAGCCATGATCTTATTGAATGGTGGAGCAGGCTCGAGGGGCCGTATGGCCTACTCCTGTTCTTAGTTCTAATGTTCTTATGTCTACATCACAGAAACAGGCCATTTGGACTGTTATGTCTGTAATGCACTTATGAATGACTCCACGAGGCAATGTGTTGTACTCAAACTGTGGTGACCTTGGTCCTTTATTCGTAACTCCAGAGTGAGGCACAAGCATGGTGGGCAGCCTTTTATGCTGGGCCCTGCACACCTATGCAGGTGACCCTCAGGTCTCCCATCGCAGTGCCCTCTGGTGGACAGCCTCTGCCAGAGGGGCAGGAAACCCCGGTCTCCACCAGTTGCACCTTCTAGTGGTGCCAGCATAGTATATACACAGTGTATACCTTATTGATAGTACATCAGGTAACAAGTCTCCATCTTATGCAACTATACAGTGACTACACAGAGAGTATATCTATAGTCTGCATATATAATATGGACCAACTGGTCCATGCCAGTGTTTATGCTCCACATGAGCCTCCTCCGACCCCTCTTCATCTAACCCCATCAGCATATCCTTCTATTCCTTTCTCCCTCATGTGCTTATCTAGCTTCCCCATAAATGCATCTATGCTAGTCGGCTCAACTACTTGTGGTAGCGAGTTCCACATTCTCACCAGGCTTTGGGTAAAGAGGTTTCACCTAAATTCCCGATTGGATTTATTAGTGGCTATCTTATATTTATGACTTCTAGTTTTCGATTCCCTCACGTGGAAACAATTTCCCTACATCTATCTTATCCAATTCTTTCATTATCTTAAGGACCTCTATCAGGTTTTTTTTATAGGGAAAAGAGACCCAACCTGTTCCGCCTTGAATAGAATAGAAATCATAAAATTGGGAGGGCAAGTTTGAAAGAAAGAGAGAATTACATTTATATAGAGCCTTTCATGACCATCGGATGTCTCAAAGTGCTTTACAGCCAATGAAGTACTTTTGGAGTGTAGTCACGGGATTGCAGCACTCCCCATTTATTTTGCTACTGGAGCTAAAAGTAATGTGTGCCACACTTGGAAAAGTTTTACACAAATAGATTAATTTAGTATGTTGCCCTATTTTCAGCTTTTGCATCAACTCCATCCCTGTGCTGTTTAATGCAAAGGTATTAAGAGGTATGCTGAAAATATATATTTACATGAGCAATTAAACACAAAAATGTCCGTTCTCAGTCTGCTTCCAACCAGCACTTTGAAAGCGTGAAGCTTGGTGGTATGGATTGATCGAGATTTATTGTTCAGATATCTGGTATTAATAACATTCAGAATTCAGTTTAATGTACTTACCATATATATGCCACGCATGCTCATGTTTCTGTATTACATTCATACGGTTTACAGACATCGTCCATTCTTATAGTTATTTCAGAATATTCTGTTTAAAACAATAATCATCTGCGGATCATGGGAGGTATGTCTATCATGGTTACATTTAATAAAAAGCGGCCTCTTCTCATTCTAGTTACCTTGTGTTCTTATTTGAAGTTACATTCATTGAATGATCTGCCACTGGACTTGGAGGCTCGTAGTGTTGAGGCTTTCGTGTTGGTTTGGTTCCGTTGGCAGTAATCTTACCTTCAAACCAGAAGGTGGAGATGCTCTGTCTGCACTTCAAGACTATAGCATGTCAATGAAACTGATACTCCAGGGCATCACTGAGGGATTGCTGCACTGTTGTAGATACTGTCCTTCAGCTGAGACATTAAACCAAAGCCCCCAACTGCCTATTTTGGTGATTCAGATGGACTTTCAAGATTGCAGACCATGATGCAATGAAAAGTACGTTCAATGTACGTCTCATCCAAGACTGAAAAAAATGGATTCATGAGTTATTCATTTAATTGGTATTGATGGGATCTTGCTATGTTCAAAATGATTGCCGTATTTGCTTATATAACAAGTTGTTGGACTGCAACAACCATCATCATCCTCATCATAGGCAGTTCACTCTTAAAATGAGTCCTTAGGTGGCTGTACTGTCCAATACGAGAATCACAGTCTCTGTCGCAGGTGGAACAGATAGTTGTTGAGGGAAAGGGTGGGTGGGGCAGGTTTGCCGCATGCTTTTTCTGCTGCCTGCGCTTGATTTCTGCATGCTCTCGGCAATGAGACGCGAGGTGCTTAGCGCCCTCCCGGATGCAATTCCTCCACTTAGGGCGGTCTTTGGCCAGAGATTCTCAGGTGTCGGTGGGGATGTTGCACTTTTTCAGGGAGGCTTTGAGGGTGTCCTTGTAACGTTTCCTCTGCCCACCTTTGGCTCATTTGCCGTGAAGGAGTTCCGAGCAGAGTGCTTGCTTTTGGAGTCTCGTGTCTGGCATGCAAACAATGTGGCCCGCCCAGCAGAGCTGATCAAGTGTGGCCAATGCTTCAATGCTGGGATTGTTGGCCTCGTCATGGACGCTAATGTTGGCGCGGATTTGTAGGATCTTGTGGAGGCATCGTTGGTGATATTTCTCCAGCGACTTGAGGTGTCTACTGTACATGCAACAACAATTTGCATTTATATAGCGCTTTTAACGTAGAAAAAAATGTAATCTGCTGTGAGGCTGCTTCCTGGAGAAAGTGTTGAAATTAGTGCCCTCAGGAGTCAATTTACAAATAGATCAGGAGGGGCCATTCCACTCACTAGATCATTGATGCATAGTAAGCTGTGATCCCTCCATCACTGCGTCTGTCTCGTGAATGCTTTCCACTGCACAGTTACACTGTCTCTTTTTCATTGATGCACATCTGAAACTGTTTCACAGGAACACAAAGATTGCAGCCTGAGATTCTCAAATTCATCGAGCCTTGGTTCGTCTGGTGCCTGCTTGCCTAATGTAGCTTGGCCCTCAGAGCAGCCATATCATGACAGCAGTGTTCTCTTCTTCCTACTTCCGCAATACCCAATTTTATTTGAGTGCCATTAGCCAGCTCAGCATTAGCCATGCAGGCAAGCTTGTCCTACATCAGTCGGATGATATATGAGGTTCACTCTCACCCACTTCCAGTTAGTCTTCCATGCATTATACATCAAGGAAAGATGGGGAAGGAAACCCTTGTGAAGTGTGGTTTGATTATCTAAACGTATTGCGCTTCAGTGTCAAACATGAAATCCTCACAGCGTGCTCTTTATCAGTGGGGGTATTGGTACTGGCCGCAGTGAACATGAATTTATGAATGACTCACTCATGCAGTGTGGGCTTTAGTCAGTAATGCCCCACTGTTTGAGAGTTTGAACCTGCACTGCAGCATGCACTAAACACTACTGGAGAAGATGTCAGTGAAACTTGTAGAAATCAAATTGAACCATAGTAATTACTGAACATAGATCGCTATAGAATTCAGGTGATAGATTTTAAATGCAAACACAAGGACAAGTTTAAGAAGTGACTATGTCTGTAAGTGAGGAAGGCGGGTCAGGACAGGTTTAGGAGGTTGTTTTTATCACTAGCTCTGATAGGTCAGTGTTATTTGTTTCCTTCGCCTTTCTAATGCTTCCCCCTCTATGGCTGTCGACTCAACGCCACCAAATTCAACCCCGTAATGACGGTAGTTTTGGCCGGTTTAAAAAAAATAAATGGCATCCGCCTCGCTTCCACCCATTCCCGCCGCGGCCCGCACTGTTCGCCAGCTTGGTGAGGGCGATAGTGCGGGCGGTACGTGTGGGCACCAGCAGTATGCAGAGTGGGCAGATTGTGATGTCAGTCAGCTTGCAACGCGGATTTAACGCATGACCTGCCATTTTGGACGTCGCCGCTCCAATCAACGTCCTCTCCGAAACACGCAGAGCTGAACGTGCGTTCTGCTGCACAAGAGACCCTCACCAGTGCTACTTAAAGGGTTCATCCAACTTGCAGGCAAGTTGCTTATTGCTTTTGTACTTGCTCTTCAGAGTTTGTCGGAGTACTTGGTTGCTATAAGACATTTCAAAACTTGTAAAAGTGTGCAGGGAGTGCTGCTGGATGTTGGGAAGGTGTTGGCTGCTACTGGAAGGCCGCTGACTGCACTACTTGCTCCCAGTGATGGGGGCTCTAGTTGCAGTCCACCTTGCGTGGCAAAATGAGTGTCCTGGGCCCAACCACCTTCAGCTGCTTCATCAATCACCTTCTCTCCATCATAAAGTCAGAAGTGGGGTTGTTCGCTGATGATTGCACAGTGTTCAGTTCCATTTGCAACTCCTCAGATAATGAAACAGTCCGTACCCGCATACAGCAAGACCTGGACAACATTCAGGCTTGGGCTGATAAGTGGAAAGTAACATTCGTGCCACACAGGCAATGACTATCTCCAACACGAGAGAGTCTAACCACTGCCCCTTGACATTCAACGGCATTACCATCACTGAATCCCCCACCATCAACAACCTGGGAGTCACCATTGACCAGAAACTTAACTGGACCAACCACATAAATACTGTGCCAACAAGAGCAGGTCAGAGGCTGGGTATTCTGCAGCGAGTGTCTCACCTCCTGACTCCCCAAAGCATTTCCACCATCTACAAGGCACAAGTCAGGAGTGTGATGGAATACTCTCCACTTGCCTGGATGAAGTCAGCTCCACCAACATTCAAGAAGCTTGACACAATCCAGGACAAGCATGATTGGCACTCCATCCACCACTTTAAACATTCCCTCCACCACCGGCCCACCGTGGTTGCAGTGTGTACCATCTACAAGATGCAATGCAGCAACTCGCCAAGGCTTCTCCGGCAGCACCTCTCAAACCCGCGACCTCTCCATCATCATCATCATCACCACCATAGGCAGTCCCTCGGAATCGAGGAAGACTTGCTTCCATTCCTGAAGTGAGTTCTTTGGTGGCTGAACAGTCCAATACGAGAGCCACAGACTCTGTCACAGGTGGGACAGATAGTCGTTGAGGGAAGGGGTGGGTGGGACTGGTTTGCCGCACGCTCTCTCCACTGCCTGCGCTCGATTTCTGCATGCTCTCGGCGTTGAGACTTGAGGTGCTCAGCGCCCTCTCGGATGCACTTCCTCCACTTAGGGCGGTCTTGGACCAGGGACTCCGAGGTGTCAGTGGGGATGTTGCGCTTTATCAGCGAGGCTTTGAGGGTGTCCTTGTAGCGTTTCTGCTGCCCACTTTTGGCTCGTTTGCCATGAAGGAGCTCCGAGTAGAGCACTTGCTTTGGGAGTCTCGTGTCGGGCATGCGGTCTATGTGGCCTGCGCAGCAGAGCTGATTGAGTGTGGTCAGTGCTTCAATGCTGGGGATGTTAGCCTGAACGAGGATGCTGATATTGGTGCCCCTGTCCTCCCAGGGGATTTGTAGGATCTTGCGGAGATATCGCTGGTGATATTTCTCCAGCAACTTGAGGTGTCTACTGTACATGGTCCATGTCTCTGAGCCATACAAGAGGGCAGGTATTACTATAGCCCTGTAGACCATGAGCTTGGTGGCAGTTTTGAGGGCCTGGACTTCAAACATTCTTTTCCTCAGGTGGCTGAAGGTTGCACTGGCGCACTGGAGGCAGTTTTGGATCTCGTCGTCGAAGCCTGCTCTTGTTGATAGATGGCTCCCGAGATATGGGAAGTGGTCCATGTTGTCCAGGGCCGCGCCATGGATCTTGATGACTGGGGCGCCATGCTGTGCGGTGAGGACAGGCTGGTGGAGGACCTTTGTCTTACTGATGTAAGTGCAACCTCTACCACCTAGAAGGACAAGGGCAGCAGGCGCATGAGAACACCATCACCTGCAAGTTTCCCTCCAAGTCACACACCATCCCGACTTGGAATATATCACTGTTCCTTCATCGCTGGGTCAAAATCCTGGAACTCCCTCCGTAACAGCACTGTGGGAATTCCTTCACCACACGGACTAGAGCGATTCAAGAAGGCGACTCATCACCACCTTCTCAAGGGCAATTAGGGATGGGCAATAAATGCTGGCCTTGCCAGTGATGCCCACATCCCAGGAACAAATTTTTAAAAAGATGGAACAGAGGCAGCAAAGAAGTCAAGCTACTTGCAGAGAGAGGGGGAGGAAGGGGAGGAGGGCTCTCAGCAGGAGGATTTACCCACCTCGGGTCTTCAGGGAGCACTTCTCCTCCCTGCACCTGAGCCAGAAGCAGTCTGTTTGGTGGCACTTCCTCTAGGAGGTGGCCACAGAACTCTGCCATCTTTGGAACTAGACCTGCAGCCTCAGAGCAGGGCGATGATGGCACTGTCAATGGCTCTCAAGGTGGCCGTGGACCTGAATATTTTCACCAGAGGATCCTTCCAGTCTGGAACGCGACATCGCAAACATCTCGCAGTTCACCATCCATCGCTGCATCCGACAGGTCAGAGGCTCTGTGCACTAGAAGAGGGACTTCATTGTCTTCTGTCTAAACGGACAGAAGCAGGCGGAGTGCGGACGTGACTTGGCCAGGATATCGAACTTCCCCATGGTCTGCACATAGTGTGCATTGACTGCACACAGGTGGCTTTGCGGGCGCTGCATCTCAATGGTGAGCTGTTCTGTAATTGCAAAGGTTTCCACTCACTTAATGTGCAGTTGATGTACATCACGCCCAGCACATCATGATGTGTATACCCACTAACCTGGCAGCAGTCATGATGCTTTCACCCTGTGCCAGCCCGCTGTGCCAGCAATCTTCCAACGTGGAACCTGAGGATGACTGCTCGGAGACAAGGGCTATCCGTTCTGCACCTGACTGATGACTCCCCTCCGCAACCCACCACTCATGGCCAGCACTCGTATAATGAGAGCCATGCTGCCACAAGGAATGTCACCGAGCAAACCATCGGGGTGCTGAAGTAACGGTTCCGCTGCCTTGACCACTCGGGAGGAGATGTGAGAAGGAGGATTAGGTATGAGCATACTGTCATTTCCAATGCTTTCAGCCTCTCTGTGATGGCCTCAGTCTCACGGCCTCAGTGATGGCCCCACCAAGGATATCCAACAAGGTTTCCTCCAGCTGGGTCACGATATGCAGGCTTTCCCATCCCCTGCTAGTTAGCTGCTGCTGCCTGTGGTTGTGAGCCGCCGTGACCTACAAGAGAAAGGGAAGTTCGTCAGTGAGTGTGGTGCAATGTGTTTGGGTGATGTGCCTGTCATGGTTGAATAGCTGGCATTGAGTGCAAGGTGTGAGTTGTAGGTGTGAGGCTTGCAGCAGTGCTGAGTGTGTGAGGTGAAGCTATGAATGCGAGGTATGAGTCAAGGTTGCTAGAGATTGTTGGTAGGTGAGTGATGGGGGTGTGGTGCATTGAGCAGTGAGTGAGGCTAGTGGTGTAGTGGGTGGGAGATGGCCTTTGAAAGATGCATTCACTGACCATGACCACTCGCTTCAGGTCATTAAACGTCTTTCAGCACTGGATGTAGGTCCTCTGGGCAAGCCTGCTGGTAGTGGCTGCTTCAGTTATCTGCTCCCACTGCCTTCTGACTGAGAGTCTGAAGGGTCTCCTTGTCCCCTGAGGGTAGAGGACCTGTCTCCTCCATTCTACCCCCTGCACTAAGGCTTCTAGTGCTGTGTTGGAGAAACTTGATGCCCTTTTCTCTGTCCTGTTGAGCCATTAGTGAGTGACAATTGCCTTGACAAGCACTTTCAGCAGCTGCTGAATGTAGAATGCACCTCACCTTTAAGAGGTGCAGACTGCCTTTAAAAGCTTTAAGTAGAGCGAGCCTCACTCAAACGTTGCATGCGGCAATCATGGTAGCTAGCAGGCAGCACGAATGTCGTGTGCTATCAGCATTACTTTCAACGGGTGTCAGCTGATGACTCAGCCTGATCCCTGCACCTATTTTCGGGCCTAATTGAATTTTTAGCCCTCACTGGGATCTGATTCCAAAGATCTGACTCTTGCAGCCATCCACCAGTGCTACTTCCTTAATAAGGAATAATTTAGTAGGAGAATATGATATGACCAACACAGAGATGTTCATGGAAAAGTCCAATTGCTGACACTCTATGGGAAAGGTGGTAGAGTGGCTTTCAGTAGGACTGTGCCAGATGGCCTTGATGGGAAGGTAATGAGATGAAGGATCAATCCAACCCAATTAGGTAGTTGGTGGATTTTCTAATATTGACTTCTCGGCTTCACGGCTTACTGAGTATTTAACTACGTCATGTGATGGAGACACAGTCAGCGAATCCTTTGTCCTTTTGTATGCAAAAATGAATCATTCGACAGCAGTGGAAGAACCTATCTTCACCCATTTGCAATAGTGGCTGATTAACTTGCTGGAGATAGCCAGAATAGAGAAAACAGTTTGCTGTACACCAGTCAGAGGCAGAGTTAGCGATAAGTCTGGGGACCATTATGGCAGACAGTTACAGAGGGCAGCCTGCCATCAACAGTACCAATGAATGTGGTAGAACAGTAGAATCAATACCCTGTCCACCAGAGAGGACACTCTGAAAAAGATTGTAATAGAAACATAGAAACATAGAAAATAAGTGCAGGAGCAGGCCATTCAGCCCTTCGAACTGGCACCACCATTCAATAAGATCATGGCTGATCATTCCTTCAGTACCCCTTTCCTGCTTTCTCTCCATATTCCTTGATCCATTTAGCAGTCAGTGCCATATCTAACTCTCTCTTGAATATATCTAACGAACTGGCATCAACAACTCTCTGCGGTAGAGAATTCCACAGGTTAACAATTCTCTGAGTGAAGAAGTTTCTCCTCATCTCGGTCCTAAATGGCTTATCCCTTATCCTTAGACTGTGACCACTGGTTCTGGACTTCCCCAACATCGGGAACATTCTTCCTGCATCTAACCTGTCTAGTCCCGTCAGAATTTTATATGTTTCTATGAGATCCCCTCTCATTCTTCTAAACTTCAGTGAATACAGGCCCAGTCGATCCGGTAATAAGAGCATAAATCAAATGCCAGCCCGATCACTGGCAGTGGAGAGGATAACGAATATCTGTTAAGCTATCAGGCCAGCCTATAGACAGTGCCGCTCCCTCTTCTCTTCTACGGAGAGCTTACAACATACCTAGTTTATGGTATGACTGTATAGGAGCTGACACTGAACCATATGGAAACCAGGTGTAATCTGGTGCGTGTGGTAGGTCTAATTTTAAGTAAAAAGAGAAAGCAGCTTGAAAAATTGTTTGCGACAGATAACTGTTATCACAGTGATAAGAAAAGCAAGTTTAATTGGCTTGTGTTTCATTGATTTACAATGAGGGATCAACAGTTGACTACATGTTACAGTGAAAGTGTAGTATGCCGTGTAAGTTGTGCTTCCCTGCTGAGTATCATGTAGTTGGATGATCTTCACCTGCTAATGACTGCAGAGGTCATGTCTGACAGAATAAACCAATGGTGTATTCTGGAATATCACTGAAGATGTTATCTGGAACAAATGTGCTACAAAATGTTAGGTTTTCACGTGCTGGATTGATCTCAAATCTCAAAGGGCAGCATTGCAGTTGTTCTGTTTTGGCTATTTCATATTCCTTACTACAGTGCACCATAATCTGCTTATATTTTTTCAACAACTTGTACTGATAAAACACCCGTTAATGTGGAAAAACTTCCCAAAGCGTTTCCCAGAGGATTAATCAATAAAAATGGATGTTGAGCCAAAGAAGGGGATATCAGGAGGGGTGAGCAGAAGCTTGGTCACAGAGGTAGGTTTTGAAGTGGGCCTACAAAGAGAAGAGGGAGTTGGAGAGCAGAGAGGTTGAGGGAGGGAATTCCAGAGCTTGGGGCCTAGGCGGCTGAAGATGCAGCTGCCAGTGGTAGAGCAACAATGGGGGACCTCAAGAGCCCAGAGTCAGAGGAGCCAAGAGCTTAGGAAGGAGGGGCTTGTAGAGCTGGAGGAGGTTACAGAGAGAGAGGGGGGGGGGGCAAGGCAATGAAGGGATTTAAACATGAGGATGAGAATTTTAAATTGGAAGCATTGGGCAACCGGTAGCCAATGTAGGTCAACAAGAAAAGGGGCGATGGGTGAGTCTTGTATGAGCTGAAGTTTGTGGAGGATAGGAGGCCAACCAGGTGAGCATTGGAATAGTCAAGTCGAGAGGTGACAAAGGCATGGATGTGAGTATCAGTGCCAGATGAGCTGAGGTAGGGGCAAAGGTGGGGAATGTTACACAGATGGAAATAGCAGTCTCTGTGATGGAGACGATTTGGGGTCAGAAATTCATTTTGGAGTTGGATAAGGACAGCGAGAATCTGAACAGTTGTGTTCAGCTTGAGAGAGTGGCCAGGGTGGGGGATGAAGTCGTTGGCAGGAATACAGAGTTTGTGGTGGAGTCCAAAGATGATGGGTTTGGTCTTCCCAAAGTTTAGTTGCAGAAAATTCCAGCTCAGCCAGGATTGGATGTTGGACAAGCAGTCAGACAGTCCAGAGACAGTGGAGGGGTCAAGAGAGGTGGTGGAGAAGTAGTCATCAGCGTGTATGGGAGAGCCACGGCATATCTGCCAATGAGGTCTGTCAACCAGTGTAAGATATCTTAATCTGTACACACTTCCTGTCAACCTTTCCCATTATAAGTTCCTGTGTTCACATTTAGAATAGAAACTGGCGATGTAAACGTGTCGTGCTGTAAATTTCCTACAGTACAACAGTTTCAAAACTTTAGAAATACTTCATTCGCTGTAAAGCACTTTGGGACGATCTGAAGTCGTGAAAGTTTCCATATAAATACATGTTTGTTTTGCTTTCTCAATGACACTGTCCATTCAGTGGCAGTTTACTGTAAATACACTATAGTTCAATAACTGGGGGGGGGAAATTGCGGTCGGAGGCTTCCTTCGGACGAACGCCTCCGACCCGAAAAAATGTTACCAAAATACCTGGTGGTCCCGGAGACACCTCTGATTGCGGTGGGAGGCCTTCATTCGATGTGCAGCTTGCGGGGAGATGACTTCCCCGTACGTACGGAAATGCTGGAGTCACATGGGCCTGGACCACCAATCACTAGGTAGTATTCTCATTGATAAAAACGGGATCGCCGTTTGTGCGAGAGCCCATTACTATCAATGAGAAAACCCTCCTAAAACAAGAAACACAGCATAATAAAGAAAGAAAAACACCTCACATATTTAAAATTAATTGAAATTAAATGTAATTAAATGTTTTTGAAAAAATATATACTTTTTGGAATTTTTTTAATAGAGTTAAAAATAAACTTACCTTATTGGACAGGGTTTTTAACATAAAAATGAGTGATTAAATAACATTTTTATATGTTTTAAAACTCTTATGCAAATAGCCCAATCTCTCCCTCATGAATGTCCTTCTCCCGGGGATATGGAGGGTCTTTCAAGAAAAATCTTGACAGGTCGGAAAAGCTGGTTTTCAGCCCATGCGCATCTCGTCCCGAAAACTGACTTTTGCGAGGCCGGAATTTCCAGCCCACAAGTGTTATGTCTCCCAGCTCCTTAGACTGTACTGCAGAGCAGTGCATTGTTCCAACCAACTTCCTAAATTCCTGTAAAGCTTCCCTATTTAATTATAAATAATTATATCAAATTAAAGTATTGTAAAAAAAATAAGGACAGAATGCGACTTTAAAATGGGGACTAGATTTCATCTGCGCACCCTAGTCCAATTATACCCTGCCCTTTGACCCTGCTTCACCTGAAGACCACAAATAGCTGCCCGAATGCAACGTGGATATAAAAATAATTCCAAACTCTTTGCAGTGCTGGCCACCACTCCACCTAGTGGATACAATGGTATTGCGGCACTTCACCAAACTGACATGATCACAAGCGCTAAACTGAATTTCAAAAATCAATAGCTGTGTAACACATAAAAAATCAAGGTCTGTGTGATATACCTAAACTGCGATGATGATAGAGAAGCTGCAATTCATTTGTTAGTCATGACAAGTAGACACAATGCCTGTATAAATGGTCTATATTTGCCTTGAACAAACTATAATCACATTGTGTCCATTATGAGCATGACACACAAATGATATGATATTAATCTTTACACAGTATATTATAAATCTTGGCAAGTCTCATTTATCATTTTAAATTCACTATCTAGGGTTTCAAAATAACAGCCTTGAATTAACCAAGCAGTCGTTCCGTTAGATTCACTATAATTCAGTGTAGGGGTTCAATCATGGATATAATTGTGATGGTCAATCTATGGTATAATTGTTTGTGGTGTTCAATCTATCCAAGATTAATGCGCTCACCTACACTGCAAACTCTGAAAACCAGGGAGAGAGGACCGGAGGGAGTGGGGTCAGTAGGAATGTGTGTGTGTGTGTATGTGTGTGCGCGTGCACTAGGACCATGCAGCAGAGCCAGGGCTCCAATTGTCTTGGATCCTCTTGCCATTGGACCAAGACCTTGCTCTGTCAAGTCCGTGTGGTAGCTGGTGTGCAACGGCCACCCCACGTTAAAAGAATTCCCGCACAGGCATCTTCCACCCTTTAAAATGAAGTTCGGGACCTGGCCTGCATTGGTCTCATCAGTCACCTCAGGACTCATTTTATTGTGGAAGCAAGTCATCCTCGACTCCAGGGGGCTGCCTGGGCAGAGAAGAGGAGGATAATTCAGTGATTCGCTGCTGTGAGTCAGTAATACTGTCGTTAGGCTTTGGTCTAATTATGCCCAACTTGTTTTAGGCTTTAGGACCTAAATATCAGATCCAATTTCGGCAATTCGGTGATCTTTAAATATTTTATTACCTATCCCTTGCTCACGCACTTCCATTGTTTTTAATGGGAATATATAAGTACGCAGTTAAATTGCAAAATGATAACAGCTCCTGGCTAAAAATATGAAAAGCAGCACACACAGTATCTGTGCTGGCTGAGAACTGGTTTTATTGGACAGGTAGTTTAACTGTGCTCTTGCACCTGATTCTGTCCGTAACATGTCATTGCCGCAGTTCAATGCACGGGACCTTTCATTCTGCAAGAAATCCAACTGAAAATGTAAAGGAAATATTTTAAATGTTTTAGAAAGTTGTTAACTGGGAGCACATTATAAACATTAATTTTCCTGCAATAAGTATCATAGAATCAGAATGATGCAACACAGAAGGAGGCCATTCGGCCCATCCTACCTGTGCCGGCTCTTTGGTAGAGCTATCCAATTAATCCCACTCTCCTGCTCTTTCCCCATAGCCCTGCCAATTTTTTCCCTTCAAGTATTTATCCAGTTCTCTTTTGAATGTTACTATTGAATCTGTTTCCACCACCCTTTCAGGCAATAACTCGCTGTGTAAAAAAATGTTTCCTCATGTCGCCTCTGGTTCTTTTGCCAATCACCTTAAATCTGTGTCCTCTGGTTACCAATCCTCTGTCACAGTTATGCCTTATTTACTCTGTCAAAACCAGTCATGATTTTGAATGTTAATTAAATCTCCTCTTAACCGTCTCTGCTTTATACTATGAGATCAATAACCATATCATTTTATGCTGGGTAAAGAATTGTTATATTATCTGGAGTAAACCAAATATAGCTCAGAACACTGAGATATTTCTATAAATACAATTTTATTGAGTTCTGATGATCCTCTTGGCTAAAAGAGTCTGCATTCATTTACAATAAAGGGCCATGTTCCTAGAATAAGTTCACCTGTAGTTATATCATACTCGATCTAATGTTGCCAGAATGAACAGTCCCGAGATCTGGGCCTTGTAGGACATGCGGAATAACCCCTCGCCCCATCTAACAGGTTATAGAGTTTGGGCTTGAGACTGTGAGAAATTACACAAAACACACGAGTTCTGCCTTTAACCTTTTATTATTTCTAAGACAGATTCAAAACCCCACTATTTGAGCAGTACACCAATAACGTTGCAAGAAATCATACATACAACCACCCGCAGCTGATCAATCCCGCGTTGAATGTAGGTCCTCGTAGACGCGATGACTGGGCCACCTCCTTCCAACTGCAACAGCTCTTGATAGATGAGATGATTGTTCCCAGGCCACTCCTTCCAACTGCAGTGCTGATATCTTTCTGTCACTGCCTTTTATACAGTATTTCTTGCCTTTCTCAGTAAATCAATCATTCAGGAATTGTGAGAGGCATTCTTTCAATGTTTGACTCGAGTTGTTTGAACTGTCAAACTTTCACACCCACACATCCTGCGTGGTTACTCATCAGCTGCCTTTATCAAAGCCCAAATTGCTCATTTATTCATAAAAGTTTACAGAAGGGGCGGTAAACTGCTCAGTCATATTTTCTTGCGTTGTGTTTTTCAGAATTCCCAAGGTTTGACTCCTCCCTTTAGCCACCAAAAGTCATTTTATAACCCTTTGGCCTTTGCAAAATCTACAAAATCTAAGGGGGTTTGTTTATCCCTGTATTCTATTACCATCCCATGCAGTGACAACCATTTGTTCTGCTATCTGCACATCAAAGTTGATCATCCATCTCCATTTATCAGTGAAAGATAGTCTGTTACTATTATGTATGCAACCCTATGTAACCAGTATTATACCGCCACCTGAGGGCATACCTGTTGGAGTCCCAAGGGATCCCAGCATCCCTTGGGAGGACTGTATATAAACAGGCCTCCCATGCTGTACGAACACTCTGGAGTAGAATAAAGGGACTAAAGTCACACTTACTCACGTCTACAGTACTCAGTTACACCAATTTATTATGAACATAACAACCGGCGACGAGATAACGAACCATCACATGAAAATGCAGAGAACTGTTGGTATCCTGGAGAAATTCTCAGAAGGTGACGATTGGGAGGCCTTCGTGGAGAGACTCGACCAATACTTCGTGGCCAATGTGCTGGAAGGGGATGAGAACGCTGCCAAACGAAGGGCGATCCTCCTCACCGTCTGCGGGGCAACAACCTATGGCCTCCTGAAGAATCTTCTTGCACCGGTGAAACCAACAACAAAATCGTATGAAGAACTGTGTACGCTGGTCCGAGAACACCTAAATCCGAGGGAGAGCATTCTGATGGCAATGTATCGATTTTACACACGTCAACGGTCTGAAGGCCAGGAAGTGGCGAGTAACGTCACCGAATTAAGGAGCCTTACAGGTCATTGCGAATTCGATGGATTCCTGGAGCAAATGCTAAGAGACTTTTTTGTGCTTGGCATTGGCCATGAGGTTAGCCTTCGCAAACTATTGACTGTTGAAACACCGAACCTGAGCAAAGCTGTAACGATAGACCAGGCATTTATGTCCACCAGCGATAACACCAAACAAATTTTGCAGCGTAAAGAGGTTTCGACAAGTACTGTACACAAAGTAACATCGTTTTCAGGCAGGAATGTATATGGCAGAATGTATACACCTGCAGCTGCACAACCTCAGATGACTCAGAGTCCGCCATCAAACGTTAATGTGAGGCAGTTAACACCTTGTTGGCGCTGCGGAGGCGATCATCGAGCCCATCAATGCCGCTTCAAACACTATGCGTGCAAAGGCTGTGGAACAATGGGACATCTCCAGTGAATGTGCAGACGAGCTACAAACCCTGCAAACCATCACGTTGCAGAGGAAGACCGATCCATGGTGGATCACACTGAACTAGAGACTCGAACCGAGGAGGCAGAAGTGTACGGGGTACACACCTT
Organism: Pristiophorus japonicus; assembly: GCF_044704955.1. NCBI lineage: Eukaryota > Metazoa > Chordata > Chondrichthyes > Pristiophoridae > Pristiophorus > Pristiophorus japonicus. The sequence continues at coordinate 143,459,094 of NC_091991.1, forward strand.
CAAGAAATGTCCACCGATCATGTTGAAAGTTGAACTGGACGGAATTCCAGTATCCATGGAACTGGACAAGGTGCGAGTCAGTCCATCAAGGCCTTCGACATGCTGTCATGCAACAAGGCACACAGGCCAAAGCTTCGCCCCATTCACAACAAGCTGAGAACGTACGCTAAAGAGCTGATCCCTGTAATTGGCAGCGCAGCAGCAAAAGTCTCCTATGATGGAGCAGTGCACGAACTCCCACTATGGATTGTACCAGGAGATGGCCCCACACTGTTCAGCAGAAGCTGGCTGGGAAAAATCCGCTGGAACTGGGACGACATCCGAGCGCTCTCATCCATCAATGACGTCTCATGTGCCCAGGTTCTGAGCAAGTTTCCGTTGTTGTTTGAGCCAGGCATCGGAAGTTTCTCGGAGGCGAAGGTGCAGATCCACTTGGTTCCCGGTACTCGACCCATCCAGCACAAGGAACGGGCGGTGCCATATATGATGCGAGAAAAAGTGGAGATCGAGCTGGACAGGCTGCAACAAGAGGGCATCATCGCGCCGGTGGAGTTCAACGAGTGGGCCAGTCCGATTGTTCTCGAGGGCGATGGCATGGTCAGAATTTGAGGGGACTATAAAGTAACGATTAACCATTTGTCACTGCAGGACCAGTGCCTGTTACCCAAGGCAGATGACCTATTTGCGACCCTGGCTGGAGGAAAGACGTTCACCAAGTTGGACCTGACCTCTGCCTACATGATGCAGGAGCTGGAGGAATCTTGGAAAGGCCTCACCTGCATCAACACGCACAAAGGTCTGTTCATCTACAATAGATGCCCATTTGGGATTCGATCAGCCGCGGCTATTTTTCAAAGGAACATGGAGAGCCTGCTAAAGTCGGTTCCGCGCACCGTGGTTTTCCAGGACGACATATTGATCACAGGTCAAGACACCATTGAACACTTGAAGAACCTGGAAGAGGTTCTAAGTCGGCTAGATCATGTGGGACTCAGGTTGAAATGCTCAAAGTGCTTTCCTGGCGCCAGAGATCGAATTCTTAAGGAGAAGAATCACAGCAGACGGCATCAGACCCACCGATGCCAAGACAGAGGCCATCAAGACCACAGAATGTGACGGAGCTGTGGCCGTTCTTAACCCAATTTCCTACCTGGGTTAAGCACCTTGCTAGAACCTCTACATGTGTTGCTGCGCAAGGGAGATGACTGGGTATGGGAGAAATCACAAAAGGTTGCCTTTGAGAAAGCCAGAAATCTGTTGTGTTCCAACAAACTGCTTGTTCTGTATAACCCATGTAAACGTTTAGTGTTAGCTTGCGATGCATTTTCGTACAGAGTTGGGTGTGTGTTACAACAAGCAAACGAATCGGGAACATTGCAACCGGTCGCCTGTGTGTCTAGGAGTTTGTCCAAGGCCGAAAGAACCTACAGCATGATTGAAAAAGGAGCTCTAGCATGCATTTACGGGGTTAAAAAAAAATGCACCAGCATCTATTTGGTCTTAAATTTGAGTTAGAAACTGACCAGAAGCCGCTCATATCGCTATTTTCAGAGAGCAAAGGGATTAATACCAATGCCTCTGCTCGCATCCAAAGATGGGCGCTCACCCTGTCTGCATACAACTATGTAATCTGCCACAGACCAAATACAGAAAACTGTGCTGATTCTCTCAGTCGGCTACCATTGCCCACCACCGGGGTGGAAATGGCACAGCCTGCAGACTTGCTCTTGGTGATAGATGCATTTGAAAACGAAAAGTCACCTGTTACGGCCTGCCAGATTAGGACCTGGACCAGCCAGGATCTCCTACTGTCTCTTGTTAAAAAAAACTATGTCCTCCATTGGGAGCTGGTCCAGCATCCCAGCGGAGATGCATGACGAGATCAAGCCGTTCCAGCGGCGCAAAGACGAAATGACCATACAGGCGTACTGTCTTTTGTGGGGTAATCGCGTGGTTTTGCCTAAGAAAGGCAGGGAAACATTCATACGCGACCTACACAGTACCCACCCAGGCATAGTAATGATGAAAGCTATAGACAGATCCCATGTGTGGTGGCCCGGCATCGACTCAGATTTGGAGTCTTGCGTGTGACAATGCAACACTTGCTCTCAACTTAGCAATGCACCCAGGGAGACACCGCTAAATTTGTGGTCATGGCCCTCCAAACCGTGGTCTAGGATCCACGTTGTCTTTGCTGGCCCGTTTCTAGGCAAAATGTTTTTGGTTGTTGTGGATGCTTATTCAAAATGGATTGAGTGTGTAATAATGTCTAAGCACGTCCACTGCCACCATCGAAAGCCTATGAGCCATGTTTGCCACGCATGGCCTGCCTGATGTCCTTGTCAGCGACAATGGGTCGTGTTTCACCAGCGCTGAATTCAAGGAATTCATGACCCTCAGTGGAATCAAGCACGTCACATCTGCCCCGTTCAAGCCCGCATCCCATGGCCAGGCAGAACGGGCAGTCCAAACCATCAAGCAAAGCTTGAAACATGTGTCGGAAGGCTTCCTGCAGATCCGCCTGTCCCGAGTCCTGCTCAGCTACCACACCTGACCCCACTCGCTCATCGAAGTTCCCGCAGATGAGCTGCTCATGAAAAGGGCGCTCAAAACAAGGCTCTCTTTTGTCCACCCCGATCTCCATGATCATGTCGAGGACAGACGGCATCAACAAAGCATGTACCACGATCGCGCAAATTGGTCACGCATTATTGAAGTCAAGGACCCTGTATTTGTACTCAACTATGGACATGGTCCCAAATGGCTTGCTGGCACTGACATAGCCGAAGAAGGGAGTAGGGTGTTTCTGGTCAAACTCACAAATGGACTAACGTGCAGAAAGCATTTGGACCAAACCAAACTGTGATTCACAGACAGCCATGAGCAACCTGAAGAGGAGAGGACACCACTAACTTTGACCCTCCCACACACACACAAGTGGCAACCTACATCACGGTTAACCACGAAGCTGAACTCACCACCCCCAGCAGCGCAGCAAGTCCAGCTGCACAGCAGCTCAGCAAAGAACCAACCAACTCACCTACACCTGCATTTGTACCAAGACGATCGACCAGGGAGCAAAAGGCCCCAGATCATCTCCCCCTGTAAATAAGTGCAATATTGACTTTGGGAGGGAGTGATGTTATGTATGCAACCCTACATAACCAGTATCATACCGCCACCTGAGGGCGTACCTGTTGGAGTCCCAAGGGATCCCAGCATACCTTGGGAGCACTATATATAAGCAGGCCTCCCATACTGTACGGGCACTCTGGAGTTCGAGTAAAGGAACTAAGGTCACACTTACTCATGTCTATAGTACTCAGTTACATCACTTTATTATGAACATAACAGTTACATTCACCAACTTTATTTCACTTTGAAAACTTTTTGGCTTGGCAGAGCATTTTAATATCTACCAAAATTAAGAATGAAGGATATGTATATTTTCACAGCCCAGAAATTTGATGCATTTGCGTTAGCGCCTGGACACGGCGCTGATGATGACTCCCGCCCATATATCAATATCAAGCAAATATCAAAACACAACAAATGACAACTATTAAAGTACAATCTCTGATAAACATAAAGGCCCTCACATTCCATGGAGGTTCACCTGCTCTCCCAGCATAACTCTGATTATTTTTAGCCATTGACACTGTTTCTCTGGGGGTTCTGTGGAATTTTGATAGTAGACGGGGAAAAATTCTGCAGAAATTCAGGGCCAAAGAGAATTTTCGAGTAATTTCAACCTTGGCCGATAGTGTAAAAGGAAAGATATCGATTCAGCCGGTCATTATGGATCTCTCCAGGCTGCAGTTAAGGAGCGTGTGGCAAGTGGCATGGAAAAAGTGAAGTACTGGATGTGGGGGTGCTACAGGGGAAGACGGTTGTGTGTTAGGGGAGCTGTGCAGCCACAGAGCAGGTTAGGGAGATGGAGGCACCTTTAACCACAGTGCAGTTTGGAGGGACAGTTATGTAAGTGTTGCTTTAAGATGATGAAGAGTGCGGGGGTGGAGGAGACAGGGTGTGCAAGCATGAAAGGGAGAGCGCGGTGACTGGGTTACCTTGCCAGCCCTGGTCAGGTGATTGAGCCTCTTTCAGCACTGTTTTGAGGGAGTTGGCAGTCAGTGTCAGTGCCATCACCCTCCTGGCCTACTTGATGGGTCACAGACCAAGAAGTCTGTGCCTCCTGGCTTCAATCTGAACTAGAAGGGCTTGAAGGTCTGTATTGGCGATGTATTGGGTCCTTCTCCTGGCTATGGCACTGCTCTGATGTGCTCTGAGCATAGATGTCATTTGACTGGCCATAACGCTGCCAAAATATAATCAAGATATTGGCGAGAAATCAATTGAAGTAATTTGAGAGAGAAATGTTAGAGAGAAGTAGTGTTTGTGATGTACCCGTCTGTCTCCCAGAGTGCTGCCAAAGAGTACAGGTTGCACAGCGCTTTTAAAAGGCTGCACAGAAAGTTCCTTACACCTGTGTACATGGGTTTTGCACCACTTCCTGAACCATTGGATTTGTGAATGATGATAACCATGAAATGTCTGTGTATCTCCTTCTCGAGGCCGGTGGCAGCTGTAATGTTCCGGATTGTTGACCATGTAAGCTGTCGTAAGTGCCCCACAAGTTCCAGCTTTCCGTGTGCGATGCGCATGTGCGAAAACCTGGAACTTGCAACCTGTCAAGATTCAGCTTGACAGATCGTACGAATATGCAGGAAATGGACATTCTCTGGTGCAGAGTTGGGCTATTTACTTTTTGCCCAACAAATGCCCACGAAACTCTTACGCCTGGTAAAAGTAGGCCTACGGCCTACAGCCTTCTTTTAACAGCGGGAGGGTTTAAATAAATATTAAAATAATTTTTTAAAAATGATTTAATCATTCAAAAACCTTTAAAATTAGTTCAGGTTATTTTTGGCACCTTTAAAAAAAAAAAAAAAAAAAAAAAAAAAAAATGTCTAGATTTAGTTTTCAAAAAAATAAATGTTTGTTTCAAATGTTTAATTAAATTGTATTTAATTAATTTTGAACATGTGAACGTGGCCTTTATGCAGGCGCAGGAGTGCGAGTCTTCAAAGATACGGAGGCACCAGGTAGGTACATACTTTTCTTGCAGTTCGAAGGCATTCGCCTGTGGGAAGCCTCCGACTGCAATTTCCAGCCCAATAATTTTGTTGAAGGTGCAGCATGGGTATAAGTCGCTAAGAAAATTCTAGGCCATACAGTTACTACTTCCAGGTATCGGCATTTGCAGCATCTGTGCATGCTGACAGTGCCTCTTTATACTTTCTCTTGCATAGCTTGTTTCCTTCCGTTTGTACTCACTGACAAATATTTATTAATTATTCATTTATTATTCATAGCAACACATTGCTATTAAGAACTAGTTGGTTTATTAACAAAGGTTTAACAATCGCACTGCACATTACCTGTTCATCCACTAGGCTCACAACTGCATACCTCATTGTGGATGACCTAGACCCAACTGACTGGGGTTTTATTGAGTCTTGTGAACATTACGTGACTGGCTAAGCCATTCAATGCAACAGCTCTACAAACCTGTAAGCATACTCACAGGTGCATACTGTTATATATGCGGACTATACATATACTCTCTGTGTAGTCACTGTATAGTTGCATAAGATGGAGACTTGTTACCTGATGTACTATTAATAAGGTTTACACTGTGTATATACTATGCTGGCACCACTAGAGGGTGCAACTGGTGGAGACTGGGGTTTCCTGCCCCTATGGCAGAGGTTGTCCACCAGAGGGCACTGCGGCGGGAGACCTGAGAGTCATCTGCATAGGTGTGCAGGGCCCAGTATAAAAGGCTGCCCACCATGCTTGTGTCTCACTCTGGAGTTATGAATAAAGGACCAAGGTCACTACAGTTTGAGTACAACACATTGCCTCATGGAGTCATTCATAAGTGCATTACAGACATAACAACTGGCAATGAGAATAAGGACTTTCACGTGATTATGGCTACCGTTGGCACACTAAAAGACTTCGCAGAGGGTGATGATTGGGATGCCTTCACGGAAAGGCTCGAGCAATATTTCGTGGCAAACGACCTGGCAGGGGAGACGGACACATTGGCAGAGAAACGCAAGACTATACTGCTGACCAGTTGTAGGCCTGGAGTCTAGCACCTCGTCAAGGAATTGCTGGCACCCACGAAGGCCAAGGATAAGACATACAATGAGCTGACTGAACTAATTCGCGACCAACTAAAACCAAAACAGAACATCCTCATGGCCAGGCACAGATTCTACACTCACCGCAGACCTGAGGGCCAGGAGATTGTAAAATATGCTGCCGACCTCAGGATACTTGCGGCATCATGTGATTTCGGCACGCACCTCAACGAAGCATTGTGAGACATTTTCGTTATGGGAATTGACCACGAGGGCCTCCTTCACAAGCTATTATCTGTTGACACCAAAGTCAACCTGCAGAAGGCCATCAGCATTAGTCAGGCGTTCATGACTTTGACCTGCAGCACCAAGCAAATTATTCATCCTGTGGACTCGAACCCGGCAAGTACTGTAAAAAGAATGGTGCCTTTCACAGGCAAGACTGTAGAACGTGGCTCTGCCCAGGGCGGAGAGCACAGACCTCAGGGTTCCAGAACTCTGAGTCCATGGAGCGGTGCTAATTGAGTAGCACCATGCTGGCGTTGTGGAGGAAACCATAGGGCTCACCAGTGTCGGTTTGCTGAGTACGTACAAATCCTGTAACACGAAGGATCACCACCAGAGTATGTGTAAAAGAAATATGATTGACCGTCTAGCAGAGGAGTCGGTAGATGATTTTGAATCCAGCGGGGAGCTACTCGGAAGAAGGTGGATGGGGAAGATCCAGCGGAAATGGGAAGACCTCTTCACTCCAGCAATCAATGTCCCTTGTGCTCGGAGGCAGAGCAAAACTTTATCTTTGCTTGGGCCAGGCACCAGAGAACAGACCAGCGCAGCACCTGAGGCACAGACCGTCCATCACGACTGCGTGGCAATGATCCGACTGGAATGACCTAAAAGTACTTTCCCGGCTCCAGTGACAGGACTCCTGGGGAGGAAGATCGAATTCACAGGCACTCTTCCAGCTTTTGTGCCAGAATCGCAGGAGAGAAGGAGCAAGGCAGTCAACCTCGAGGACAGAGGCAAGATGGCATCCCTGCTGCAGCGAGGTGCAATGCTGAGGGACCAACACGTAGTGTCTAACAAAGGATTTGATTGGTGTAAAGCCAGCAGGGTTCTCTTAAAGGAGACCTGCAACCAACTGAACTTAAAAAGACATTGTATGCATGGCAATCAATGTAACAAACCGATTAAGATTGTGAACAAAATGTTGTTGCAAGATGTCGGTACTATTCCTAATGTAAAGAAGAAAATGTTGATTTGAGATGTCGGTACCAGTCCTAATGTAAAGAACAAAATATTGTTGCGAAACGTCGGGAATAGTGTGTCCCCAAAAGTAGCAAGTGAGAGAATTTGGGAGGGTAAAGGCGCTGATCCTGATGCCCTGCCCCAAGTGTCCCCACAAGGTATAGGCCAGCGACCTCAGGAGGGTGAAGGCACTGATCCTGATACCCTGCCCCAGGTCTATCCCACGCTGCAGGCACCCAATGGCACTATTCGCCACAGAGCTGGAAACAAAAACGGCGCCAATACGTGCAGTCGGCCGCCATTGCCTCCACCACCCGGGTGGAGACAGCGCAGTCCCCAGACCCAGTCGCTGCCTCGGCCATGTCCGGGAACGAAAGGTCAGAACCAACAAGTTCCCCAAACGGAACCTGGAACAACCAGGTTCCCAACACCGTTAGAGAGCAAGCAGAAGATTCTGCAGCCCTCAAAGGAGGATAGGGAGGCCACACAAATCTGTGGCTCTGCCTGCCACTAGGCAACGGCAAAGGCCCCGAGTCCTGGCTCGGTGAGCGAACCAAGCCCACCCCGCTAGCACGGGACACAGCTCCGCTATCAGACGACTAGGACCCGGTCCGGTTGCTCTGGAACCTGCGTCCTCTCACACCTGTACTGCTACCTCAGTACTTACCATGACTGAACCATGAATGCAAGCTACCCAATCCTGGTGCATGACCGCAAAACATAATGAATGTAAGTCACTGAACCAAGGTGTCATGATACAAGCTTTCTTTGTACTTGCACTGTGTCTGATCCTGTATGTTAATGTAACGGGCCTGCTGCATGATCCCGCTGTGGCGAGGGGGGGGGGGGGGGGCGAGGGGAATGGATGTATGTAGCCATGTACACACACATGGACCACACCCAGAACCCACTGGAACCTCCATTGCATCATCGAACCATCCAAACTGGTAACCACTACCCAACATTGGCAAAAAGACTTGGGGGTTAACAGGGAGAGAGCCAAGCCAAAGCACAGCCAAGGTGCAAGGGCTATTGGCACTTAAGTCTGGGGAGAGCTAAGCCAGAGCACACAGTGCAAAGGTAATCGACACAAAGGACTTGGGGCAGAGTGATGTTATCTATGCAGACTATAGATATACTCTCTGTGTAGTGACTGTATAGTTGTATAAGATGGAGTCTTGTTACCTGATGTACTATCAATAAGGTATACACTGTGTATATACTATGCTGGCACCACTAGAGGGTGCAATTGGTGGAAACCGGGGTTTCCTGCCCCTGTGGCAGAGGCTGTCCACCAGAGGGCACTGCGATGGGAGACCTGAGGGTCACCTGCATAGTTGTGCAGAGCCCAGTATAAAAGGCTGCCCACCATTCTTGTGCCTCACTCTGGAGTTACGAATAAAGGACCAAGGTCACTACAGTTTGAGTACAACACATTGCCTCGTGGAGTCATTCATAAGTGCGTTACAGACATAACACATACATTACACTTGGTTTGTACTTCTTTCAGTTTAGAAGGTATTAGGGTGATCGAATCAAGGTGTTTAGAATAATAAAGGGTCTCAATAGGCTGGATACAGAGAAAAATCTAATTCCTCTGATGGGGGAATCCAGAACAAGAGGGCATAAAATTAAAATTAGAAATAGGCAATTTAAGAGTGAAATTAGAAAGCACTCTACAAACAAAAGATAGTGGAAATCTGCAACTTGTTCCCCCAAAATACTGTGGGTGCTAGGTCAATTGGAATTGTCAAGAATGAAATTGTTAGATGTTTGTTAGGTAAGGTTATCAAGGGAAATGAAGAAAAGGCGGGTAAATGGAGTTGAGGTACAGATCAGCCATGATCTGATTGAATGGTGGAACAGGCTTAAGGGGATGAATGGCCTACTCTTGTCCTTATGTTCCTCTGTTTCACCAAGGAACGTTAGATCTGGTAATGAAATTTTAATCCTATAAATATGGTAACAGACCTGGAATTTATGTCCGATTAGGCTCATACATCTTTTTATATTTGTTGAAAGTTGTGGCAGCCAAGTTCTAAGATAAATGCTATTCGCTCGCTTAAAATATAAAATGGCTGCTCAGAGACCTGATCTGATTTTAGAGCTTCAGAATTCTGCTCCAGTTGTGAATTAGACTGGGAATGAGAGATTATTGTGATTTGAAGTATTAGCATGTGCTGGCATACTTTAATAACAGCCAATTTCCATTCATATATTCATGTGTTTGCACGATATGTTTAATTATACAAGAATCTTCAAAGGAACCAAATGCCTAAGTATCCAGTATGGCGGGTGATGCACACACTCAAAGTCCGCAGCGGAGGTGCGCCACCCGCCATAATAGGTAATTGGGCACCCATTTTTCACTTGTAAAAAAGCCATGCCATCAACGAATTTCTCAGCCCATTTCTCGGTCAGCAGATGTCACACAGCTCCCTTGACTGGGCCGTGTCTCTTGAGAATCAGCAGTGTATGATTTAGCTTGTATGTCCTGGGGCTAACAATTACCATACATAGGTGCAACACTGTGCAATGACATTTGCATTGTGTTCTTACTGCATCTTTGTCAACCCCAAGGCTTTTCTGGGAGGCTGATGGTCCAACTTTGTCCTTCTGGATCCGGCGATCAGCGGACGTCGAATTAGACATTCGGAAGCAGCTCAGTGGCTCCCCGAGGATGAAGCTGGACCGGCCACCTCCTGGCAGCGAACCTCGGGGAGTCAGTGACTTGTCACTGGGATGGCGTGTCAGCTTGAATTATCTGCTTGAGTCTCAGGAGTGGGGACTTCACAACCTTTTTGACTCAGAGGCGAGAGTGTTACTCACTGAGCCACAACTTGAAGGTTGGGGGAATTGCTCAGTACAATTTGTGAAGTGACTGCCCTCTCGATTTTTGAGCTAAAAAAAACACTGGAACATTTGGTAAACAGTGATTTCCTGTTAAATGTTAATATCAGAAAGAATCCTGGGATTCACCAGGTGTAAAATATTTACTTCACAGATCCTTAGGAAATTATCTAATAGAATTTGAATCCTGCATCAGCTCACGCAATAATATTTGTGCCAATTGATTATTCCTTACTCAAGCTGCAAGATGGTGCTGGCAAGGTGTCTTTCTTTCCTCATGGGAATGTTTCTCCTGTCAGTTCCTTGGCAAGTGAGCTGTGGGCAGCTGCCAGTCCTCTGCAGCCAGAAGATGATTTGGATGGATGCAGCTTTGAAAATGGATTATATTCCCCTTTTGTAAGGCAGAGCTGAAAATGGTCATTCATCACCGCTCACCAAAGCAATTTTCATTATCTTCTGTCGTGTAGTGGAGCGCCCATTAAAATAGCAGAGCAAAACAATAAGAACGAACTTGCAATAATATAGCACCTTTAACGACCACCAGACGTCCCAAAGTGCTTTACAGCCAATTAAGTACTTTGAAAGTAGAGCCACTGTTGTAATGTAGGAAACGCGGAAGCCAATTCAAGCTCAACACGCTCCCAGAAACAATGGTGTGATAATGACCATTTAATCTGTTTTAGCGGTGTTGGTTGAAGGATAAATATTGGACAGGACACCGGGGATAACTCCAGATGTTCTTCGAATAGTGCCATGGGATTGTTTACGTCCCCCTGGGAGGGCTGATGGAGCCTCGGTTTAACGTCTTATCCGAAAGACAGCACCTCCGACAGCGCAGCACTGGAGTGTCAGCCTAAATTTTTGTGCTTTGGAGTGGGGCTAGAACCTACAAGCTTCTGATTCAGAGGCGAGAGTGCTACCCACTGAGCCAAAGCGAGAACAATTTGGATCGGGCGCATTAAGCATTCTCACGACTTCTGCCTTGTTCAGTGCTGGGGAGTGGAACAATTTCTCACCTAACTGTAGCATTAAAGTTAATTATAGTGCAGGTTTGATGCCGAGTTAATTTTCTATTTTACTCTGCCCCAACAATATGCATCGAGTCAAATCTTGGAAGTGTACTTCCTACTGTATCAGTGAAAATTTCCTGCATTTCGAACCCTATGGCATTCTGAAGCGGCAAGTTCAGACCACCGTTCTGGAATTTTTGTAGTTTTACTATAAACTAAATAATTGCAATACACGTTTGGCCTTTTTTTTTTAACTAAAACATTTCCTCTGATCCAAATATAAATTAGTTTAATTATTGCCATAGTACAATCCCTTGTGTAATGGCTAAACAAAAATTGAAAATTGACTAAAAAATCCTCCTCGTGCCATGTCATAATGAAATTCGTTCTTCAATGCATGATTAACATTGGCAGATGTTTTATTGATTAAAAACCATTTTGCTTATTCGCACCACTATAAATCACAACAGTCCATATGAGTACTGCATATGCACTGAAAAAAGAGTTTACTGGTTGAGCAGAAAGTTTTATTATTGTTATGTCCTGGGGTCCATTTAATCTGCCCAATGAGTACTCTGTGTAAACAGAACAGCATCATTAACTTATTGATGGTTTAAATGTAATTGTAGAAATTAGATATGCTGGAAGTAAAATGTCTGTGTGAAATCTGAAATTACTTTGTCCCTAAATTTTCCGCTAAGTAATTTTAAAGCCAGCACTAAGGGAGTTCTTCTCGGTGTCCTCATCAATATTTATCCCGCAACCAACGTCACTAAAGCAGATTATCTGGTCATTGTCACAGTGCTGTTTGTGGGACCTTGCTGTGCGCAACTTGCCTGCTGCCTTTTCTGCATTGCAACAGTGACTACACTTCAAATGTGCGTCATTGGCGGTAAAGCATTTTGGGAGGTCCAGAAAGGCGCTATATAAATGCTACTCTTTCAAAATAAATCGATTACCACCGATGTTTAAATAACATCAATCTACACTTATCTACCCCTAATCTAGGTTTCAAAGAGAAAAAAAGGTTAATAGTTTTCCATTAGGGTTAAAGTACTTTAAAATATGTACCTATTTTAGTATTCACAAAAAAGGAAATGTTTTAATGGCATGTTTAATCATTAAATATAACATCCTAAGTAATTCAATTTTTTTTAATTAACTTTTTCCACAGAAGGCTGAGTGATATAGTAGGCCAGAACCTTCTCAATTTTTAGACTTACAACCCAGACTCATTGCATGAAAGTCTACTCTCTTGTTTGTAAAGGTCCCAAGTACAATGATCTCCACCAGTTCCTAGTGTCCATATGTCTGCGGCACAAAGCAGCCTATAAGCTAAAATAAATTGACATGGAGATGGTATTGCATCCTGATTTCAGTAGTATAAATCAGCTAGATGGCCCATTGGAGGGTATAGAGATACAAAATGGAGATTTAGCGACCGCGTAATTTTCTAAAATAGACTGTGCCTGAGCTCTTTATAATTCCAACTTTCAATTATGACATTATATTTCACTTCGGCCCATTATTGGCACAATGTCCACAGTGCCAGTCCAAAGCCACTGTTGGGAGGCCTAAACCACACAAGGTATCACAATTGTGTGGGACAGGGCGGATGGACCAGGGGGGCTTTTCCTGTCTGTCATGGTTCGTAAGTATCTTCAGGTTCGGGCCTGCTTTGAATTTAACTGTCCTGTTGTGGGCGACAAATGACACTCCGCTACAGCTCACCAGTCTGGATGGTCGAAAATCGGCCAGCTTCTGCGTGGAGCTAGAAGGCAGGTTGTGTCTGTTGGGGGGAGGTAGCTGACACTACAGGGAGGAGGGAGAAAGAACGGGCAAGCCAGTTACCCATTTTTTAGGCAAGAAACAGGCGAGTAGCAGTTGCAAATCACACACTTCCATCTTGTGAGCAGTGAGAGCCTCTATTTTCTAACTGCCCACTGGCCTCTATTTTCTAACTGCCCACTGGCTATGCCATACATCCTTAGCCCCTGACTAACCACCATGCTCCAGTGGTAAGGTAAATCCTGAAGGTAGTGGTCTTAATTTAGTTTTCACAACATTTATCACTCCCCAGTTCTATAATAATGCAGCCTCTTGGGTTTCATGAAAGCTTAAAATGATGATCAGCCGGAACTGATTTTCATGGGGAAAATGGCATGCCCTCCTGCCTGATATCACAGCATCGTATAACGACACAGCACAAGAGGCCATTCCGCCCATCGTGCCTGTGTCGGCACTGAGTTAGAACTATCACAGAAACATAGAAACATAGAAAGTAGGTGCAGGAGTAGGCCCTTTGAGCTCACTCCCCTGTTCTTTCCCCATAGCCCTGTTTAAAAAAAAAAAAAAATAAATAAAAAATATCACTTCAAGTATTTATCCAATTCTCTTTGGAAATTTATTGTTAAATCTGCTTCCACGGCGAGTTGTCAAGAAACATTTTGTCGAAATCTTCTTTTCAACAGAGAATGTCTTTCAAACAGATTGCCAGAGCTTTGGCTGTTCCTGAACAGAAATTTGTATAATTTCATAACTGATTCCAGAACTAAACTCAATGGTTCTTGATGCTATGTCCTCGTCAAAAAACAGTACGTGTGTTGCTTTCTAGCCATCGATGCAAGCCCATTACCCAGAAGGCCAGACTAAAATCCCAATAGCCAGTAGTGTATATAAAGCCTTAGCTCTCACTGGCAGGCAGTGATTAGTGGGGTACCGCAAGGTTCTGTGCTGGGGCCCCAGCTGTTTACACTGTACATTAATGATTTAGACGAGGGGATTAAATGTAGTATCTCCAAATTTGCGGATGACACTAAGTTGGGTGGCAGTGTGAGCTGCGAGGAGGATGCTATGAGGCTGCAGAGTGACTTGGATAGGTTAGGTGAGTGGGCAAATACGTGGCAGATGAAGTATAATGTGGATAAATGTGAGGCTATCCACTTTGGTGGTAAAAACAGAGAGACAGACTATTATCTGAATGGTGACAGATTAGGAAAAGGGGAGGTGCAACGAGACCTGGGTGTCATGGTACATCAGTCATTGAAGGTTGGCATGCAGGTACAGCAGGCGGTTAAGAAAGCAAATGGCATGTTGGCCTTCATAGCAAGGGGATTTGAGTACAGGGGCAGGGAGGTGTTGCTACAGTTGTACAGGGCCTTGGTGAGGCCACACCTGGAGTATTGTGTACAGTTTTGGTCTCCTAACTTGAGGAAGGACATTCTTGCTATTGAGGGAGTGCAGTGAAGGTTCACCAGACTGATTTCCGGGATGGCGGGACTGACCTATCAAGAAAGACTGGATCAACTGGGCTTGTATTCACTGGAGTTCAGAAGAATGAGAGGGGACCTCACCGAAATGTTTAAAATTCTGATGGGTTCAGACAGATTAGATGCAGGAAGAATGTTCCCAATGTTGGGGAAGTCCAGAACCAGGGGTCACAGTCTAAGGATAAGTGGTAAGCCATTTAGGACCGAGATGAGGAGAAACTTCTTCACCCAGAGAGTGATGAACCTGTGGAATTCTCTACCACAGAAAGTTGTTGAGGCCAATTCACTAAATATATTCAAAAAGGAGTTTGATGAAGTCCTTACTACTAGGGGGATCAAGGGGTATGGTGAGAAAGCAGGAATGAGGTACTGAAGTTGCATGTTCAGCCATGAACTCATTGAATGGCGGTGCAGGCTAGAAGGACCGAATGGCCTACTCCTGCACCTATTTTCTATGTTTAATATCCTCACACAATGACCTTTGTGGCAAGGTCATTTCAGGTACATCTTTTAATCCTTTTTTTTGTATTACTGTGGTGTGATTACTGCATCTTTTTTAGTTAAAAAAACATTTTATGAGGGAGTGCATTACTAATGGGGTAAGAAATATTTAAAGCCTGTTCGATCTCTGAGGGTTATTAAAATTAGCACTATAGAATGACAGTAATGTGTACTGATCAGTATATCATGCCATTTGTGCCCAGCTCCCATTTCCTGCATCTGACTAAGGATTTAATCATTTGTGAAGGCTAATGAGGTGCTAAATCATCAGTAGTTTTGTTTCGGCTGCTCTTTATTTTCTCTTCAATTTTATTTAATTCTGATCTAATTAGTAAAAAGAAAGAAAGACATGCATTTATATAGTGCCTTTCACGGCCTCAGGACATCCCAAAGTGCTTTACAGCCAATGAAGTACTTAAGTATAGTCATTGTAGGAAACGTGGCAGCTAATTTGTGCACAGCAAGCTCCCACACACACCACTGTGATAATGACCAGATAATCAGTTTTGTTGATGTTGGCTCAGTGGTAGCACTCTCACCTCTGTGTTAGAAAGTTGTTGGTTCAAGTCCCACTCCAGCGACTTGCTACATAGCCTAGGCTGACACTCCAGTGCAGTATTAAGGGGGGTGCTGCACTGTTGGAGGTGCTGTCTTTCGGATGAGATGTTAAACCGAGGCCCTGTCTGTTCTCCCAGGTGTACATAAGTGATCCCATGGCATTATATTCGAAGCAGAGTAGGGGAGTTATCGCTGGTGTCCTGGCCAATATTTATCAACCAACATCACTAAAAAAAACAGGTTATCTAGTCATTATCACATTGCTATTTGTAGAACCTTTCTGTGTGCAATTTGGTTATGACATTTCCTACATTACAACAGTGACTACACTTCAAAAGTACTTCATTGGCTGTAAAGCACTTTGAGACGTCCGGTGGTCGTGAAAGGCGCTCTATAAATGCAAGTCTTTCTTCCTTTCGAGCAAAGGAACTTCACTCTGTCCTGTGACCTGTGAGAGAACTGCTAGAGCTCAATTATTTGTATTTGCCACTTTTCAAATTAAAAATTATACACATTTATCAAGTGTTCCTTTTATCTTTGGAGTTGTGGCCTCAGATAGCAGCCACTGATGCACTGAGTCCCAACAAGGCCATACTTTTTTTTTAAGAGGGGAAAATGAATGTGGACCCCAAATCCTAGAAGTTCAAAATTCATTGACATACCGCCCACTACTGCCCACTTACCACCGAAAAACACACGTTTCGTCAAAAAACAGGTACATACCAGCGACATACTGCCCGGCGGAAGTTTCATGAGTGATATATCGCCGGGCCACATACCGCCCAAAAAGTGCATGTTTCATGACATACCACCGACATACTGCCGGAACTGCATACCGTCCTGGAGAAGGTGCTTTTAAGTGGGCGGTATGTACACAGAGCTGACAGGTTTGTTTCATATTACAAAGATCTTTCTAGTACTCCACGGTTTGATGTATTTTTAAATGGATTGTAGTATTTTCTAGTTTTAGGCAATAATATAAGTGGTCTAATAAAGCCTTATTTACTCCTCTATTAATGAACTGTAATAAACATTTTATTAGTCTCTCTCTCACCCCCCCAGTCTCTCTCACCCTCCCCCCAGTCTCTCTCACCCTCCCCCCAGTCTCTCTCGCCCTCCCCCCCAGTCTCTCTCGCCCTCCCCCCCAGTCTCTCTCGCCCTCCCCCCCAGTCTCTCTCGCCCTCCCCCCCAGTCTCTCTCGCCCTCCCCCCCAGTCTCTCTCGCCCTCCCCCCCAGTCTCTCTCGCCCTCCCCCCCAGTCTCTCTCGCCCTCCCCCCCAGTCTCTCTCGCCCTCCCCCCCAGTCTCTCTCGCCCTCCCCCCCAGTCTCTCTCGCCCTCCCCCCCAGTCTCTCTCGCCCTCCCCCCCAGTCTCTCTCGCCCTCCCCCCCAGTCTCTCTCGCCCTCCCCCCCAGTCTCTCTCGCCCTCCCCCCCAGTCTCTCTCGCCCTCCCCCCCAGTCTCTCTCGCCCTCCCCCCCAGTCTCTCTCGCCCTCCCCCCAGTCTCTCTCGCCCTCCCCCCAGTCTCTCTCGCCCTCCCCCCCAGTCTCTCTCGCCCTCCCCCCCAGTCTCTCTCGCCCTCCCCCCCAGTCTCTCTCGCCCTCCCCCCCAGTCTCTCTCGCCCTCCCCCCCAGTCTCTCTCGCCCTCCCCCCCAGTCTCTCTCGCCCTCCCCCCCAGTCTCTCTCGCCCTCCCCCCCAGTCTCTCTCGCCCTCCCCCCCAGTCTCTCTCGCCCTCCCCCCCAGTCTCTCTCGCCCTCCCCCCCAGTCTCTCTCGCCCTCCCCCCCAGTCTCTCTCGCCCTCCCCCCCAGTCTCTCTCGCCCTCCCCCCCAGTCTCTCTCGCCCTCCCCCCCAGTCTCTCTCGCCCTCCCCCCCAGTCTCTCTCGCCCTCCCCCCCAGTCTCTCTCGCCCTCCCCCCCAGTCTCTCTCGCCCTCCCCCCCAGTCTCTCTCGCCCTCCCCCCCAGTCTCTCTCGCCCTCCCCCCCAGTCTCTCTCGCCCTCCCCCCCAGTCTCTCTCGCCCTCCCCCCCAGTCTCTCTCGCCCTCCCCCCCAGTCTCTCTCGCCCTCCCCCCCCAGTCTCTCTCGCCCTCGCCCAGCCCCCGCTCGCTCTCGCCCAGCCCCCGCTCGCTCTCAGCCCCCGCTCGCTCCCGCAAGACTCTCTTGCAGTCTCTCTCTCTCCCCCACCAGCAATCTCATCTCCCCCCAGAGCGTGCTTATCGTGGGGCGTGCGCACAACTCAGGAGCCGAAGATTCCCGAGTCAAAAGGCCTCCTCCGCCGTACACTGCCCACTGCACTCCGCTCCCGTTACCGCTGAGAAAATGGGATGAATCTCCCTCCCACTTGGCCCCAGTGGTACCGGGCGGTAAAAAACACGCACTGCCCGGGGACCGCCGACAAATGGGCGGAACTTGGCTATGACTAAATTCGAGTCCTACGTGTTTAGGCAATAGGAAAATTGTTTTGAAAATCTAATTGAAGCAAAAGAATTGTCACATTGTGTTTTCATCACAAAAGGACTGGCAGTGATATCTACCACCAGACTCAGTAGCAGCAGGTGCATACTGATCCCCTTAATGGAGGCATCAGGCCCTTTAAAATGAGTGAAAGCGTGGCGGATTTTTACTTTTTGTCAGCCCTTCCTAATTCGGGTCCTGAAGGCAATTATAGCATCCCTCCTGCTGCCCCGCTGAAATCAGCTGAAACCGGGCAGCCTGCCTGCTGCTAGTTTATGCCCCAGTGGTGAAACTTAAAATTTACCTCTTAGTGTTATTAAAAGATTTTGCTTGACTAAATACATTTAGATTACAAACTGCCCTGAAACTTTAACAGTACATAGTATTAGCTCAGATTTACAGCATACAAATAGGCCATGGGGCCCAACAGGTCTATGCTGGTGTTTATGCTCCACCCAATCCTCCTTATACCTTACATCATTTCAACCTGTCATTCCGCAATTTGACAAGTAAATGACACCATTTTTTTCCTGATTTCATTTTAGATCTGTCCAAACAAAAGAAATACAGCTGCTATAGAAAGAAGAAAGACGAACATTTATATAGTGAAATAACTATTTGTACTGCACTTTTCTTTGACAGACGGGTGTCTGTCCAGCCCCCCCGGGCCCGAATCATTCCCACCACGTGGTGCTGAGATGCAGGACCTGAGGCCCGAGACTCCACTAATTCCCTCGCCGACTCGCAGGACTCGCTCCCTCCCCCTCTCCAGGACTCACTCCCTCGCCGACTCGCTCCCTCACTGCGCCCCGACTCACTCCCTCACTGCGCCCGGACTCGCTTTCTCACTGCGCCCCGACTCGCTTTCTCACTGCGCCCCGACTTGCTTTCTCACTGCGCCCCGACTTGCTTTCTCACTGCGCCCCGACTCACTCTCTCAACAAATCACTCCCTCACCGACTCGCAGGACTAGCCCCCTCGGGTGTGGGCCCGAGAGCGGCGGTGGTCCTAGGCCCGAGAGCGGCCGCTGGGGATCCGATAGCGGAGGTCCTGGACCCAATAGTTAAAGAGGCTGGCGGGGAGCTGGTGGCGGTGGGGGAAGTGAGAGAGGCTGGGGGCTGGGGGGAGAGAGAGAGAGGCTGAGGGGGAGAGAGAAACATGGGTGCTGGGTGGATTGGAGGGGAGAGAGGGAACTCGGGGAAGACGGATCAGGTTCTTCCAACCCACTACAAGGGACATTGTTGGATGATATCCAGAATACATGACACTGTCACTATTCACTTCATGCCCCATAAACCTGTGAACAATCCGTACATAATGCCCCATCTATGGTGATTGGGGGGGGGGGGGGGGGCGGCGGAAGGATGCACTTGCGCTGGGATAAGGCACTTCGGCTGGGGGAGGCATGCACTTGTACTGGAGGGAGGGACTTTGGCTGGGGTGGGATGTTCTTGGACTGGGGTAAGGCACTTTGGCTGGCCCTTGCTGTCTTATGGGGAGCTCTGTCGCTTCAGGAAGTCAAAATGGATCGAGTTACAATTTGCAAAGTCATTGAGACCTTGGGATGGGCGGATCCTGTGAAACTTCAGGGTGTGGCTTATCCTCCAAGGGGACCAATCAGAAACAAAGGGTGGAGCATGTTGGCCATTTTGGTTGTACAAATAAGCGCATCCTTTATTTCGAGCCTCTCATGACCTCAGGATGTCGCTAAATGCTTTACAACCAATTACATTTGAAGTGCAATCACTGTTATAATGTAGGAAATGTAGCAGCCAATTTGCACACAGCAAATACACATGAACAGCAACGTGATAATGACCAGATAATGGCCCAGACATTGCGGTCGGAAGCCTCCGACCCGAAAAATTTCTATGAATCTACATGGTGGTCCCAGAGGTTTGTAGGCTTGCGGTCCTGCCCTCTACACAAAGGCCTTCATAGAAGCACACGTATCGCAGGAGCGTATGGGTTTCAATGGGATCACGTGGGCCGGCCCAACCTATCAGAGTAGGGGGAACTTATGGTAATTCCGTATATACGGAGCTGCCATAAGTATGAATGGGAGTAATAAAAATTTTATTTTTTGAAAAATAAATTTACATATTCTAAAGGGTCTAAAAATAAACTTATCTTATTTAACAGGATTTAAAATGTTTAAATTATTTGAAAACATTTATTTTTCTGTACTTTAAAAGTCTTATGCTGATAAAAGCAGGACTTATGTCTGCTTTTTTCAGTCGTAAGAATTTGAAGGACATTCACTGGGCAGGAGTTGGGCAAAAAGCCTGTGGAGGCCCTTTGCCTTCGCATATGTGCAGTCTAGCAACATAATTTTCGACAGATCGCAAGTGCCGGGTTTAGGTGCATGTGCTTTGCATTCCTAAATCTGGAACTTGCGGGGACCCCAAGGGCAAGTGTGCATCTTGTACCTGCCCGTGGGGAGTGCGATTTCAGGCCCAATGTGATTTTAGGTGTTGGTTGAGGGCTAAATCTTGGACAGGGCACTGGGGATAACCCCCTGTTCTTCTTCAAAATAGTGCCATGGGATCTTTTATGCCCACCTGAGAGGGTTTAACTTCTCACCCGAAAGACGGCACCTCAGACAGTGCAGCACTCCCTCAGTGCTGCACTGGTGTGTCAGCCTAGATTTTGTGCTCGCAATATAATATAAATGAAAAATAAACAATGTCAAAATTACAAACTGTGAAGTTCATTTGTCATATGTCTAACATGCTGTATAGATAAGCACCAACTTGGATATTGTAACTTTTTTTTCACAAATGTTACCTCCGAGAGAGTTCATTCTTTACCTTATTTTGATGTTTTAAACGAAGAAAAAAAATTGTTACTTGCATTGTTCTAAAATTTGTTTCCCAGGGGGTGAGATTGGTCCTCAATCTGCAGTTATTTTCTTATTGATGTACAGGAACAGATTATAAACAACCAGTCTCAGCACATTCGAAGAATAGCTAATTATGTGGTCAATCCTGAAAAGACTTCTGGAAATTGTGAGGCAGTTCCAGAGGGCGTGGTACCATCTTGAGTCTGTTCAGCTGCCAGTGATGATTCTGGAATGCACCTTGAGCCTAAGTCTCAGAGAGACAGAGGTGCCATATTATTAGTGGTACTTCAAATATAGAAAATGCTGCAGGAATGGTACGTTTAATAACTTTCTTTAAAATGGTCATATTTCATGTCCTTATTACATGGCCAAGCTTATTTCCAGTAGAGGCCCTCTTCTTAGTAGAAAAACAAAGATGGCAGTTGAAAAGATTTTCGAAAATAAAATTGGAGAGGTTTCATTGATTCCCATTCTCTTTATTTTAAAAAAAAATTATTTTTTGATGGCTGCTAATTCTGGATTGGATGCTTAATAGTTATTAATTGATAATTTACCTAGCTCTTTCCCCTCTGTTAACTGATACATTGACTATTGTAATGTATTTGTTTCATGGGTTCTTTGCTTAAGAATTTATAGCAACACATTGTTATTAAGAATTAGTTGGTTTATTAACAAAGGTTTAACAATCACACTACACATTACCAGTTCATCCACTAGGCTCACAACTGCATGCCTCATCGTGGATGACCAAGACCCAACTGACTGGGGTTTTATTGAGTCTTGTGAACATCATGTGACTGGCTAAGCCACTGACAATGCAACAGCTCTACAACTATTTTTAGTTGTGCACTTTAATCAAGTGCCTCCTGATTAAAGGAGGGGCACACGCCAAAAACTTTTCAAGTGCCCCCTTGTTTTTTTTGAGGGCACTAAAAACACAAATTCTACAAGCGTCCCCTGGCCAAAAGTATGTTTGGGGGGGAGGGGGCACTAAAACCGCCAAACTTAAACAAATTAAACTTTGGACATGGTTCAAATTAAAATTTGGTTGCCGGGAGTGATGATGCACTCCAGTCCCCCCGGCGCCCACCTCTCATGGAAGGCTGCGAGCATACCAGTGGACACCTCGTGCTCCATCTCCAGGGACACCCTGGCTCGGATGTAACCACGGAAGAGAGGCACAAGTCGGGCTGAACGACCCCCTCGACCACCCGCTGCCTGGACCGGCTGATGGCCCCCTGGTGGGTCTGCTCTTGATCCAACTCTGATTGGATATATTCCTGGTGGTTTCATCACATGAGCACCTGGCTCCAATCTCCCCGCCCCACTCTGCCGCCATTGGTCGTCCAACAAGCCCATCCTCGCGGTGCCCCGCCTTCCCACAGCAATTGGAAGACGGGGCACAGACTCTTCAATATCCAATTGGATGATTCTTGACTGTCAGTCAAACAGCCTTTTCATCCCGTCTCCTGCATTTTAAAAACTAATAAAGTGTTCAAAAGGAAGCGAAAAAAAATTCATCCAATTTTTTTTTATTGTCTTAATGATTTTTCTCCTGGGTTGCTTGTAGCACTGTCATGGAGATCAGACTTAATTCCTGGAGACTCCAGGTCAGCTCTTGAGCCGAGCAAAAACCTACAGTGCACAGATCCAGATTGCCATTCAAACAGTTTGCCCACATTTAGTCCTTTGACACGTGCCCAGATGACCACAGAAACCTTCTGTGGTTAGTGGGCACCACAGAACATCCACCAGAGGTCATCCACTGCCGAATCAACACCTAATTGGCAAATCATGCTCCAAACACGGCTGAAGATGCATTTTTGTTGGGTAAGGGTATCAAGGGATATAGAGCAAAGGTGAGTTACTGGAACTGAGGTACAGATCAGCAATGATCTAATTGATCGGCGGAGCAGACTCGAGGGGCTGAATGGCCTGCTCCCCTTCCGATCAATGCCATTTTTAGTTTGAATAGGCTGCCTATTATTTTATTGCTGTTCCATTGCAGAATGTCCTGGTGTTAATTGGGCCATATCCAACACTAGGTCTGAACAAAGTCGGGCTCATCTTTCAAATGTAATTTATTTTTTGTGAAGGTGATATTTGAGTTAATCAAGTAACTGTGGGACATGCACAGTATACCAATAATTCCTATATCTAACATTGTATAATTCTATTACCTGGAGAAAATTGGAAGTGATATAATGACTGAAACACAGTTCTCAGTGTAAGGAGAGGGTCTATTTATTTGGAGTATGGTTAGAGCCAACTTCATCCAAACTTCTGAATTAAAATATTGCAAAGAATTGTTTGATAGACTTAAATATAAAATAGAAATACCTGAATCTACACTGGGGGGAACATAAGAACATAGGAAATAAGTGCAGGAGTAGGCCATTTGAACCTTCGAGCTTGCTCCGCCATTCAATAAGATCATGGCTGATCTTCTACCTCAACTCCACCTTCCCGTACTATCCCCATATCCCTTAATTCCCTTTGTTCCCCAAAATTTATCAACCTCTGTGTTGAAAGACACAATGACTGAGCATCTACAGCTTTCTGGGATAGAGAATTACAAAGATTCACAACCCTTTGTGTGAAGAAATTTCTCCTCATCTCAGCCCTAAATGGCCGACCCTATATTCTGAGACTGTGACCCCGTGTTCTAGATTCCCCAGCCAGAGGAAACATTTTCTCAGCATTAACCCTGTCAAGCCCCTTAAGAATTTTATATGTTTTAATTAGATCACCTCTCAGTCTTCCAAACTCCAGGGAATATAGGCCTAGTTTACGCAATCTCTCCTCAGAGGGCTATCTACTCAATACAGGAACTAATCTAGTGAGCTTTACTTGCACTCCCTCTGAGGTAAGTATGTCTTTCCTTTAGTAAGAAGACCAGAACTGTAGTTCCTATGGCCTCACCAATGCCCTGTATAATTACAGTAAGACAACTTTACTCATATACTCGAATCCCTTTGTAATATCCAACACACACCCCCAACACACACACATTCCCAATACACCCCCAACACACATACCCCCAACACACACACAAACACTCAACACATACACACACACACACACCCCCAACACACATACCCCCAACACACACAACCCCAACACCCGCCCCAACACACATACACACATACCCAACACACACACACGCATACCCAACACTCACACAAGCCCAACACACACACCCCAACACAAACACCCCCAATACACACACACACACACACACACACACACACACACACACACACACACCCCAACACATACAAACCCTGTTGTGTCCTTACACACTTCAGCAAATCAGCACGAGGCACATACTGGAGACAAGGTCACTCTGTGACCTGTACCTTTATTCACAGGACCAAGAAGTGATGACCCTGCGTGGGACCTGCCTTTTATATACCTGGATGACCAGGTGAGGCGTGTCTCCCACAAGTTCACCCCCTGTGGTCAAGGTGTGCATTTCTCAGGTGTATACAGTGTACAGTGTTGTTACATAAGGTTACAGTTATGTGAATGTTACAAACATTCGAACGTCTTTGGGTCAAAGATTGAGTCTTTCAGGCGGTCGACGCTCTCTCGTGGAGTGCCGCAGTTGGGGCTCTGGTTGTTAAGCCTTGGCATGCGTGTCTGTCACCTGTGGTGATTCCGGCTCGTCCGGGCTGACCGCAGGGACTGTACATGCTGCTGACGGCTCTTGTTGCTCGTTCTCAGGCAGTGGTGTGGGCAGCATCTCATGATGTTTCTCAGTGTCCATGCTGAACCTTTTTTTTTTTACTTGGTCCAGATGCTTGCGGCATACCTGCCCATTGTTGAGTCTGACCATTATGACCCTATTCCCCTCTTTACCAATTACAGTACCCTCGAGCCACTTGGGCCCCACAGCGTGATTAAGAACAAATACAGGGTCATCGATTTCTATCCATCTCGCCTTTGAGTTACGGACTGGCGCTTGCCCTCAACAATGCCTGACCAGACTGGGTGAATGAGGGACAGCCGAGTTTTAAGTGTATGTTTCATGAGTAGTTCCGCTGGCGGAACTCCCATGAGCAAGTGCGGTCGGGACCTGTAGGCCAGCAGGAGGTATTGAAGGGAGGGTCCTTGAATCCGGAGCATGCCTTGCTTTATGATTTGGACCGCACGTTCCGCCTGGCCATTGGAAGCTGGCTTCAACGGCGCTGTCCTGACATGTTTGATGTCATTACCCGACATGAACTCCCAGAATTCATAGTGAAACATGAGCCGTTGTCGCTAACTAGGATGTCCGGCAAGCCGTGGGCCGCAAAGACCGCATGCGGACTCTCCACTGTGGTGGATGTCATGCACAAATTCAATATGATGCACTCGATCCATTTCGAGTACGCATCAACGACAATGAGGAACATTTTTCCCATGAACGGGCCCGCGTAGTCTACGTAAATACGTGACCATGGCTTGGTTGGTCAGGGCCACGGGCTGAGTGGGGCCTCCCTGGGGGCATTGCCCTGGTGGGCACACTGCACCTGCGAACGCAGTGTTCCAGGTCTGCATCAATTCCTGGCCACCATACATGTGACCGGGCAATAGCCTTCATTAGCACAATTCCTGGGTGCTCACTGTGGAGTTCCCTGATGAATGCTTCCCTTCCCTTCTGGGGCATGACTACCCGGCTGCCCCATAGTAGGCAGTCGGCTTGGATGGAGAGTTCATCCATCCATCTGTGGAACGATCTGACCTCTTCAGGGCATGCTCCGTGTGCGGGCGCCCAATCCCCAGTCAGGACACATTTCTTAATCAGAGATAGGAGGGGATCTCTGTTTGTCCAGGTTTTGATCTGGCTGGGCTGTGATGGGGGAGCCTGCGCTGTCAAAGGCATCGACAGCCATGACCATCTCCGCGTTTTGCTCCGCTGCCCCCTCAGTGGTGGCCAGTGGGAGCCTGTTGAGCACGTCAGTGCAATTTACGGTACCTGGCCGGTGCCGTATGGTGTAGTCATACGGAGCCAGCGTGAGAGCCCATCGCTGTATGCGAGCTGACATATTGGCATTGACAGCTTTGCTGTCGGACAACAGGGATGTTAACGGCTTGTGGTCCGTTTCTAACTCGAACTTTCTGCCAAAAAGGTACTGGTGCATCTTTTTCACCCTGTAGACACATGTGAGTGCCTCCTTTTCAACCATCCCATACCCTCTCTCTGCTTGGGAGAGCGACCTGGAGGCTTAAGCCACAGGTTGGAGTTGGCCCTCATCATTATTCTGTTGCAACACGCACCCAACCCCATAGGATGATGCATCGCATGTCAAAAACAATTTCTTACAGGGGTTGTACAGGGTCAATAACTTATTCGAACAAAGCAGGTTCCGTGCCCGATTGAAAGACCATTCCTGACAGTTCCCCAAAACCAATCGCAACCCTTAATCAGGAGTACATGCAGCGGCTCCAACATTGTACTTAAGTTTGGCAGAAAGTTCCCGAAATAGTTCAATAGTCCCAGAAATGAACGCAACTCCGATGTGTTGCCGGGCCTGGACGCGTGACGGATCGCCTCCGTTTTGGATTCGGTGAGCCGGATCCCATCAGCGGCAACCCTCCTGCCCAAAAACTCGACCTATGGGGCCAAAAACACACACTTGGACTGCTTTAGTCACAGGCCTACCCGGTCCAGTCAGCGTAGCACCTCCTCCAGGTTGTGTAGGTGTTCCTCAGTGTCTCGACCCGTGATAAGGATGTCGTCCTGAAGTACGATTATTCCGGGGATGGATTTGAGCAGGCTTTCCATGTTCCGCTGAAAGATGGCGGCTGCTGAACGAATGCCAAACGGACACCTGTTGTAGACAAACAGCCCCTTGTGCGTGGTGATGGTGGTCAGTAGCTTGGATTCTTTGGCCAGTTCCTGGGTCATGTAGGCCGAAGTGAGGTGCAACTTGGTGAACAGCTTGCCGCCTGCCAGCGTGGCAAAAAGATCCTCCGCTCTCGGAAGCGGGGTATTGGTCCTGAAGGGACACTCGGTTGATGGTGGCCTTGTAGTTGCCACAGATCCTGACCGAGCCATTCGTTTTTAGAACAGGGACGATGGGGCTTGCCCAGTCGCTGAATTCAATGGGCGAAATTATGCCCTCTCTTAGCAACCTGTCCAACTCGCTCTCAATTTTCTCCCGCATCACATACGGCACAGCTCTGGCTTTGTGGTGCACCGGTGTGGTGTCCAGGGTGATGCGTATCCTTACTTTGGTGTCTTTGAAAGTCCGATGCCAGGTTGAAATAATGACTCGAACTTTTGTAGGACCTGTGAGCATGAACTTCGCTCCACAGATGAAATGGCGCGCACATCCCCCCATTTCCAGTTCATCTCGGCTAGCCAGCTCCTCCCCAAAAGCGTGGGACCATTTCCCGGGACAATCCAGAGTGGCAGCCGGTTCTGGGATCCATTATGTGTGACGACCAACATTGCACTGCCTAGCATTGGACTGATCTCTTTGGTGTATGTCCGTAATTGCGCGTCAATGCGTTCAAGTT
Organism: Pristiophorus japonicus; assembly: GCF_044704955.1. NCBI lineage: Eukaryota > Metazoa > Chordata > Chondrichthyes > Pristiophoridae > Pristiophorus > Pristiophorus japonicus. Next base: position 143,486,477 of record NC_091991.1, read on the forward strand.
TGGTCTGCTAGCTCTGAGTGGCTACAGTTTCTCGAATTGTTGGACACTCATAAGTGACTGGCTGGCTCCTGTGTCCAGCTCAGCTCCATGTCTACCAGGATGCCGTTTAACAGTACTCTCATCATCATAGGTGGCGTTCTTGTGTATGAGCTGTGGATGTTTCCCACCTGAACCCGCTGAACTTCAGCGTCCATTGCAGACCCCTCTTGTGGTTCCTCCACTTTGTAAACCAGCCTCGCTGCAGGCTTCCTGCACACCCTGGCTAAATGTCCACTCAAGTTACAATTTCTGCAGATGAATTGTTGAAACTGGCAGGTCTTCGCAGCACGTTTGCCCCCGCACCTCCAGCATGAGCTGAGATTGTTGTGAACAAAAGAGCTGTTACCAGGCATTCCTCTCTGATTGTCTCTTTGATTACTCTTGAGCACTTTGTTTGTGGGTGTCAATGGTCCCATCCCGGGACGTATTATCCCTTGTGATGGGTGTAAATGGCCGTTCAACCTGCCATTGTCTCTGTTGCAGACCCACCCTAGAGTCTGTTACTGCCTGGTTGCTGTTGAATTGCCCTTGCCTGCCTGCGGGGTTCTGAGTCGCATTTACATGTTAACTCCCTGCTCCATCGCCACGTTGGGGGCAGAGTTGCATGTGTATATGGTCGTGGTTTCCTCCTCCCCCGCCATGAAGGTCTGAGCCATCAACACCGCTGCTTCCAAGGTCAAGTCCTTGGTCTCAATTAGCTTCCTAAAAATCCCGGCATGAGCAATGCCCTCAATGAAGAAATCCCGTAACACCTCCCTCCTGCAGGCATCTGTGAACTTAGAGGCTGGCCAAGCGCCGAAGATCCGCAACAAAGTCCGGTATGCTCTGCCCTTCCCGATGTCAGTGCGTATAGAATCGGTGTCGGGCCATGTGTATACTACTCGCCGGTTTGAGGTGCTCACCGATCAGTTTGCTGAGCTCCTCGAAGGTCTTGTCCGCCAGCTTCTCGGGTGCGAGCAGGTCTTTCATCAGCGCCCAGCCAGTCCTTCGTGACAAAACTCTGCTGGAGCCCCTCAACGAAATCATCCCAGTCCTCACCCACACACACACACACACACACACACACACACACACACACACACACACACACCCAACACACACACACACACACACCCAACACACACCCCCAATATTCACACACCCGACACACACACCCCCCCAATACACACACACATCCCCCCCCCAACACAAACACATCCCCCCCCCAACACACACACACACCGAACAAACGCCCCACCCAACAAAATCACAACCTTCACTCAACCACCCTCACCATCTCCCACCTATACCTCCCACACCCACAACCCCACATATTTTGCACCCTAAAATTGGTCCTCTCTAAGCCTGTTTGCTAATAGCTACAAGAATCGGCATAACATCGTCCAATTTCTACTCCCATCTTTCTGTAAAGAATGTTCATTTCTTTTAATGAAGTGTTTTTTCTGGTTCATTTTGGAATTGAAATGCTGAATGAATGATGAAATGGACTGTGAGACAATAATAAATCATCTTGCAGTGTTTGCACTCTGCATTACCTATCTCTAATGTGCCAGGCAAAGATAGACTCTCTGAGCAAAGTTGCTTTATGTGCCACACAAAATGTACAAGTATTGCAATAAAAAACATTTTTCAAATGGCTTTGGTGCAAAGATTAGTAAACTGAGGGCTAGACTTTCACCTTCATTTTCGGCATTTTTCTCGGCGGTAGAAACATAGAAACATAGAAAATAGGTGCAGGAGTAGGCCATTCGGCCCTTCGAGCCTGCACCGCCATTCAATGAGTTCATGGCTGAGCATGTAACTTCAGTACCCCCTTCCTGCTTTCTCACCATACCCCTTGATCCCCCAAGTAGTAAGGCTAAGGAGTACAGCTGTTTTTTGATGAGAAACTGCCCAGCTAAAGTTTCCTCCTTATTTTTTTAAGACTTCCACCCACATTTTGAAAAGACCACTGGAGAGCGACTGCCCACGTGTAGCGCCGAGAAAACCGCCAGGATCTAAGTTTGGCCTCAATGGGGGCCTTTACACACCGCCGAGGAAACCGCCCATGAGAAGCTGCCTGAAACAGGGTGGGTGGTGAGTATCCTGCAAAGAAAGGTAAGTTAGAGGTTTTTTATTATTATTTTAAAAATCCAAAATGGCGATTACCTTAAAAACTGTCTTGAGACTATTTTTTAAGTTTTCCTCCCTCCCTAGGCCCAACCGCAGCCTTGGACTAAATTTTAAATACTTGCCGTCCATTCTGGTAAGAACCGCCCATTTTCCCTAGTTTCAGCTTTAACCGCTGAGAAACCGCCGAGAATATTGGTGCAAGATCCATTTTCTCATCAGGTGGTATTTTTTTACCTTTATTATGAAAATTTTCGTTAGCGTTAGTTGCAGAACCTTAGTGGTATTTCTGGGTGGAAATCGGGCAATGAGGGGCTTTGGGGAAAGTCTAGCCCTGAGTGTTTTTATTTGCAGTTTATGAAACTCTGTACAGGAGTTCCTGCAATCCTCAGTAAACTAGCTTAAGTATTTTTGTTCAGGATTTCACAGGATTGTTGCAGCTGATAACTGCTGTCTGATGTCCAGTTTGGTTTTTGACAGTTTGCAGAGCCACAAGAGATTTTATTTCACAGGTTTCTGTTAAGTTCAGGGTTAACAAAGAGAAACTAGAATCAAAAAGCTTAGGGTTGTTGTTATGTATGTGAACCTCATCTATGTGTAAGACTTGCCACTAAGGGGCACTCCTGTGGGAGACCTATGGGTCACCTGTGTACCCTGGAGCAAGCAGGTATAAAAGGCAGTCAACCATGCTGCTGCTTCAGTTTGGAGTTATATTAAAGAGACCAAGGTCACTATGGTTTGAGCTTACAACACAGTCTTGTGGAGTTATTCTGAACTTAACAACTGGTGATGCGTTACAGATCACGAACTTTCATGCGGAAATGGCTGCCGTTGGTATTCTTGAGAGATTTGTTGAGGGTGATGATTGGGAAGCCTTCGTTGAGCGTCTCGACCAGTACTTCGTGGCCAACGAGCTGGACACGCTGAGACAGTGATCAAGCACAGGGCGATTCTCCTCACCGTATGTGGGCCTTCGATATATGGCCTCCTTAAAAACCAACAGACAAGACTTACACAGAGTTGTGTGTGCTGGCTCGGGAACACCTCCAGCCGAAGGAGAGCATCTTAATGGCCAGGCATTGCTTTTACATGCACCATCGCTCCAAGGGCTAGAATGTGGCGAGTTTTGTCGCTGACCTAAGACGCCTCATGGGACAGTGCGAATTTGCCAGATCTTTGGGGGAAATGTTGTGGGACTTTTTCGTGTTTGGAATCGGCCACGAGATCATTCTTCGCAAACTGCTGTCTGCCGAATCCCTAGATCTGAGCAAGGTCATCACAATAGCCCAGGCCTTTATATCCATGAACGACAACATGAAACAGATATCTTCACAGCATCGTAGTTCACCGGCATAAAATAAAGCACAGTACTTGCCCACACGACTGCAGAGGCCAGGCCTAGGGTGACTCAGAGACCACTGTGGAGTGCTAATGCGAATTCATTAATACCATGCTGGTGCAGCGGGGGCAGTCAGAGACCATCAATGTCGATTCAAGCATTATGTGTGCAAGGGCTGTGGAACAATGGGGCACCTCCAGCGAATGTGTAAATGACCTTTGACTCACTACGTGGCAGAGTCAGCAGAGGACGACCGATCCAGCGTGGAACACACTGACCGAGCAGGAGAGGCAGCTCAACCTGAGGATGAAAAGGAAGTGTATGGGATACACACCTTCACCACCAAAAGCCCTCCGATAATGTTAAAAGTCAAACTTAACGGCATTCCAGTCTTCATGGAATTGGACACGGGGGCGAGTCAATCAATCATGAGCCAGAAGGCTTTTGAGAAACTGTGGGGCAACAAGGCACAGAGGCCAAAACTGAGCCCGATCCACACAACGCTGCCCACTTACATCAAAGAACTCATACCTGTTATCGGCAGTGCGGCAGTGAAAGTATCATATGACAGAATGATGCATGATTTACCACTATCAATCGTAGCAGGCGATGGCCCAACGCTGTTCGACAGAAGCTGGCTAGGAAAGATCCGATGGAACTGGGATGACATCAAAGCACTGTCTTCGGTGGATGACACCCTGTGCGCCCAGGTGCTAAACAAATTCCCGGAATTATTCGAGCCAGGCATCGGCAACTTCACAGGCACCAAGGTGCAGATCCACCTTGTTCCTGGGGCACGGCCTGTTCATCACAAGGACTGAGCAGTCCCATATATGATGCGAGAGAAAGTCGAGACTGAGCTGGACAGACTTCAATGGAAGGGAATCATATCGGCAGTCGATTTCAACGAGTGGGCCAGTTCAATTGTGTCGGTGCAAAAGAGCGATGGGATGGTCAGAATCTGCGGGGAGTACAAAGTGACTGTTATGGATTTAACCCCTTGTAACCTGCATTACACTACCACCAGAGGGCCTACCTGGGAGCACGGTATATAAACAGGCCATCCACGAGGTACCTGCTTTCTGGAGTCTTATTAAAGGAGCTAAGGTTACACTTGCTCATTGTACACAGTACTTAGTTTCATCCTTTATTATGAACGTATTAGTGATGATCAACCTAGTCTCATTACAGGACCAGTACCCACTACCCAAAGCGGAGGACTTATTCGCAACGCTAGCAGGGGGAAAGTCGTTCACCAAGATAGATCTAACCTCTGCTTACATGACACAGGAGCTGGCTGAACCGTCAAAGAAATTGATGTGCATCAACACGCACAAAGGACTGTTCGTGTACCACAGATGCCCCTTTGTGATTCGCTTGGCTGCGGCCATCTTCCAGAGGGAACATGGAGAGTCTGCTGAAATCAGTACCATGCACCGTGGTGTTCCAAGACGACATCTTGATCACTGGTCACAACACCACCGAACACTTGCACAACCTGGAAGAGGTTCCAAAGTGACTGGACAGAGTGGGACTCGGGCTGAAACGCTCCAAGTGTGTTTTCCTGGCACCAGAGGTCGAATTTCTGGGGAGAAAGATTGCGGCAGACGGCATCAGACCCACGGACTCCAAGACGGAGGCCACCAAGAATGCACCAAGACCATAGAACGTGACGAAGCTGCGTTCGTTCCTGGGACTCCTCAACTATTTTGGTAACTTTCTACTGGGATTGAGCACTTTCTGGAATCCTTGCATTTATTGTTACGTAAGGGTGAAGACTGAGTTTGGGGTAAATCTCAAGAGACAGCCTTTAATAAGGCCAGAAACTTCCTATGCTATAACAAGTTACTTGTATTGCATGACCCATGTAAACGTTTAGTACCAGCTTATGATGTGTCGTTGTATGAGGTCGGTTGTGTGTTACAGCAAGCAAATGTGTCAGGCAAACTGCAACCGGTTGCATATGTGTCCAGAAGTTTATCCAAGGCTGAAAGAGCCGACAGTATGGTTGAGAAAGAAGCGTTAGCATGTATATACGGGGTTAAGAAAATGCACCAATATCTATTTGGCCTCCGGTTCGAGCTCGAATCCAACCACAAACCACTTGCTTCACTGCTCTCACAAAGCAAAGGTATCAACACCAATGCTTCGTCCTGCATCCAAAGATGGGCACTAACATTATCTGCGTATGTCTATGTAATCCACCACAGACCAGGCACTGAGAACTGCGCTGACGCCCTCAGTCGGCTACCATTGTCCACCACCGGGGGTGGAAATGGCACAACCCGCAGACTTGCTTCTGGTAATGAATGCTTTTGAGAGCGAGGGGTCACCTGTCATGGCTCGCCAGACCAGGACCTGGACTAGCCAAGACCCTGTGCTATCACTAGTAAAAAGCTGCATCCTTAATGGGAGCTGGTCGGTGGTTCCCAGGGAAATGCAAGATGAAATTAAGCCGTTTCACCGACGTAAGGACACATTGTCCATCCAATCGGATTGTCTCCTATGGGGGAATCGCGTGGTTTTGCCAAAAAAGGGCAGGGAAACACTTATACGCGACCGACATAGTACCCACCCAGGCATAGTCATGATGAAGGCTATCGCCAGGTCGCACATTTGGTGGCCCGGCATTGACTCCGAATTGGAGTCATGCGTACACCAATGCAACACTTTCTCACAGTTGAGCAATGCACCCAGGGAGGCCCCTCTGAGCCTGTGGTCATGGCCCTCCAAACCGTGGTCCAGATTTTGCTGGCCCCTTTCTAGGGAAGATATTTCTAGTAGCAGTGGACGCTTATTCTAAATGGATTGAATGTATAATAATGTCATCATGTACATCCACTGCCACCATTGAAAGCCTCAGGGCCATGTTCGCCACCCATGATTTGCCTGACGTCTTTGTCAGTGACAATGTTTACCATGTTTCACCAGCTCGGAATTCAACGAGTTCATGATCCGCAATGGCATTAAGCATGTCATGTCTGCCCCATTTAAGCCCGCATCCAACGGTCAAGCGGAATGGGCAGTCCAAACCATCAAGCAGAGCTTGAAACACGTAACGGACGGCTCCTCGCAGACCCGGTTATCTCAGATTCTGCTCAGCTACCGGACACGCCCCCACTCACTCACCTGGGGTTCCCCCTGCAGAATTATTAATGAAGGGAGCACTCAAAACCAGGTCTCCTTAGTCCACCTGGATCTCAATGATCACGTAGAAACCCGGCGGCACCGGCATAACGTGTACCACGATCGCGCGGCTGTGTCACGTGACATTGAGGTTAATGGTCTGGTGTTTGTTCTAAATTACGGTCATGGTCCCAAGTGGATTGCTGGCACTGTTTTAGCCAAGGAGGGAATACAGTGTTTGTTGTTAAATTGTTGAATGGGCAAACGTGCAGAAAGAGAAAGCACTTGGATCAGACCAAACTGCGATTCACGGACAACCAAGAACAGTTTGAAGAAGACTTTACCATCTATGATCCACCAACACACACCCAACCAGCAATCGACCTCGCTGTCAACCAAGCATTACTGGTTAAAGAGGAGATTAATGCAATAGTTAGGAAAGACATTAGCTTGGATGATGTGGAATCTATATGGGTGGAGCTGCAGAACACTAAAGGGCAAAAATCGTTAGTGGGAGTTGTGTACAGACCTCCAAACAGTAGTAGTGATGTTGGGGAGGGCATCAAACAGGAAATTAGGAGTGCATGCAATAAAGGTGCAGCAGTTATAATGGGTGACTTTAATATGCACATAGATTGGGCTAGCCAAACTGGAAGCAATACGGTGGAGGAGGATTTCCTGGAATGCATAAGGGATGGTTTTCTAGACCAATATGTCGAGGAACCAACTAGGGGGGAGGCCATCTTAGACTGGGTGTTGTGTAATGAGAGAGGATTAATTAGCAATCTCATTGTGCGAGGCCCCTTGGGGAAGAGTGACCATAATATGGTGGAATTCTGCATTAGGATGGAGAATGAAACAGTTAATTCAGAGACCATGGTCCAGAACTTAAAGAAGGGTAACTTTGAAGGTATGAGGCATGAATTGGCTAAGATAGATTGGCTAATGATACTTAAGGGGTTGACTGTGGATGGGCAATGGCAGACATTTAGAGAACGCATGGATGAATTACAACAATTGTACATTCCTGTCTGGCGTAAAAATAAAAAAGGGAAGGTGGCTCAACCGTGGCTATCTAGGGAAATCAGGGATAGTATTAAAGCCAAGGAAGTGGCATACAAATTGGCCAGAAATAGCAGCGAACCTGAGGACTGGGAGAAATTTAGAACTCAGCAGAGGAGGACAAAGGGTTTGATTAGGGCAGGGAAAATGGAGTACGAGAAGAAGCTTGCAGGGAACATTAAGGCGGATTGCAAAAGTTTCTATAGGTATGTAAAGAGAAAGAGGTTAGTAAAAACAAACGTAGGTCCCCTGCAGTCAGAATCAGGGGAAGTCATAACGGGGAACAAAGAAATGGCAGACCAATTGAACAAGTACTTTGGTTCAGTATTCACTAAGGAGGACACAAACAACCTTCCGGATATAAAAGTGGTCAGAAGGTCTATTAAAGAGGAGGAACTGAGGGAAATCTTTATTAGTCGGGAAATTGTGTTGGGGAAATTGATGGGATTGAAGGCCGATAAATCCCCAGGGCCTGATGGACTGCATCCCAGAGTACTTAAGGAGGTGGCCTTGGAAATAGCGGATGCATTGACAGTCATTTTCCAACATTCCATTGACTCTGGATCAGTTCCTATCGAGTGGAGGGTAGCCAATGTAACCCCACTTTTTAAAAAAGGAGGGAGAGAGAAAACAGGGAATTATAGACCGGTCAGCCTGACCTCAGTAGTGGGTAAAATGATGGAATCAATTATTAAGGATGTCATAGCAGCGCATTTGGAAAATGGTGACATGATAGGTCCAAGTCAGCATGGATTTGTAAAAGGGAGATCATGCTTGACAAATCTTCTGGAATTTTTTGAGGATGTTTCCAATAAAGTGGACAAAGGAGTACCAGTTGATGTGGTATATTTGGACTTTCAGAAGGCTTTCGACAAGGTCCCACACAGGAGATTAATGTGCAAAGTTAAAGCACATGGGATTGGGGGTAGTATGCTGACGTGGATTGAGAACTGGTTGTCAGACAGGAAGCAAAGAGTAGGAGTAAATGGGTACTTTTCGGAATGGCAGGCAGTGACTAGTGGGGTACCGCAGGGTTCTGTGCTGGGGCCCCAGCTGTTTACATTATACATTAATGATTTAGACGAAGGGATTAAATGTAGTATCTCCAAATTTGCGGATGACACTAAGTTGGGTGGCAGTGTGAGCTGCGAGGAGGATGCTATGAGGCTACAGAGTGACTTGGATAGGTTAGGTGAGTGGGCAAATGCGTGGCAGATGAAGTATAATGTGGATAAATGTGAGGTTATCCACTTTGGTGGTAAAAACAGAGAGACAGACTATTATCTGAATGGTGACAGATTAGGAAAAGGGAAGGTGCAACGAGACCTGGGTGTCATGGTACATCAGTCATTGAAGGTTGGCATGCAGGTACAGCAGGCGGTTAAGAAAGCAAATGGCATGTTGGCCTTCATAGCGAGGGGATTTGAGTACAGGGGCAGGGAGGTGTTGCTACAGTTGTACAGGGCCTTGGTGAGGCCACACCTGGAGTATTGTGTACAGTTTTGGTCTCCTAACTTGAGGAAGGACATACTTGCTGTTGAGGGAGTGCAGCGAAGATTCACCAGACTGATTCCCGGGATGGTGGGACTGACCTATCAAGAAAGACTGAATCAACTGGGCTTGTATTCACTGGAGTTCAGAAGAGTGAGAGGGGACCTCATAGAAACGTTTAAAATTCTGACGGGTTTGGACAGGTTGGATGCAGGAAGAATGTTCCCAATGTTGGGGAAGTCCAGAACCAGGGGTCACAGTCTAAGGATAAGGGGTAAGCCATTTAGGACCGAGATAAGGAGAAACTTCTTCACCCAGAGAGTGGTGAACCTGTGGAATTCTCTACCACAGGAAGTAGTTGAGGCCAATTCACTAAATATATTCAAAAGGGAGTTAGATGAAGTCCTTAGTACTCGGGGGATCAAGGGGTATGGCGTGAAAGCAGGAAGTGGGTACTGAAGTTTCATGTTCAGCCATGAACTCGTTGAATGGCGGTGCAGGCTAGAAGGGCTGAATGGCCTGCTCCTGCACCTATTTTCTATGTTTCTATGTTTCTATGAGGATGAACCCACCATACCCGACAGTTCGATCAGACCAGCCGCACTGTCGTGCAGCAATGATCCAACCGACTCACCCACGCCAGGACTTCAACTCAGGCGATCGATCCGGGAATGCAGAGCGCCAGATCGCCTCAACCTATAAATAACTTGTACTTAAGACTTTGGGGGGCAGTGATGTTATGTATGTAAACCTCACCTATGTGTAAGACTTGCCACTAGGGGGCACACCTATGGGTCACCTGTGTACCCTGGAGCAAGCAGGTATAAAAGCCAGTCCACCATGCTGCCGACTCACTTTGGAGTTATATTAAAGAGATCAAGGTCACTTTGGTTTGAGCTTACAACACAGTCTCGTGGCGTTATTCTGAACTTAACAGTTGTTAACATCTTGGAAGTACATTTCCATCATTAAAAATGGTCGACCTTTTGAAGTATCTGCCACTGATCTCCACCCAATGCGCATTGTGCAGTTTGCAGCCACCACAGCAGTTTGGCACTGAATGCTGATCACTGTCCTTAAGAGCTATTAAACCAACTTCATGTGTATTCATATTAGGCTTCTCATTTTTGACATTGAAGTTGTGATACCTAAATACCAGAAGTGTGAAGGGATGCTGTGTCTACCAGTGTGAAATGTCCATGTTGTCCACAGTCATAATTTACAGATGGGATGTAGACAACCTCACAAATGCTTACAACCTTATCCTGTCTTAATGATTTAAAATATTCACTCAAATAAATGTTGTTAGATACCAAAGAGCATACTTGGTTTTATAAGTTACACAAATGTACTTCCTACATTACACCGGTGACTATACTTCAAAAGTACTTTATTGACTATGAAGCACTTTGGGACATTCTGAGGTCGTGAAAAGGTCTATATAAATGTATGTTTTTCTTTCTTTCTTTCGCTCTTTCTTTCTTTCGCTCTTTCTTTCGCTCTTTCGCTCTTTCTTTCTTTCGCTCTTTCGCTCTTTCTTTCTTTCGCTCTTTCGCTCTTTCTTTCTTTCGCTCTTTCGCTCTTTCTTTCTTTCGCTCTTTCTTTCTTTTACTCTTTCTTTTGCTCTTTTTCTTTCTCCGTCTCTTTTTCTTTCTCTCTCTCTTTCTCTCATTCTATCTTTCTTTCTCTCTATCCCTCTCCCTCTTTCCCTCTTCCTCTTTTTCTTTTTCTATATTTTGTTCTTTTTCTTTCTATCTTCCTTTCCTTCTCTCCTTCTCTTCCTTTCCTTCTCTCCTTCTCTTTCTTTCTTTCACTCTTTCTCTCGCTCTTTCTCTTTCTCTCTTTCTTTCTCTCTTTCTCGTTCTCTTTCTCTCTTTTTTCTCTTTCTATCTTTCTTTCTTTTTTCTTTCTTTCGCTTTCTCTCTCTTGCTATCTTTCCTTCTCTCCTGTTTTTCTTCCTTTCACTCTTTTTCTTTCTCGTTCTCTCTTTCTCTTTCTTTCTATCTTTCTTTCATTCTGTCTTTCTCTTTTTTCTCTCTCTCTTTCTATTTTTCTTTCTTTCTCTCTTTCTTCTTTCTTTCCCTCTTCCTCTCTCTCTCTTTTTTCTTTTGCTTTTCCTCTTTCTTTCTTTCTTTCTTTCTTTCTTTCTTTCTTTCTTTCTCTCTTTCTTTCTCTCTTTCTTTCTCTCTTTCTTTCTCTCTTTCTTTCTCTCTTTCTTTCTCTCTTTCTTTCTCTCTTTCTTTCTCTCTTTCTTTCTCTCTCTCTTTCTTTCTCTCTCTCTTTCTTTCTTTCTCTCTTTCTTTCTTTCTCTCTTTCTTTCTCTCTCTCTTTCTTTCTTTCTCTCTTTCTTTCTTTCTCTCTTTCTTTCTTTCTCTCTTTCTTTCTTTCTCTCTTTCTTTCTTTCTCTCTTTCTTTCTTTCTCTCTTTCTTTCTTACTCTCTTTCTTTCTTACTCTCTTTCTTTCTTACTCTCTTTCTTTCTTACTCTCTTTCTTTCTTACTCTCTTTCTTTCTTACTCTCTTTCTTTCTTTCTTTCTTTCTTTCTTACTCGTGAATACTGTAGTGCGCCAGAGACACTACTGTAAGAATTGCCTACAAGGAGGGTGAACAAATTTCTGTGGAGATAATTATCTTCACATGGCACAAAAAAAAAACTGAACAAAGATCTTAGTGACTGGACAGATGAATTGCAGATGGAAAGGTAGCACATATTGATGTGAAAAAAGGTTAGGATTAAATAACGTGGATCAGAAAAAAGATTTGTGTGTGATAGTTGACCAAGTGTTGAAAGCAGTACCACATTGTATGACAGTAACCCATTTAGAGTGTATAAGTAAGCTGAACGAATTCCAAGAAGTAATAGTGAGACGACACAAGAAGGACACGTTTTGTTTTGGTCTGTCTACTTCCAAAAAAACAAAAAGTTTTGAAAACGTCTCATGGGACTAGTTTAACTTCACTTTCAGCTTTCAAGATAGTTCTTATCATGGACAGTTTTTCTTTTCATGAAGGGAGTCCATTGGTAAGATTTGGGAAAGTTTTGTACAGCAGAAGAATGGAACCAGGTAGCAAAATTCTAAGCTAAATAAAATTTCAAAACTCAAAGTTGAAACAGATGAAATTTGGAAAGGAAAGATAAAAATGGCACAGTTTGATGGATTCAGTTCAGATTCCCACTTGATCCTAATAGCTGTAGGAAAGTCAGATTTCCTCCAATTATTTTGAAATTAGTCCAATGTCTTTTCTTCCAGTTCACTATGTAGAAGATGCATAATAACCAGGAAATTGTTCAGGGCTATGGATCAGGAAATCTTGTTATAACACTTTGGGGCCGAAATTCAGGGTCTCAAAGACCCGTTACTGTCCGTTTGCAGCGGCCATGCGGCGGAATCCTGTGGCAGCCGCTTTGTGATCAACTGGCTGCCCTGCCCTAAATTCAGGTCGAGGATATTTTGGCCTGGACCCGATTCTGCCCCGATGCAGATGATCGCCACAAGTACGTCATCAGAACGCGCATTGCATCTCTCCCTCATCTGAAAAATAAACCGAGGGAAATTCAGCTCAAAGAATCGATGCCCCGCCACGCAGTGCCCCCAACAGCTTTTTCTGTCGGTTCACCTTATCTGGAGTGAGTGTGGCCCGGCAGCGTGGCGGCCCTTCAAGGAGAGGGCCCACTGCCGCGGCCGCCTTGGATTTATTTTTGCTGGCCGACTTCCTGATCGGCCGGCAAGATAGTGCCCACGGGTTCGGCCGGGCCGCCAACGGGTAGCCTGGCAACACCCTCTTAGGTGCCAGGCCGCTGGCCCGGCCGAAACCCTCACTGGTGGCCCAGTGGCCGAAGATTTATAATGACTGATTCTCTCCCCTTTAACGAAGGGGAGAAAGTATGGTGACGCATACGCGCTGTGGTATCAGCACCGCTCCACCGCTGATTGACAGTGGCGGAGTCCTAGTCCTGACACAAATTCAGCCCCTCAGCCTGCTTTATGTCGATCTCCTGCCCCCACTATGACCGACTTCCGGTCCAACATCAAAAAAAAACCTAAGTGCTGAAAATCACTGGAGAGGCCGCCTCAATGAACCCGGCGGAAAATACATTCAAAAAAGGGTCGGTGCACCAGCTTTCTTGCAGAAATGAACTTCAGCACCTTTATCAGTGCAGAGTATCACACTGGCTTAGTTGCGGCAAATGAAGCCCCAGCCCATTTGAGCTAAGTTTGCTTATGTACCAAAGAGGTACTTCTATCCAGTTTACACCTTGAATGCCTCAATAACTGCAACTAACAAGAGGACGAATTTTTATAAATCATTGCTGTGTGAACTTACATTTGTTGTGCGAGTCTTACATACAAGACAAGCAGTGCGTTTATTAATATCAATAAATCAAAAATACTGGCGATCTTGGAAATGTTCTCTCCCGGTGTAATTTAAAATTATAGAGTCATGTTCTACACTGGACAGAGTTAAATGTGAGCTGAGAGATGTATAGTGACTGCTAGAATAAAATAGATTATGGTGGCGAGGAGCTCAGGCAGCATGAGAAACAAGTCCATCACTCCGCCATTATATTTTGCTTGTATCAGACCCCTTGGCTGTCTGTACGCCAATGACATAACCGTTGGCGGATTAATAGTCCTGGTGAGATGTTCAAAATAAAGTTGCAAAGACATAAAGGAAAGCTCAGAATCTCCCAATGGTTCTGAATGATGCACCTTTCTGGAATTTGCTCCCGCTCCTCCTCCTCGGTGCGTGCACGGTATTTCAATCACTTTGCTGAGGGAAGGCCAGGTGATGTCGGGAATTGACATCATTCTTTTCTTCAGCTGAAGTGAAGCATTTTCCTTTAGAATTTAATCACTGAATTCTACGGTACTTTTCTGGCTCCAAAATGCAGGATTTAACATGCATTTGTTTAAAAAAAATCCATTCTCGGGATGTGGGCGTCACTGGCAGAGCTGGCATTTATTGCCCATCCCTAGCTGCCCTGAGCAGGTGGTGGTAGCGACCATTTCAAAGGGAAGCTATGAGTCAACCATGTTATTGTGGGATTGGAGTCACATATAGACCAAACTGGACAAAAGATGGTATGTTCTCTTCACTGAAGGACATTAGTGAACCCCAGTGGGTTTTTACAATAATCCAACAGCTTCATGGTCATTGATTCCATTTTACGTATTGCGGTGGTAGTGGACCATAAAGATGTTTACTGTTATTAGTCCAACAAAGAGGAGGAGGGAAATGTAAATGCCCTTGGATTTTCCCAGAGGGGGTAGATAGGGAGGGGTTCCTAATTCAGCGGACACGAGTGAGGAAAATTGGAATTATATGTGAGATGGGTATGACAACCTGCTTGATGGATGTAAGCGAGAGACGTTTGAGTCAGAGACATGCTGGGGAAAAGGCATAAGGCATAAAGGGATGGAATCAGAAAGCTATTCTAGCAGCTTGGAAGGGGATCTTAGATACATAAAACAGTTGGAGAATTTTGGAGGTGTTGAGGGGCGAGCAGGATCTTAGAGAAAGCAGAGAAGCTCTGAGTGAAATTAGTGTTTCTTTGGTATTTTAATGTAAGTGTTAAGCTGTTTATTTTAAACGGGTAAAGACCTCAGCAAAAGAATGCGCAAAGGTGGAAGAAGAAGAACTTGCATTTTTATATAGCGTCTCTCATGTGTTCAGGGTGTCCCAAAGCGTGTTGCAGTCAATGAAGTACTTTTGAAGTGTAGTTACTGTTGCAATGTAGGAAGTAATATTTTTGTATTTTATAAAACCAAAAAACAGAAAATGATGGAAAGCCACAGCTGGAGTGCCATCATCGATTTTGTGCTTACAATATAATATAAGGAATGTTATATGAACGTGTTGAGCTGTAAGTTATAATAAATTATTAATTTGTTTAAAGAAGGAGGGTCATAGAACGGTGAATACTTTTAGCATGAACTGTGAATAACAAAGAAAATGCTCCGGGTGTCTTATTAGGAACTGTTTCTTATTTATTCATTCAATCTTTGCAAACCTTTTTTTAATCCATTATTCTCAAAAGCCAAGATTTTATTCTGGCCCAAATGAATATCTGACTAAAATAGAAACACAGATAAAGAATTAAATGCAAATAAGATGAGTGTGCTCAGCAGCTCGGTAAAGTAGCTAAAAGTTACTTTTAATTGGAACTCTAAAATGATAAAGCTCTCTGGAGACCCTTTGACATACTCACTGGCACATCACTTCATTCAATCATTTGGAACTGGCATCTCCCCAAATGATTGGACGTTGTCTGTAGTTACATGCTTGCAGAAGGGAACGGGGGAGCAGACCAACTTAAATAATAGTGTCCCATTAAATCCTGGACTCTTGAGAAAACTGTGTACGTGCTGATGACTTGGGCATTTAGGAGGCTCTTTTCTGAATGTCAGTCCAGAATCCACAGATGTTCAGATGGAAGTTACTTACTTGGGCATCAAGTGAACCAGAAAATGGTTCAGGCTCTTATTTCATGGTGGAATGGTGTTTTGGTGGAATGGTTGAGATCTCTTCTGCCCAAGCCAATTATTTTCTCTTTGGCTGTATTTCGATCTTATAAAGTAAGACTTTAAATAATTAAGCATGAAAACGGAGTTTAGAAGTTTTACAAATATTATGGGGTCTTGTCAGTGAGACATTGATTCTGTTGCTTGGCTATAACTCCACCATTTTCCACTCTGTGAAACCCGTGCAGAATGAAAAATAAGCCTTGTTGTACAATCGAGGAGGTGAGGTGGCTCATTTTTGATAGTTCCAATTGCTTATCATTGGTCCATTCTGATTGCATCCTATTTTTCTATCAGTGAAATATTGATCCGGGGGTGGGATTTGTTCTGTGTTGTCACAATGCATGATGCAGTAATGAATGCGAGATACATTTTTTATCAATTAGAACTGTGCCTACACATCTGTGACTAGGACATCCCTCTTCCTCCGCTTGTTTTTAAACATTAAAGAAAAATGGGTCCTTATTAAAATACAGACTCTTCTACTAGATTGCATGTTGTATTCTCTGTATTTAAGTTTGCTGGAGTGGGGCATCTCATGGCGTCCGCTGATAGTTAGACTTTACCTGCACTTTTCAGCTCCAGACTTTCTTGCGCCGTAACTTGCTGGAAGTGCAAGCTGATAATGGTGCGACGAGGGCAACAGGGCAGCTGGGACCTCTGTGAACAGCGGGAGCAATAGTGCATCTCCTTAGCCAATGAGATTTAAAGATTGAGAAATGAACTGAGGAACAACACAGAAGGATGGTGAATTAGAGTGGATGAATTTGAGTCAAATCAGGTACAGAAATAAAATTAAAGATAGGGAAAGAGAGATTGGATTAAGACAGAAAGGCTAGAAAATAGACAACAAGGGAGTTTGGCAGTGCTAAATGGTATATACTTCAATGCAAGGAGACTAGGAAATAAGGCAGATGAGCTGAGAACTCAGATAGACACGTAGGAGTATGATATCATAGCTATTACTGAGACATGGCTGAAAGAAGGGCAGGTATGGCAGCTCAACATTCCTGGTTACAAGGTTTTCAGATAGGAAAAAACGAGGGGGAAAAAAAGGAGGGGCGATTGCGGTATTGATTAAAGAAACAATTACAGCTGTGAGGAGGGATGATATGTTTAAAAGGATCATCAAATGAGGCCATATGGGTTGAATTGAAGAACAAAAAAGGGGTGATCACACTGCCACGAGTGTACTATAGACACCCCAATCAGTGAGAGGGAGATAGAAGAGCAAATATGTAGGCACATTTCTGAGAAATGCAAACACTATAGGGCAGTAATAGTAGGGGATTTCAACTAACCTAATATTAACTGGGATAGAATTAGTGTGAAAGGTATAGAGGGTGCAGAGTTCCTAAAAATGCATTCAGGAGAAATTTTTAAGCCAAATGTAGCAAGCTCAAAAAGGGAGGGACTGGTTCTGGACTTAGTTTTAGGGAATGAAGCTGGGCAGGTGGAAGGACTATCAGTGGGAGAGCATGTTGGTGCCAGTGATCATAATTCAGTTAGATTTAGGGTAGTTATGGAAAAGGACAAAGTTAGACCAGGAATAAAAGTTCTCAATTGGGGGAAAGCCAATTTTACTAAGCCGAGATGTGATTTAGCCAAAGCGGACTGGAAACAGCTACCTGAAGATAAATCCGTGTCAGAGCAATGGGAAGCATTCAAGGAGGCGATTTGGAGGGTTCAGAGCAAGTATAACCCTTAAAGAAAAAGGGTGGGACTAACAAATCTAGAGCCCCCTATATGTCAAGGGGCATACAGGGTTGGATAAAGAAACAAAGGGAAGCTTGTGACTAATATTGAGGGTTCAACACTGCAGAAACCGGAGTGGAGTATAGAAAGTTCAAGGGTAAAATTTAACCAGGAAATTAGGAAAGCAAAGAGAGAGCATGAAATAAATTTGGTAATAAAATGAATGAAAATCAAAAGATGTTTTATAAATACATTAAGAGCAAGAGTATAACTAATGAAAAAGTAGGGCCTATTCGAGACCATAAAGGTATTCTGTGTTTGGGGACGAAAGATATGGGTATGGTTCTTAATGAATACTTTGCGTCTGTTTTCACAAAAGAGAGGGACAATGCAGACATTGCAATCAGGGAGGAGGAGTATGAAATATTAGATGAAATAAACATCGTGAGAGAGGAAGTATTAAGGGGTTTTAATAACTTTGAAAGTGGATAAATCCCCAGGCCTGGATGAAATGTATCCCAGGCTGAGAAGCAAAAGACGAAATAACAGAGGCTCTGACCATCATTTTCCAGTCTTCTCTGGCTACAGGTGTGGTGCCAGAGGACTGGAGGACTGCTAATGTGGCACCTTTATTTAAAAAGGGAGAAAGGGATAGACTGAGTAATTACAGGCCAGTCAGCCTAATCTCGGTGGTGGGAAAATTATTGGAAACAATTCTGAGGGACAGGATAAATTTTCATTTAGAAAGACATGGACTAATCAAGGACAGTCAGCATGGATTTGTTAAGGGAAGGTCATGTCTGACTAACTTGATTACATTTTTTGAGAAGGTAATAAGGAGGGTCGATGAGGCTAGTGCGTTTGATGTAGTGTATATGGATTTTAGCAAAGCTTTTGATAAGGTCCCACATGACAGACTGGTCACAAAAGTAAAAGCCCATGGGATCCAAAGCAAAGTGGAAAGTTGAATCCAAAATTGGTTCAGAGACAGGAAGCAAGGGGTAATGGTTGATGGGTGTTTTTGTGACTGGAAGGCTGTATCAAGTGGGGTTCCACAGGGCTTAGTACTAGGTCCCTTGCATTTTGTGGTATATATATCAATGATTTAGACTTGAATGTAGGGAGTATGATTAAGAAGTTTGCAGATGATACAAAAATTGGCTGTGTGGTTGATAATGAAGAAGAAAGCTGCAGACTGCAGGAAGATATCAATTAACTGGTTAGGTGGGCAGAACAGTGGCAAATGGGAATTCAATCCAGAAGAAGTGTGAGGTAATGCATTTGGGGAGGGCTAACAAGGCAAGGGAATACACATTAAATGGTAGGATACTGAGAAGTGTAGAGGAACAAAGATACCTTGGAGTCCCTGTCCACAGATCCTTGAAGGTAGCAGGTAAGGTGGTTAAGGAGGCATATGAAATACTTGCCTTTATTAGCCGAGGCATAGAATACAAGAGTAGGGTGGTTATGCTTGAACTGTATAAAACACTAGTTAGGCCCCAGCTAGAGTACTGCGTGCAGTTCTGGTCACCACATTACGGGCAAGGTATGATTGCACTAGAGAGGGTACAGAGGAGATTTACAAGGATGTTGCCTGGACTGGCGAATTTTAGCTATGAGGGAAGATTGGATGGGCTGGGTTCATTTTCTTTGGAACAGAGGAGGTTGAGGGCAGACCTTATTGAGATGTATAAAATTATGAGGAGCATAGATATAGTGGATAGGAAAGACCTATTTCCATTAGCAGAGGGGTCAACAACCAGAGGATATAGATTTAAAGTCATTGCTAGGAGGTCTAGAGGGGGTTTGAGGGGCAATGTTTTCACCCAGAGGGTGTTAGGGTCTGGAACTCACTGCCTGATAGGGTGGTAGGGGAAGAAACCCCCATCGCATTTATAAAGTACTTGGATGTACACTTGAAGTGACCTACAAGGCTACGGACTAAGAGGTGGAAAGTAGGATTAGGCTGGAAAGCTCTTTGTCGGCCACAATAAGTCGAAATGTCCTCCTTCCATGCTGTAAATTTCTATGATTCTATGAGAAAAGAATAGTAAGAAAAAAATGTTTAATGTTAAATTTGGCATTCTTAAAATCTCCAACAATTTACTGCCTGAATATTTGAGTCTCCATAGTTTAAATTGTTCGCTTTCTGGGCCAGAGGGGTTGATTTGCAGTCATTAATAATTATCATGTCGTTAAAAGGGTACTTATGCAATGAATTACTAGACTTAACTTTCTATGGCGAGTTTAATGGGTACTTAATGTCTTAAAAAGATCTTAAAATTAACAGGGAGGCTGAAGGCGAGATGCCGTTTGTGCAAAGCCAATGGTGGAGCAGTGTAAATTGACCAGCTAGTTCTGGAGATTGGCAAATCATGGCAAATTTCTTAATCTCCTGAACTTGCTGGCTGACTGACACATAAATAACAGCGTGCGTCATTTACACGCAATTATTCTTCCAGCAAGTTGCGGCCCATTGTAAATGGAGCTCCAATTTAAGGATTAATTCCTAGAGTCGTGGCTGCCCTTTACTGCACTCGTGCCAAGAGACCCTGCGACCAAAGGGTACAAAGGAAAATTTATGTTCTGTAGTGACGAGGGGCCTTGAGAATACATCACCAGTGCTGAACTCCTGGTGATTTACGCACCACAGAAAAGAAAGCGAAACAAAGTAGTTAGAAGTGATAATTAAAAAAAAAAACATTTCAAGAAGCCAATGTTAAATAAACATTAACAACTGGAAATGGGAAAGCCGGCAAACATTTAACAATTACCGGTTAAGTTGCAAACATTTTTTAAATTTTAATGTTTGTTATTTACAAAGGATGAAAACGTTGATGTAGGATTGCTATATTGGGGGTTATTTGCATTTTCACTGCTTAGGGGATAATTTTCACTTTGTACAATCATGTAAAACGGGTGATAGCAAGTCGGCAGCCCATCTTACATCCCTCACGTTTTTTGTTTCCCTTGAATTTAATGGAATTAAAAAATGTGGGGAGCTGTAAGACAGACTGCCGACTCGCTATCATCTGTTTTACATCAATACAAAAGCAAAATACTGCGGATGCTGGAATCTGAAATAAAAACAGAAAATGCTGGAACTCTCAGCAGGTCAGGCAGATCAGCCCTCTTTCACTGCCCCAGACTTCCTTAAGAATCTGTTACATTTCGAACTTTTTCAATTCTGACCAAGTGTCACAGACCTGAAACGTTAACTCTGTTTCTCTTCACAGATGCTGCCAGACCCACTGTGATTTCCAGCATTGTCTGTTCTTACACCAGTTTTACGCTGTTGTGCGATGTCAGGTCGACCTCCCCCCGCTTTGGGTGGTGGGCTGGAGGAACGAATTGCTTGCCTGTTGAACATTGGTGGTGAAAATGAGCCCCTATTCTCAACATTGCGCTCACAGGAGGCCATGCCGGATGGCATAGTTGTACAGAGGTTTGACATGTTTCAGCGCCGAGGATGGTGTGGGGATGGCACAAAGTGAGCTTTTTTGTAAAACGAATTCTGATCGTGCGATCATTATGCACTCACTGATAGGGCATCAGCACAATTCTGTCACCAGTTAAGGGATTGATTCGAGAGAGAACAGCTTTCACCTTTTCATTCTATTTCCTCCTCTTCCAGCAGAATTTGCGACAACAAACATAAAAATGCATTTACAATAATTGTTTAAAAAAAATGATGTTGGAATAAGCAGAAACAATGAATGTTTGTATGATTAAAAAATGAAAGTCAGCTAACCTTGAAGGCTCACATTGGTGAGTGTAAAAAAATTAGTCAAAATGTTTTTTTAATCATGTAACATGAAAGAGTGCCTGTCTATGGAGCATGCTTTACCTTTAAAATGCTTTCATATTTGATCTGTTGCAGAGCTAGTCAGAGTGACCTACTAACAATGGCAAGATTCTGCACGTGGAAGTATTTAGGTTATTTTTAATGAGGCAGTGTATACTTATCATCGAAACAAAGAAATCTTCTGTGCAGATGGCGGCCATTTCGACCCATCGTGTCCGCGCCGGCCGACAAAGAGCCACATGGCCCTCGGTCAGCAGCCCTGAAAGTTACATATAAACCTATGAACAATGGCAGACAAGTAAAGAGCATCCGGCCCAACCAGCCTGCCCCACACAACCGCAATACCCCACGTATCGCAACATTTACACTCCACCCCACCTGGAGCCATGTGATCTCCTGGGAGAGGCAAAAAAACAGATAAAAACCCAGGCCAAAAGGGGGAAAAAAAATCTGGGAAAATTCCTCTCCGACACATCCAGGCAATCAAAACTAGTCCAGGAGATCATTCTGGCCGTATTAGATTCCCTGAAGTACTTACCATCGTGTCTGCACCAACCAACAAGAGGTTATCCAGTCTAATCCCAATTACCAGTTCTAGGTCTGTAACCCTGCAGGTTACAGCACTTCATGTGCATATCCAAACACCTTTTAAATGTAGTGAGGGTTTCTGCTGCCACCACCCTTCTAGGCAGCAAGTTCCAGACCCTCACAAACCTCAGCGTGAAGAAGCTTCCCCTCAAATCCCCTCTAAACATTCGACCAACCACCCTAAACCTATACACCCTCATAATTGACCCCAGCACCAAGGGAACTAAGCTCTTGCTATCCACTATAGCTAGGCCCCTCAAAATGTTATACACCTCAATCAGGTCTCCCCTCAACCTCCTCTGTTCCAAGGAGAACAAACCCAACCTATCCAATCTGTCCTCATAGCTAAGATTCTCCATTCCAGGCAGCATCCTTGTAAAACTCCTCTGCACCCTCTCCAATGCAATCACGCCCTTCCTATAATATGGCGACCAGAACTGCACGCAGTATTCCAGTTGTGGCCTAACCAGTGTATTATACAATTTAAGCATAACCTCCCTGCCCTTGTATTCTAAGCCTCGGCCAATAAAGGCAAGCATTCCGTATGCTTTCTTAACCACCTTATCCACCTGGCCTGCCACTTTCAGGGATCTGTGGACAAGCACTCCA
Organism: Pristiophorus japonicus; assembly: GCF_044704955.1. Lineage (NCBI taxonomy): Eukaryota > Metazoa > Chordata > Chondrichthyes > Pristiophoridae > Pristiophorus > Pristiophorus japonicus. The sequence continues at coordinate 143,508,864 of NC_091991.1, forward strand.
AGGTCCCTTTGTTCATCTACACTTCTAAGTGGCCTACCGTTTAATGTGTGTACCCTTTCCTTATTAGCCCTCCCCAAGTGCATTACTTCACACTTCTCCAAATTAAATTTCACTTGTCACTGTTCTGCCCACCTGACCAGTAAATTGATATCCTCCTGCAATCCATAACGTTCCTCTTCATTATTAACCACACATTCAATTTTAGTGATTTCTGCAAATTTCTTAATCATACCTCCTATATTCAAATCTAGATCATTGATGCATACCATAAAAAGCAAGGACCCAGTACTGAGCCCTGCGGAACCCCACTGGAAACATCCTTCTAGTCACAAAAATATCCATCAACCATTACCCTTTGCTTCCTATCTCTAAGCCAATTTTGGATCCAACTTGTCACTTTGCCCTGGATCCCACGAGCTTTTACCTTTGTGACCAGTCTGCCATGTGGGACTTTATCAAAAGCTTTGCTAAAGTCCATATGCACTACATCGTATGCACTACCCTCATCGACCCTCCTTGTTACCTCCTTGATAAGTTCAATCAGGTTAGTCAAACTCGATCTTCCCTTAACAAATCCTAGCTGACTGTCCCTGATTAACCCTTGATCCATGGTTTGGTTTGTATAATAACATGAATTAAACACCACTTTCTGATACTCTACAAAGCACTTGACATGACAGTCGCTCATGTCTCCTCAAGACTGATCAAACTTCAAATGGTGGGTCGACTGAGTACCAGAATATCTCCAATAAAAGCTCTCATTCTCCTTGCACTAACACAGCTGGCATGCAGAAGCTTTTATTTCCTACGATAAATTGTCTTCTGTAATAAGCAAATGTTGAAATCTCTGCCCCACTTAAACAATTGCCGCCTAGACACCATGGTTGAGCATCGATCACTTTTGCCTCAAAGCAAAGATCTGTTTTGGCTTTGTTGTGATTTTGTTTCAAAGCAAATGGTTCCTGTTATTCTTCATTGATAGCAGCTTATCATTTTTGCAGTGTGCAGTAGAGGAGAGGCAGAGATTAAATTGATACAGGATTTGAATATCTTCCACAGTGGTACAGCAATTTATATAAAGTAGTATGTATTTTAGGGTGCTTGGAGTGCTGTCCTTCTCCTGGGCCAGGAAAAGACTTTGAGGGAGAAATTGGGTGCATTTGTGCGTCCTGTTAGTGCCTCCGGACTATGCGACCGAGTGCGGCGCCGCTAACGACTCCCCCTAAATTTGGCGAGAGTTTAGCGGCGGCGCTACAGCATTGTAGCCCGATCTCCTGTGCCCGGAGATCATGATGCCATCGCTCTGTGCATTGCCCCGTTCGCGCCCCGGCACCCAAATTGGGTTGCGCTTCCTGAAGCTGCACCGGGCGATGACAACTACAGCTTCAGGGGACGCGCACCGGTGGCCGGCTGCTACCACGGCGAAATTTAAAGGGGAGGTGGCTGGCTACTGCTGAAAAAAACTCCCGTTTCACTTCCTGCTCCGGTGCCGCTTTAGTCGCGGGATCGGAACCGTGATCCGTCAGTCCGGCACTCTGCTTGAGTGCCGGGCTGATCACATGGCACCCCCGTTCCCCAGTGGTCCAGGTAGGTGGGTTCCTCGTCTGCAGAGAATGTAGCTTGGGCCCTTCCCTTTAATTCAGGGACGAGCCCCTCATCTTCGTCAGCAGTAGGCAGCCCAGCGTGTAGTGCCGCTGAGCCGTGCGCCCCGCTCCCGCCCCAGGAAGGAGGTGGAGCGCTTGATTTAACACTCTACTTGCTTTCAGGGGTGGTACCCCCAATTTGTTGCGAGGGGGCGAGACTTCTGCGCCTGGCGCAGTGTCACAGCCGCCAAACGGAACGGTACCCAATTTCTAGGCCTTTGTTCCATGTGGACCTCAACTTTGTTATTTACATCTGCCCAAATCTTTGAGGTCCAGCCACTTCTAACTAAATATAATCTGAAGATTGAAGCTCGATGAATAATCATGCACCAGATACCTTTAGAAAATGAAATCTTTCCAGCCCTGGATTGCCAAAAACTACAGGAACATTCAGTCGATTGTACAAGTCAAACTCTGTTTAGTATTTAGTACATTGTATATATTATAAATTATATGAGTAAGTAATACGCTGCACACGTTACATAAGTTTTAAGTTCACTGCTTGGAAACAGATTGAAAATACTCCAGGACAAATACAGCTCATTGAAACCCTGTATTGTAAGAATAAAAAAAACTTTTAAAAACAAAGATATACCGAAAGAAATTGGGAAACAAAACTCAGTGGCTGAGGACCATGACGTCATGTAGAGCCTGACCTAACTCCTGCTTGTATCTTCAGAATCAATAATGTCAAAATTGCCGTCAACATACAATCAATTAGCCTAGTGCTAAAATAAAAATACATGGGGTCCAAATTGGTCTTGGGCAGCAGGGTAAGGCAGGCAAATGGAAAAAATGTGAGCTGTAAAACAGGCTGTCGATCCGCTATCGCTCGTTTTGCATGAGCGTTGAAGACCAATTTCACCCACACTCCCTCCATATCTCTTCTCCTCTAAGACCTGTGTCTGCATCTGGCCTAGACTGATGGGATGAACGCCTGCTCTTTCTGGCTGTAATGGTCCTATATGTGCAATGAGTTTGTGGCACTCCCAACCAATTTCCAATAGCCGAAGTCCACGGTACAAAACGGTCTATTATCCAGCACCAAACTGACTATCTCACTCAGACAAAGCACGGGAGGTTTGGGAAGCGGGAATCTTCTTCAGCCAGGGGTCCAAGGTTTATTGACGTGGAAGAGCTTTATCAATCATTTGATCCATTGCAGTTTCTGATATGGGAATTCATTGAGTGCACAAGCATAGAAAAAAAAATCACATTCTGCAGTATTTCACCTTGACGAACAGAAAGTTTGAAAATTACCGTACATTAAATTCTTCAAAGGAATGCAGAAAATGCCGTATAAGGGATAAACATAAACACATTCACATGGAATACAATGAACTTGCATTATGGTATATTTTATTTAACAGTATGTAATGTCTGACAGATAAATTCCATGTGAATGTACTGGAAGTTTGATCGGGGTTGTCATGAGTTATAAAAGGCTGTGATAAAGAGAAATGAATGGTGACAGTTAGCTATTTTTATAATCAAGTTATAAGTACCATTTGCACATTAGGTCACTGCCTGAGCTTGCCACAATAATCTACTTTATTCTAGAGTTTGCATTTATAGACTTTCATGGCTTCAGTATCTCAAAGTGTTTAACAGCCTATGAAGTACTTTATTTGAAGTGTACTCACTGTAGTCAAACTCTGTTTAGTATTTAGTACATTGTATATATTATAAATTATATGAGTAATTAATACGCTGCACACGTTACATAAGTTTTAAGTTCACTGCTTGGAAACAGATTGAAAATACTCCAGGACAAATACGGAAATGCGGCAGCCTATTAGCAGTGAGTGAAGCCTATAAAGGCCCAGCGGGAGTTCCTGAGGTGGCGGCAGTCGGTGAGAGGCGGGAGCAGCGTGAGTGAGGCCTATAAAGGCCCAGCGGGACTTCCTGAGGCAGCGGCAGTCGGTGAGAGGCGGGAGCAGCGTGAGTGAGGCCTATAAAGGCCCAGCGGGACTTCCTGAGGCAGCGGCAGTCGGTGAAAGGCGGGAGCAGCGTGAGTGAGGCCTATAAAGGCCCAGCTGGTGCAGCTGCAGCGGGTACAGAAGGCAAAAAAGAAGTAGAAAGAAATCGAAAGGTGACATCACAGCCAAGGGGGTAAGTGATTGGCTGGTGATTGTTAAGTAGCTTTTCTTCTTTTCTATTTCAGTAAGTAACATTTAGCATTGTTGTTGCCAAATTAAGTTAATCTAGGGGTTAAGTCATGGCAGGAGAGCTCGGACACGTGTTATGCTCCTCTTATACCATGTGGGAAATCAGGGACGCCTCTGGTGTCCCTGATGACTACATGTGTGGGAAGTGTGTCCGCCTCCAGCTCCTGACGGACCGTGTTGCGGAACTGGAGCTGCGGATTGATTCACTCTGGAGCATGCACGATGCTGAGAAAGACGTGAATAGCACATTTAGTGAGTTGGTCTTACCGCAAGTAAAGGGTCCTCAGCCAGATAGGGAATGGAAGACCAGCAGGAAGAGCAATGCAAGGAAGGTAGTGCAGGGTTCCCTGCGGTTATCCCCCTGCAAAACAGACACACCGCTTTGGGTACTGTTGAGGGGGATGACTCATCAGGGGAGAGCAGCAGCAGGCAAGTTCATGGCACCGTGGCTGGCTCTGCTGCACAGGAGGGCAGGAAAAAGAGTGGGAGAGCGATAGTGATAAGGGATTCAATTGTAAGGGGAATAGATAGATGTTTCTGCGGCCGCAACCGAGACTCCAGGATGGTATGTTGCCTCCCTGGTGCAAGGGTCAAGGATATCTCGGAGCTGGTGCAGGACATTCTGAAAAGGGAGGGTGAACAGCCAGTTGTCGTAGTGCATATAGGTACCAACAATATAGGTAAAAAACGGGATGAGGTCCTACGAGACGAATTTAGGGGGCTAGCAGTTAAATTTTAAAGTAGGACCTCAAAAGTAGTAATCTCAGGATTGCTACCAGTGCCATGTGATAGTCAGAGTAGGAATCGCAGGATAGATCAAATGAATACTTGTCTTGAGCAGTGGTGCAGAAGGGAGGGATTCAAATTTCTGGGACATTGGAACTGGTCCTGGGGGAGGTGGGACCAGTACAAACCGGACGGTCTGCACCTGGGCAGGACCGGAACCAATGTCCAGCAAATTCACACTGTCCCGTAAGGCATTTTAGGTCAGCGACAAAGCTTGCCACGTTCTAGCCCTTGGAGTGATGGTGCATGTAAAAGCAATACCTGTCCATTAAGATGCTCTCCTTCGGCTAAGGTGTTCCCGAACCAGCATGCACAGCTCTATGTAAATCTTGTCCGTTGGTTTGTCCGGTGCCAGCAGATTTTTGAGGAGGCCATATATTGAAGACCCACATATGGTGAGGAGAATCGGCCTGTGCTTGACCGCCGTCTCAGCGTGTCCAGTTCGTTGGCCACGAAGTACTGGGTGAGATGCTCAACGAAGGCTTCCCAATCATCACCCTCAAAAAATCTCTCAAGAATACCAACGGCAGCCATTAACGCATGAAAGTTCGTGATCCGTTACTCGTTGCCAATTGTTATGTTCAGAATAACTCCACTGTATTGTAAGCTGAAACTGTTGTGACCTTGGTCTCTTTAATGTGACTCCAGAGGGAGGAAGCAGCATGGTGGATTGCCTTTTATACCTGCTTTCCCAGGGTGCACAGGTGACCCTTAGGTCTCCCACAAGTGTGCCCCCTGGTGGCAAGTCTTACATATTGGTGAGGTTTACATACATACATAACAGCTGCCATTTTAATCTGTCAGTTTAATGAAGAAGTCATTTACCTAAACAATGGCGCTTAAAAGGCATGTGGTCTGGGAGAGGAACGGGAGAGAGTTAATAAATGAGTTGCTCTATTAGAGCACTGAGCAGTATCAGGGCAACCAAAGTGCTGTGTCCACAGCTGCAGCAAGATAGCAGCAAAAGGAAAGCGTGAGAAAGCTAATAAAGAAAAAGAAAATGAACAATCAAAGCTAATATGTTACTGCGAACAAAAATCGATTAAGAACAGCAGTCTTTAGAAGTGCTTTGTGGTAAGCAAAGAAACAAAAAGGGCCACATTAAAGCAAAATTCTAAAGGGGCAAAGTGTGTTAAAAAGACAAGCCTGAAGGCTCTGTGCCTCAATGCGAGGAGTATTCGGAATAAAGTGGACGAATTAACTGCACAGATAGCAGTTAATGGATATGATGTAATTGGCATCACGGAGACATGGCTCCAGGGTGACCAAGTCTGGGAACTCAACATCCAGGGGTATTCAACATTTAGGAAAGATACACAGAGAGGAAAAGGAGGCGGGGTGGTTAAAGAGGAAATTAATGCAATAGTAAGGAAGGACATTGGCTTGGATGATATGGAATCGGTATGGGTGGAACTGCGGAATACCAAAGGGCAGAAAATGCTGGTGGGAGTTGTGTACAGGCCACCAAACAGTAGCAGTGAGGTTGGGGACAGCATCAAACAGGAAATAAGATGTGTGCAATAAAGGTACAGCAGTTATCATGGGCGACTTTAATTTACATATAGATTGGGCTAACCAAACTGGTAGCAATGCGGTAGAGGAGGATTTCCTGGAGTGTATTAGGGATGGTTTTCTGGACCAATATGTCGAGGAACCAACTAGAGAGCTGGCCATCCTAGACTGGGTAATGTGCATTGAGAAGGAACTAATTAGCAACCTTGGGGAAGAGTGACCATAATATGGTAGAATTCTTTATTAAGATGGAGAGTGACACAGTTAATTCAGAAACTAGGGTCCTAAACTTAAGGAAAGCTAACTTCGACGGCATGAGGTGTGAATTCGCTAGAACAGACGGGCAAATGATACTTAAAGGGTTGACGGTGGATAGGCAATGGCAAGCATTTATAGATCACATGGATGAACTTCAACAGTTGCACATCCCTGTCTCGGGTAAAAATAAAACAGGGAAGGTGGCTCAACCGTGGCTAACAAGGGAAATTAAGGAGAGTGTTAGATCCAAGGAAGAGGCATATAAATTGGCCAGAAAAAGCAGCAAACCTGAGGACTCGGAGAAATTTAGAATTCAGCAGAGGAGGACAAGGGGGAAATAGAGTACGAGAGGAAGCTTGCTGGGAATATAAAATCTGACTGCAAAAGCTTCTATAGATATGTGAAGAGAAAAAGATTAGTGAAGACAAACATAGGTCCCTTGCAGTCGGACTCAGGTGAATTAATAATGGGGAACAAAGAAATGGCAGACCAATTGAACAAATACTTTGGTTCTGTCTTCACGAAGGAAGACACAAATGACCTACCGGATATACTAGGGGACCGAGAGTCTAGTGAGAAGGAGGAACTGAAGGATATCCTTATTAGGCGGGAAATTATGTTGGGGAAATTGATGGGATTGAAGGCCGACAAATCCCCGGGGCCTGATTGTCTGCATCCCAGAGTACTTAAGGAGGTGGCCCTCGAAATAGTGGATGCATTCGTGATCATTTTCCAACAGTCTATCGACTCTGGATCAGTTCCTATGGACTGGAGGGTAGCTAATGTAACACCACTTTTTATAAAGGGAGGGAGAGAAAAAACGGGAAATTATAGACTGGTTAGCCTGACATCAGTAGTGGGGAAAATGTTGGAATCAATTATTAAGGATGAAATAGCAGCGCATTTGGAAAGCAGTGACAGGATTGGTCCAAGTCAGCATGGATTTGTGAAAGGGAAATCATACTTGACAAATCTTCTGGAATTTTTTGAGGATGTAACTAGTAGAGTGGACAAGGGAGAACCAGTGGATGTGGTGTATTTGGACTTTCAAAAGGCCTTTGACAAGGTCCCACATAAGAGATTGGTGTGCAAATTCAAAGCGCATGGTATTGGGGGTAATGTATTGACGTGGATAGAGAACTGGTTGGCAGACAGGAAGCAGAGAGTAGGGATAAACGGGTCCTTTTCAGAATGGCAGGCAGTGACTAGTGGAATGCCGCAGGGCTCAGTGCTGGGACCCCAGCTCTTTACAATATACATTAATGATTTGGATGAAGGAATTGAGTGTAATATCTCCAAGTTTGCAGATGACACTAAACTGGGTGGCGGTATGAGCTGTGAGGAGGATGCTAAGAGGCTGCAGGATGATTTGGACAGGTTAGGCGAGTGGGCAAATGCAGTATAATGTGGATAAATATGAGGTTATCCACTTTGGTGGAAAAAACACAAAGGCAGAATATTATCTGAATGGCGGCAGATTAGGAAAAGGGGAGGTGCAACGAGACCTGGGTGTCATGGTTCATCAGTCATTGAAAGTTGGCATGCAGGTACAGCAGGCGGTGAAGAAGGCAAATGGCATGTTGGCCTTCATAGCTAGGGGATTTGAGTATTGGAGCAGGGAGGTCTTACTGCAATTGTACAGGGCCTTGGTGAAGCCTCACCTGGAATATTGTGTTCAGTTTTGGTCTCCTAATCTGAGGAAGGACATTCTTGTTATTGAGGGAGTGCAGTGAACGTTCACCAGACTGATTCCAGGGATGGCTGGACTGGCATAAGAGGAGAGACTGGATCAACTGGGCCTTTATACACTGGAGTTTAGAAGGATGAGAGGGGATCTCATAGAAACGTATAAGATTCTGACGGGACTGGACAGGTTAGATGCAGGAAGAATGTTCCCGATGTTGGGGAAGTCCAGAACCAGGGGACACAGTCTTAGGATAAGGGGTAGGCCATTTAGGACTGAGATGAGGAGAAACTTCTTCACTCAGAGAGTTGTTAACCTAAGGAATTCCCTACCGCAGAGAGTCGTTGATGCCAGTTCATTGGATGTATTCAAGAGGGAGTTAGATATGGCCCTTACGGCTAAAGGGATCAAGAGGTATGGAGAGAAAGCAGGAAAGGGGTACTGAGGTGAATGATCAGCCATGATCTTATTGAATGGTGGTGCAGGCTCAAAGGGCCGAATGGCTTACTCCTGCACCTATTTTCTATGTTTCTATGTGTACAGGCTTAAAATGGCTATTAACCTCCTGGTTTGTTATCCTGGGTCTGGTTTTGACAGGCTGTGATTCTAAAGCTTTGTAAAGGAAAGTGTATTAAACTGATGAGAGCGCCACAATGATAAGCTTTTAGTTATGATGGAAAGAGAGAATTAGCTGCCTTAATCAATGGTGCCTTAAACAAACACAGTGGTGGGTTATTTAGAAAGTAATCTAATGCGCGTGTGTGCACATAATGAATGAAGCATGAATCAAACCACTGCCAGATATTTAGGCAGCAACTTGCATTTTGGTTTCTTAAAGTTGCATTAACGATGGTGTATTCATTTTTGAATAAAATGTAGAGTAGCAAATCCATTCAATTTGTTCTTTGACACTACAATGAAAATGTTGTACCTTGTCATTTAAAACAAAAGAAGGCTGCTAGTCTAGTAAGGAGGAGGAACTGAGGGAAATCCTTATTAGTCGGGAAATTGTGTTGGGGAAATTGATGGGATTGAAGGCTGATAAATCCCCAGGGCCTGATGGACTGCATCCCAGAGTACTTAAGGAGGTTTCCTTGGAAATAGTGGATGCATTGACAGTCATTTTCCAACATTCCATTGACTCTGGATCAGTTCCTATCGAGTGGATGGTAGCCAATGTAACCCCACTTTTTAAAAAAGGAGGGAGAGAGAAAACAGGGAATTATAGACCGCTCAGCCTGACATCGGTAGTGGGTAAAATGATGGAATCAATTATTAAGGATGTCATAGCAGTGCATTTGGAAAGAGGTAATATGATAGGTCCAAGTCAGCATGGATTTGTGAAAGGGAAATCATGCTTGACAAATCTTCTGGAATTTTTTGAGGATGTTTCCAGTAGAATGGACAAGGGAGAACCAGTTGATGTGGTATATTTGGACTTTCAGAAGGCTTTCGACAAGGTCCCACATAAGAGATTAATGTGCAAAGTTAAAGCACATGGGATTGGGGGTAGTGTGCTGACATGGATTGAGAACTGGTTGTCAGACAGGAAGCAAAGAGTAGGAGTAAATGTGTACTTTTCAGAATGGCAGGCAGTGACTAGTGGGGTACCGCAAGGTTCTGTGCTGGGGTCTTAGCTGTTTACACTGTACATTAATGATTTAGACGAGGGGATTAAATGTAGTATCTCCAAATTTGCGGATGACACTAAGTTGGGTGGCAGTGTGAGCTGCGAGGAGGATGCTATGAGGCTGCAGAACGACTTGGATAGGTTAGGTGAGTGGGCAAATGCATGGCAGATGAAGTATAATGTGGATAAATGTGAGGTTATCCACTTTGGTGGTAAAAACAGAGAGACAGACTATTATCTGAATGGTGACAGATTAGGAAAAGGGGAGGTGCAAAGAGACCTGGGTGTCATGGTACATCAGTCATTGAAGGTTGTCATGCAGGTACAGCAGGCGGTTAAGAAAGCAAATGGCATGTTGGCCTTCATAGCGAGGGGATTTGAGTACAGGGGCAGGGAGGTGTTGCTACAATTGTACAGGGCCTTGGTGAGGCCACACCTGGAGTATTGTGTACAGTTTTGGTCTCCTAATCTGAGAAAGGACATTCTTGCTATTGAGGGAGTGCAGCGAAGGTTCACCAGACTGATTCCTGGGATGGCGGGACTGACATATCAAGAAAGACTGGATCAACTGGGCTTGTATTCACTGGAGTTCAGAAGAATGAGAGGGGACCTCATAGAAACGTTTAAAATTCTGACGGGGTTAGACAGGTTAGATGCAGGAAGAATGTTCCCAATGTTGGGGAAGTCCAGAACCAGGGGACACAGTCTAAGGATAAGGGGGAAGCCATTTAGGACCGAGATGAGGAGGAATTTCTTCACCCAGAGAGTGGTGAACCTGTGGAATTCTCTACCACAGAAAGTTGTTGAGGCCAATTCACTAAATATATTCAAAAAGGAGTTAGATGAAGTCCTTACTACTAGGGGAATCAAGGGGTATGGTGAGAAAGCAGGAATGGGGTACTGAAGTTGCATGTTCAGCCATGAACTCATTGAATGGCGGTGCAGGCTACAAGGGCCGAATGGCCTACTCCTGCACCTATTTTCTATGTTTCTATGTAATATATGTACCTGCGAGTATGCTCAGGTTTGTAGAGTTGTTGCATTGTGATTGGCTTAACCAGTCACATGATGTTCATAAGACTCAATAAAACCCCAGTCAGTTCGGTCTAGGTCAACCACGATGAGGTATGCAGTTGTTAGCCTAGTGGATGAACTGGTAACGTGATAGTTAAACCTTTGTTAATAAACCAACTAGTTCTTAATAGCAATGTGTTACTAGGAATTCTTAAGCAAAGAACCCATGAAGTAAAAACATTACAGTTGCGCGAGTGAGCCAGGCGATTTTTTACATATCTCTTCGAACCTCCGATGGCTGCAAGCCCTCAGATTAGAGCCTAATATCAAGGTTCCAATCTGCCTTTTGGAAATGTGCTGACTTTTTAAAATCATTCATTTCTCAGCCATGTCACCAAATAAATAGTTAGTACAAATGCTCTGGCCATAATCAATTGGGTTGAGCAAGAGGAAGGTTTTGCTTTCAGCACTTGAATGAGCGGAGGTAGCAGGCTAATCTTAACCTGTCTCCTTCAGTACATAGACCAGATTCGCTCTTAAAGTCTCTCTTGATAGCCCTGAGTGACAGGCTTGTGTATCTGTAGAACTGGAGCTTGGATTTAATGAAAGAATCTATAGCTCAATATATGATAGCAAGAGAGAGAGAGAGAGAGGAGTGTTAGCGGAGACCTGAACCGCAAAACACAGTGATGCAGAGCTGTTGTAAACCACATATTTTATTTGAAATAATCTGTTCAGCCTGAAAAGGAAAATTACTCTAATTAATAGTTGGATAATTCGATAAATTTCTTCCGGATCCCTGACCCAAGTGGGGGGGGATGTCTGATCCATGGGCAGGGATCTGATGGTGGGGGAACTTGGAGGGCTTGGAATAAGTGCTCCTCCTCCCCCTGGCCCACAAGCAATGCTCCCCAAGGCTGTCCTCACCTCGCTGCCATGTTTCCCGAAGCATGGGAAACCCAACCGTCCACAGTTAAACCTGCAAAGCAGGTTAAATCCAAGGCTTGCAGCTTCATTAACATATTTAAAATGCCAACCCGCCTCCTGTTCCGCCTCAGTAAAATCTGGAAATCGGCGTGTTGGAGCAGGCTTCCCGACACGCTGAGAATTTTTTGCCCATTTAACCTCCCACCTGCACCCGCTCACCGTTGTTAAAACTCCCCCCATGATGTCCAATATTTGACAGCGATTTAGAGGAATAAGCACTCACCTTGTGCTGTGTTCTCCACAGCTCTTCCTCCTTCATACTGATTGCAACATGAAGAAGCATTACTGGGTGACATTAGAAGCATGTTTATGTGGGTTGAAGGGGTTGACATGAATGAGAGGACCAAGTGTATTCTAGCCAAATTTGCTGACCCAAAGATAGGTGGGAAAGCAAGTTGTGAGGAGGACACAGAGTCTGCAAAGGCATATAGGGCTAGAACCTCCACCTTTGTGCTTATCACCCAAAAATGGGCGTTATTTCCGGCGTGGGCGGTAAAAAAGGGTTTTCGGATCGCCGGCTTCTCGCCCATTCTCAGAGCACCGAGTCTCCATTTTTGAAAATGGGAGTTACCGTGAGCGATATGAAATGGGCGGTAGCATCAAATTTTTTTGACCTTCTGCCGTAAAGTGTGGCTGTCCTTAGCAATGGCATGGCGACGCTCGATTCCCACGATTCAGGAGGTCAAGGGTCATCATGACATGCGCAGAAGAGGAGACAGAGAGAGAGGGAGCTCAGAGGGACTGAAGGCGTGTCTGGGTGTGGTGTGGCTGCTTTGGGAGGAAGGACGGAGACTTTAGAGCTTCACAGCAAGTAGGCAAACATAAATTAGCTGTTACCAGCCACATATTTGGCCTATAATGGAGAGAAAGGAGGAGGCATCACAGCACGCTGTGGAGACTGACGCTGGAGAGAGAAGTGAGGTGGGAGAGGAGCACATTGGAGGGCGCAAAAGAGCCATGAGGTTCTCGGACGAGGCAAATGCCTCCCTCCTGCAGGAGGTCGAGTTATGCTGGGGTGATTTGACACAGGGCGGGTGTGGGAAGCCCACCCCAAAGGCTTACCAGAGGATATGGACCGAGATAGCAGAGGTGGTCTCGTCGGCGACCAATGAGGTTCGTGAGGGCAACCAATGCCGCATACAATGGAACAACCTTGTGGGATCCGCAAGAGTAAGTATTGCATTGATTTACATGTACTTATGTATTTATATAATTTGATTTGTAACAGTCATGAGTGACTATCATCAGATGTGAGGCCTTTCACTTTTACCGGGAATGTTTTACTCAAAGCCTGCGATCATGGTGTACGTCTTTAGATAAAGAATGTTAATTTTCATAATAATCATGATTACATCTGTCGGTTCTGTGTTGTATCAGTGTCTGTGACAGTACCTAGCAATGATATCATGCAATGATCTCATGCCATGTCGTCCTGTCACCTTTTACAGAAAAAGCTATCGATGATGAGGTCCGTGCAGAGGCGAACGGGTGGGGGGCCACCAGTCACCAGCGACATCACAGAGATGGAGGAGCGAGTGCTCGCACTCGTGGGGAAGCATCCCCGGACAGCCACGGACGTAGCTGCAGACCCTGAAGTGATGCCACATGAGTAAAACTTACACCATTGCGTAATGTAACGTCAATAGATGCCACACCCACTCATATCCAAACAATCATATATGATAGATGATTTCTAAAATTGTCATAGAAATAATGTTGGCCTAATGAAAATCATTGCAATGCAAATGTGTTGATGTTCATGAAATGTGATGTCTGCGATGATTTTGATGGCGGTGGTGCTTTTGTCGTGCATATGCTGTGTGTAGCGCTGGACTCACCTTATGACACTAGCACCCCTTTCTCCTCTAATAACCACATTTGTGTTTTGCAGCTCAGCCAGCAGCGCGTCCCAAGGCAAGGTCACAGAGGCCAGAAGGTGGGGGCGCGGGGCCCGACTCTCCAGATGATCCAACATCGGGTGCTGAGGAGCTCCAATTTTCGTCCGTCAATCCGTTGGGTCTATTCTCCACGGATGAGAGTGCCGACTTCAAGGAACCTGCATTGCCACGCTCCAGAAACCATTCCACCCCAAGGAGAGATGGTACAATTGTCCAGAAGGACTGTAGACATTGGTGACCAGCTCATCGAAGCATTGGAGGCATATCCCGACAGCTAGCCACCATGACTGAGTACATTCCGCACATGGTGGAGTCCTTTGATGCGATAGCCAGGAACACTGCTGGCACAGTCCTCCCAGTGGTCCCCGAGCACGGCACTCCATCTCTAGGTTTCGCACCACCACTGCGAACAACAGATGATAGCAAAGACCAAGATCCTGCTTCTGCATCAGAGAATGTTGCCCCCTCGGCACCCCCCGCTCCCGTACCCATGCAATGACCGCATTTGCCTTCATCCCCCCCAATGAGGCACTGCCTGAGGAGCTCCTCGGCCAGGCCTATGGAGCGAGGAGGGGAAGGGGTAGAGGTGGGGAGAAAGGGAGGGGGGAAGGAAAGTGAGGTGCATGTCCGTAGGTGATGGCTGTGTTATACCTCCATCTGGGTGTATGCAATTTGTTGTAATGTATGGGGGCTGGGGATCACCCTCCTGTTTTGCCTTTGTATTCTGTGTTGCTGGACATGTTGAACATTTGATTGACGTCAGTGGTGGAAAAAGTGGGGTGTGGGCGGGGGTTGGGTGTTTGCCTGTGATACTTACGATTTCAGACCAATGTTGGTATAACATTTTTGTTATTGAACATAACCTTGTTGCGCATTGTCTCAGATAGCTGCACCATTACATACTGGTGATTCCGTAACATGAAAGTGTTAAATACAACTTAACTTTAACTGGCAACAAGGTGATGGACACCATCGATGTCTGAGCTGCACACACACAGCAGTGTGTCAGCGTTGACACTCACATCAACGTTCTTTCAGGCAAATCGTTCAGATATCAGCTCCTCACGTAAGAGTCTTGCAGCTATGTAGCCACCACGGGCCCTTTCCTGCGGTCTGGAAAGGGTCATGGGCATGCTTTCATAGCCAGTCTGACTGTCTGGCCCTAGGTCAGCGTCCAGCCCCTCATCGTCCTCTTCCTCTCTCTCCTGAGGTGGAGCATCAGTGCCTTCTGGCAATTCTTGGCCCCTCCTGATAGCCAGGTTGTGCAGCATTGAGCACACGACCACGAATTTACCTACTTACTCAGGGTTGTATTGTAGCTCCCCTCCTGAGTGATCAAGACATCTGAAGCGCTGCTTAAGCACAGTTATTGTTTGATGGGCCCATTGCATTGAAAGTATAATAGCGATTGATCAGAAGCAATGATCTCCTCACTAAAATACACCTGGAGTAAAGCCCCAATAGTCCAGAGTCTGAAAATATGTCTGATGAGTTGGTCACTTCACCTGAGAAGAACTCCAGAGTCAATACAAACTTCCCCAAAGTTCAGGCAGCCTTTTGAATGAAGTGACCTGCGATATTAAAAATGCCAGCCCTACCGCTGGCGTTCATTCAGAACAGTTCCACTTTTTGTGGCCGTTTTTTTGGGGGAACCATATTTTGGCCGTTATGTGTGTGAGGTGGTAAAAGCAACAGTGGGCGATCTCCTGGGCGTTAGTTTCGGCAAATGTGCTCTTTATGACAAAAAAAAATGGGTGGACGGTATTACTGAATTTTGCCGTTAATTTCGTGCGGAAAGTAACGCTGGACGATTTTATGGGCATTGATTTCGCCCATTCTGATGATTCCGCCCCAAAAAAGTGGGCAGACAGTAATATTTTTTCCCCTCATTAAGCACATGGGGAAAGTAACGCTCGGCAATAAATTTCCTAAAATTGCCCGTCACTTTCCATTTTGTGCCAAAATGGGCGATATACGGGCGTTATACGTCATTTCAGCAGTAAAATGGGCGTTCAGTGGGCGTTAAGCATGCAAAAAAAGTGGAGGTTCTAGCCCATAGATAGGTGAGTGGGCAAAAATTTGGCATATGGAGTATAATGTGGGAAAATGTAAGGTTATCCACTTTGGGAGGAAGAATAGAAAAACAAAATATTATTTAAATAGAGAGAGACTACAGAATGCTGCGGTACAGAGGGATCTGGGTGTCCTCGTACATAAAACACAAAAAGTCAGTATGCAGGTACAGCAGGTAATTAGGAAAGCAAATGGAATGTTGGCCTTTATTGCAAGGGGGATAGAGTATAAAAGTAGGGAAGTCTTGCTACAATTGTACAGGGTATTGGTGAAACCAAACTGTACAGTTTTGGTTCCCTTATTTAAGGAGGGAAATACTTGCATTGGAGGCAGTTTAGAGAAGGTTCAGTAGGCTGATTCCTGGGATGAAGGGGCTGTCTTATGAAGAAAGGTTGAGCAGGTTGGGCCTGTACTCATTGGAGCTTAGAAGAATGAGAGGTGATCTTATTGAAATACACAAGATTATAAGAGAGCTTGACAGGGTAGATGCTGAGAGGATGTTGCCCCTCATGGGGGAATCTAGAACTAGGAGGCATAGTTTCAGAATAAGGGGTCACCCATTTAAGATGGAGATAAGGAGGAATTTATTCTCTTAAGGGTTGTGAATCTTTAGAATTCTCTACCCAGAGAGCTGTGGAAGCTGAGTCATTGAATATATTCAAGGCTGAGATAGACAGACTCTTGGACTACAGGGGAGTCGAGGGTTATGGGGAACAAGCAGGAAAGTGGAGTTAGGCCAAGATCAGATCAGTCATGATTGTATTGAATAGCAGAGTAGGCTCGAGGAGTGTATGGCCTATTCTGGCTCCTATTTCTTATGTTCTCATGTTCTCATGTTCTTATGGGTTACATTAGGGTAATTTTGACTTTGTGCGATAGTGCGAAACGGGAGATAACCAATCGGCAGCCCCATTCACATCTC
This sequence comes from Pristiophorus japonicus, assembly GCF_044704955.1. Lineage (NCBI taxonomy): Eukaryota > Metazoa > Chordata > Chondrichthyes > Pristiophoridae > Pristiophorus > Pristiophorus japonicus. The sequence continues at coordinate 143,525,439 of NC_091991.1, forward strand.
TTCCATTTGTGACGTCAATGAAAATTTTAAAAATCAGGACAGATGTAAAAAGTGCTGCCGACTCTCTATCGCCCGTTTCACACTGTCGCACAAAATCAAAGCCAACTGCGCGCACCAATAATATTGGTCTGTCACGTGTTGTCACCGTGCTCCAGTTTGAGCGCGTGTGAGTGATGATGAAAACATCGAAGTAACGTCAGCCATGCTGGCTAAGCAGCCCTAACTTGCTCGAAAGAATAAAAAAAGGACAGGTTTTATGTTTGTCGTGCAAAATTCAAAGATCCTAAGAAATGCTGAGAGCATCCATTCGATGCAATCTTTTGACAAGCTATTTTTGCTCAGGGATTCCATGATTTGTGTCGTATTTTTATACACCTATTTTTTCGCAGCACAATATGGTAAGATGTGGACGGGACGCCTGCCATTTAGTGCTGTACCCTGCCATGTGCACTGAGCTCACTGTATCGCTCACGCCTGGCTTGCTGCAGTGTCACATTGTGATGAATGTGCTTGCTGGAGTCGCAGTTTGAAACAGATGTGTACCCTGCCAGAGCTGTCCTCTGGGGGATTGTGACAGTCATACCCAATTCAGCATTGCACCTCCTGATTGATTATTATGTGCGCTGCCAACCAGACAGTTTCTTAAAGCCTCCGCTTAATTCACTTCTATAAATACCTCCCTTTCTTCCCCGCAACCCCCCACCTCCCCCTTTCACGGTGGCAGTTTTCGATTCCCTTTGAGTTTGTTGTAAGATTAATAGTCACTGTCTCTTGAAAGCAGTCCTTATCGACCAGCTCGTGCTCTCGATTGTGGAGAATGGCTTTAGAAGTAAATGTACATTCCTGCAGCCCTAGATGTTGAAGGGGAATAGAAGGTAACTGGAAGATAAAAATAGTACAATGCCTCGCTCAAAGCTTCTGAACCCTACTCTCACACCGATTACTCAAAGCCTGCAGCACTGACACAATGAGATCATTTCTGCTGCTGTGGAGGAATACATTAATATATTCTAGGCCAGCAGCCCTGGGAAAAACACCAGATTCATCATTTGCTTTTGTTAAACTTACACGGTGCAGAAGTATTGAGATTTCACCTACATTCGCCCAACCGAACTTCACCAATAACTTTCCACGCCGCTGTTTTCCTTCCAGATTATCCACCTGTCAGGGATCTCATAACTGGCAGATGCATATTTGAAAATCCTTCTGTTTTGGAAAGCAGTAGCTCGCAGTGGCGCATTTAAGCATCGACTTTAAGCCTACCCGCCCAGCGGGAATGATGTAGAAGGGGGGTTAAAATGGCAGTCGGGTGCTACTTGTCATGTTCCCGCCATGTTCGGGTCTGCACCACACCCCGCCATTTTAACTCCTGCCTTTTTGACTGCGTTGATGCCGTCTGCCACAGACAGGCGGGACCCTCGTAAATATTGCAATGTCAGGGTCTGATGAGGTCATTCAGACTCCTATGCCAATTTAACAAAGCATCGCGCAGATAACACACAGTCTCAGGATCTGGGCCAGAGAAGGCCCACGCAGGTTTGATTTTTTTTTTAAGTGTTTAACGTTTCCTTGTGAACCAGGAATGTATGCACCTGTGAGTATGCTCACAGTTTGTACAGCTGTTGCTCCCGGGTACCCCTGGAGATGGAGCACGCGGTGTCCACCGGTACGCTAGTGGCCTTCTGTGAGAGGTGGGCGCCGGAGGGACTGGAGTGCATCGTTACCCCCGGCAACCAAATTTTAATTTGATTTTATATGTTTTAAAGTTTAATTTGTTTTAATTGCTGGGTTTTTAGTGTACCCCTCCCCTTTTATAGGGGGCACTTGTATATATATCACTGGTTTTGGCAGTGTTGGGTGGCAGTGTGAGCTGCGAGGAGGATGCTATGAGGCTGCAGTATAGGTAAGGTGAGTGGGCAAATGCATGGCAGATGAAGTATCATGTGGATAAATGTGAGGTTATCCACTTTGGTGGTAAAAACAGAGAGACAGACTATTATCTGAATGGTGACAGATTAGGAAAAGGGGAGGTGCAATGAGACCTGGGTGTCATGGTATATCAGTCATTGAAGGTTGGCATGCAGGTACAACAGGCGGTTAAGAAAGCAAATGGCATGTTGGCTTTCATAGCGAGGGGATTTGAGTACAGAGGCAGGGAGGTGTTACTACAGTTGTACAGGGCCTTGGTGAGGCCACACCTGGAGTATTGTGTACAGTTTTGGTCTCCTAACTTGAGGAAGGACATTCTTGCTATTGAGGGAATGCAGCGAAGGTTCACCAGACTGATTCCCGGGATGGCGGGACTGACATATCAAGAAAGACTGGATCAACTGGGCTTGTATTCACTGGAGTTCAGAAGAATGAGAGGGGATCTCATAGAAACGCTTAAAATTCTGACAGGTTTAGACAGGTTAGATGCAGGAAGAATGTTCCCAATGTTGGGGAAGTCCAGAACCAGGGGTCACAGTCTAAGGATAAGGGGTAAGCCATTTAGGACCGAGATGAGGAGAAACTTCTTCACCCAGAGAGTGGTGAACCTGTGGAATTCTCTACCACAGAATGTTGTTGAGGCCAATTCACTAAATATATTCAAAAAGGAGTTAGATGTAGTCCTTACTACTAGGTGGATCAAGGGGTATGGCGAGAAAGCAGGAATGGGGTACTGAGGTTGCATGTTCAGCCATGAACTCATTGAATGGCAGTGCAGGCTAGAAGGGCCGAATGGCCTACTCCTGCACCTATTTTCTATGTTTCTATGTTTTACTGCCCAAAAAAAACAACAAGAAACACAAAAATCACCAGAAAAAAAACAAAAAAAAAGGGCATGTTTGGAGTGTCCCCCAGATCGGGGGGGGGGGGGGGGGGCACTTGACTTAAATGTTTAATTTTGTCTTCAAAAGAGTTGTAGAGCTGTTGCTCCAGGGTGCCCCTGGAGATGGGGCACGAGGTGTCCACCGGTACGCTAGCGGCCTTCCGCGAGAGGTGGGCGCCGGAGGGACTGGAGTGCATCATCACCCCCCGGGAACAGAATTTTCATTTAATTTGGTAAAGTTCACAGTTGATTTGGAAATTTCTGGGTTTAAGTGCCCTTACTAAAAGAGGGTAGTTGATTTATAAGTTTTAACTAAAATAGCTGTCGAGCTGTTGCATTGTGAGTGGCTGAGCCAGTCACGTGATGTTCATAAGACTCAATACAACCCCCAGTCAGCTGGGTTTCGGTCAGCCACGATGGGGCATGCAGTTGTGAGCCAAGTGGATGAACTGGTAATGTGTAATGTGATTGTTAAACCTTTGTTAATAAACCAACTAGTTCTTATTAGCAATGTGTTGCTCGGAATTCTAAAGCAAAGAACCCATGAAGCAAATACATTACAAGCAGGAGTGCTCCTCCAGGCCCCAAGAGCAGACCATGGGCTTGCACTGCTCCTCGGACCTCCCCTCCTCACCTCAACTGCAAAGCCCTCCCTCGCCCCTCGCTGATCCACTTATCTTGACTGCTGAGGACAAATTCCTCGGGGCCTCAGCACGGCTTCCCACCATGCAAATTCCCGCTCCCACCCACCGGCCTGCACATCATTCCTGATGGCTTTGGGCTGCAGTCAGCCAGAATGACCAAATTTAAGTGAGACCCGGTAGTTAAAATAGCCCAGGTCACAGACTGGCACCGTCACGGCACTCCCCCCACTCCCCCCCACCGCCCCTCCCCTCCCCCCCGGCCCCTGCCGCCCCAACTCTCTCACTCCCTCAGCACTGCACTGGAATGTCAGCTTAGATTTGGTGCTCAAGTCGCTGGAGTGGGGCTCGAACACACAACCTTCTGACTGAGCCATGGCTGACATCATTAAAGGACAACACAAATGAGAAATGGTAAGGCTGAACAAAACCTGTCTGCAGTAGGATAGCAAGCCCACTACTGTAAGAGGTACAAAAGCAAAATATTGTGGATGCTGGAATCTGAAATAAAAGCAGAAAATGCTGGCAATTTCAGCGGGTCAGGCAGCATCTGTGGGAAGGATCCCCTTGCCCTCACCTTTAACCTCACCAGCCTCCATGTTCAACGGATCATCCTCCGCCATTTCCACCACCTCCAGCGTGACCCCACCACCAATCATATCTTCCCCTCCCCTCCCCTCTCAGCGTTCCGAAGGGACTGCTCCCTCCGCGACACCCTGGTCCATTCCACAGTCACCCATGCATCCGCTCCCCTTTCCACAGCACCTTCCCGTGCAAGCGCAGGAGATGCAACACCTGCCCTTTTACATCCTCCCTTCCCACTATTCAGGGCCCCAAACACTCCTTCCAGGTGAAACAGCGATTTACTTGAACTTCTTCCAATTTAGTATACGGTATTCGCTGCTCACGATGTGGTCTCCTCTACATTGGGGAGACCAAGCGTAGATTGGGTGACCGCTTTGAGGAACACCTCTGTTCAGTCCGTAAGTGTGACCCTGAGCTTCCGGTCACCTGTCACATTAATTCTCCACTCCACTCCCACTCTGATCTCTCCATCGTTGGACTTCTGCACTGTTCCAATGAAGCTCAACGCAAGTTCGATGAACAACATCCCATCTTTCATTTAGCCACTTTACAGCCTTCTGGACTCAACATGGAGTTCAACAATTTCACAGCATAACCTCTGCCCATCTTTGGCTCCCTTCCACTCCGCCCCGCGACCCCCCCCCCCCCCACCCACCACTCCCGCACCACCCCCATCTTATGTTTTTTTTCTTTTTTTCTTTTTCTCTTCTTTTTTTTCTCTCTTTGTCTCTAATGGCAGCTGGTCATTATTCTGCCATTCACACTCTATCCAGATTAACCTTTATCTAACTTCTGTCATTACCATTTCAATTTGGCCCATCATCCCTTTTGTCTCTCTAATCTCTCCTGCCTTCCACTCTATCACAGACCTTCCCTTTTGTTCTTTCTTCCCCTCCCTCTCTCAGTGCTTATTAAGGAGGTGTTCTTTTTGAACCTTCACCAGTTCTGACGAAGGGTCGTTGACCCGAAACGTTAACTCTGTTTTTCTCTCCGCAGATGCTGCCTGACCCACTGAGATTTCCAGTACTTTCTGTTTTTATTATTATAAGAGGTACAACCATTTGGGTTTGATTCACACTGTCTGCTTTCAAATACACTTGTGCTGATATTAAAAATGTAGGTCAATTCTTTTTCTTTTGACTAATTTTTTGGGGGAAGAGTTTGATGAATGTAGTTGAGTTGTTACTTGAACTACAAAGAAATTTCAAACAAAAACTCACCTTGCCAGAGTGCTATTTTTTTTCTTGGCTCCTGAGAATAGCATTATATTCAGGGACAGCTGTAGCTAAATTTGAACCAACATTTGACCTTGTACCTTGTAATGTCTGTAAACTTGTAATGTTTGTAGCTCCACACTGTGGATGTGGACGTATTGTGTACTGCAGCTGCAGAGTTAATAAATAAACAGATCCAGGCAGATTCCGGAGGCTTCCGAGAGAGCTGCCTGCTATGTGGGAAGCTGGGTGTGCTTGTGCTCTGTGAATATATCACATTTGGCAATGAGATGGGATTTTTCGGATATTTTAAAGCTTAAAGTTTGTTGGTGAAAGATTCATGTTTGTAGCTCCACACTGTGGATGTGGACGTATTATGTACTGCAACTGCACAGTTAATAAATAAACAGAACCAGGCAGATTCCAGAGACTTCCGAGAGAGCTGCCTGCCATGTCGGAAGCTGGGTGTGCTTGTGCTCTGTGAATATATCACATTTGGCGATGAGGATGGGATTTTTCAGATGATTTAAAGCTCAAATTTTGTTGGTGAAGGATTCAGCCAGCCGACAGAGAGACTTTGGAAGTTTCTGTCTTTGGAAAAAAGCTACAAAATCTGAGGTAAAATACAGCACACGGTGTGAACAGCTAGAGATTAAAATGGCAGGTGTAATCGGACATTTGGTGGAATATAGACACAACTGGAAACGTTTTAAAGCATACATGGATCGGCTAGAAATGTATTTCACTGCAAATAACATAATCGAAGTTCCAGACAATGCAGTCCAGAACTGGGTTGTATTGGAACGTAAGAAAGCGATCTTCTTATCAAAGGCGGGTCTGGCATTGTACGAAACCCTTGTAAATCTGCTTGTGCCTGACGAGCCAAAGGACACAACAGTTAAAGAGATTTTAACAATGCTGGAGCAGCACTATAACCCAAACTGTTAGAAATTGCTGAAAGCTATCATTTTGGGATTCGGAATCAAAAGGCTGATGAAACTATCAGTGATTACATTATAGCATTAAAAAAGCTATCGATGCACTGTAATTTTGGAAACTTTCAAAACCGAGCATTACGGGATCGTTTTGTTTGTGGGGTGAAAAATGATGCGATCAGAAGGAAGTTATTGATGACGGATGACTTGACTTTTGAGATTGATTGTCAGACAGCGAGGTCGATGAGCATGGCCGAACAATATTCCCGAGAATTAAATAATGATTACGGTCGTCAGTCAACCGAGGTAAATCACCTGCAGGTTCAAAGTAAAAGACGGTGGGGGCCCAAAGTCTCAGAAACTGGAAATTCTCACAGAGCATCGAATTCGTGCTATAGGTGCCTGGGACAACACATTGCTCAAAGTTGTCCATACGTGAAGGCAGAGTGTTTCTTCTGCAGAAAGATCAGGCATCTTGCAAAGGCATGCCGACTGAAGGGTAAACCAGTTTTTAAAGCTATGAGTCCAGTGTTCAAAGCTATGAGTAGAAATCCCAAGAGACTACATAGCATGGAAGAACAACAACAGAACGAGAAGATGTTAGAATTACACGTCATTAGGAGCACGAGGTTAACGGACAGCGATTCGGAAAGCATCAAAATCCACATAAATATTGCGGGATTCAAGATACCAATGGAAATTGACACGATTGCATCCGTGAGTGTAGTACCGGAGTCACTGTACCTCGACAAATTGTGTGATTTCCAACTGGAGAAATCCAAGATAGAGCTGCGAGGCTACTCGGGAGAGAAAATTCCTGTGGTAGGTCGTAGCACCGTACTAGTGAAATATAAAGATCAATTTCAGAACTTGCCTCTAATAGTTGTGAAAGGAGACAAGTCTGCCTTACTAGGAAGAAATTGGTTGAGCTCACTGAAGTTGGATTGGAGTAAGATTTTCTGTGTGGAAGCAAGATTTTCATCAACGGATAAGGTTATCAAGAAGTATCCGAAGGTGTTCTGCGAAATGGGCAGTCCGATCCAAGGCTTCAAGGCGAGTGTCAGGGTACAGAAGGACGCTAGATCGGTTTACTACAAGCCATGTTCCATACCATATGCACTCAAGGAGAAAGTTGAGCAAGAACTCAAAAGACTAGAGACTGAGTACATTATCTGTAAGATCGACCGATGTAATTGGGCTTCACCCATTGTTGTTGTACCTATGTCTGATGGTAAGGTAAGATTGTATGGTGATTATAAAGTAACCGTAAACCAGGTTCCAGAGGGTAATGTCCCCAATACATTGCTGAATATAGAAGATTTGTTCACAACACTGACAGGTGGTCAGATCTTCTCAAAACTGGATCTTACGAATGCCTGCTTACAGCTTGAACTCGATGAGGAGTCCAAGTCATGTTTGACTATAAATACTCATCTAGGCCTATATCAAATTAATAGGCTGCCATTTGGAGTGTCTTCCACCCCTGCCATATTCCAAGGAGTGATGAACCAGATTTTGCAAGGTATTGAAGGGGTAGTATGTTATTTGGATGACATACTAATGTCAGCACCAAATAGGCAAATTCATAATAACATATTGAATGAAGTCCTCAAACAGCTAGAGAAGCACAGAGTACGAGTGTCTGCTCGTAGGTGTGAGTTATTTAAAAACTCAGTGGAGTACTTAGTGTACAGAGTAAACAAAGATGGATTACATCCAACCATGGAAAAATTGGATGCAATTAGAAATGCACCCATTCCCAGGAATGTCACTGAACTTTGTTCATTCTTGGGTCTTTTGAACTATTATGGGAAGTTCCTACCAAATTTGACTACAGTATTACATCCACTGAATTAACTTTTGAAAAAACAGGTCCATTGGAAGTGGTCAAAAGAATGCGATACAGCATTCAAGGAGGGTAAAAGCAAATTGGTAGAGAGCACCATGTTAGTTCACTATGACGTATCTAAGGAGATTAAGCTAGTATGTGATGCCTCTCCCTATGGAGTTGGGGCAGTGATCTCTCATGTATCACGTAGTGGGGAGGAGAGACGAATTGCTTTTGCTTCACGCACTCTCAGTGCCAGTGCGAGTAATTTTGCGCAAATTGAAAGGGAAGCTTTGGCATTAATTTTTGGGGTCAAGAAGTTTCACAAATACTTGTATGGTCGTAAGTTTACCATCATTACGGACCATAAGCCCCTAACAGCAATCCTCCATCCAAAGTCCCCAGTCTCAGGATGAGGGGTAAGCCATTTAGGACCGAGATGCGGAGGAACTTCTTCACCCAGAGAGTGGTGAACCTGTGGAATTCTCTACCACAGAAAGTTGTTGAGGCCAATTCACTAAATATATTCAAAAAGGAGTTAGATGAGGTCCTTACTACTAGGGGGATCAAGGGGTATGGCGAGAAAGCAGGAATGGGGTACTGAAGTTGAATGTTCAGCCATGAACTCATTGAATGGCGGTGCAGGCTAGAAGGGCCGAATGGCCTACTCCTGCACCTATTTTCTATGTTTCCAACATTAGCTGCAGCTCGAACGCAGAGATGGGCTTTGATTTTGTCAGCATAATCATATAATATTGAATACAGACGATCAGCTAATCACAGTAATGCTGATGCAAAGTCTAGATTGCCTTCCCCATCACAAGTTACACCCGATAGAGAAGAAGTGTTTTATTTTTCATACATTGATGAACTGCCAGTCACAGCTGAAGAGATTGGTAGAGCAACCAAATGTGACCCAGTGATGTCAAAGGTGTAAGAGTATATTGCAAATGGATGGCCAAACCAGGTAACAGACAAAGATACACATCCATTCTTCATTCGTAGGAATGAATTATCAGTCGATAAAGATTGTATCATGTGTGGTGCAAGAGTGGTTATACCAAATAAATTCAGGTCCAAGTTATTAGGAGACCTCCATGACCAGCACCTGGGAATGTGCTTGACCAAGAGTTTTGCACGCAGTTATTTATGGTGGCGAAGACGTGATAAAGATATAGAGTACATCGTGAGTCAGTGTACGACATGTCAATCGGTAAGCAAGCAACCACCACTAGTACCATTACAGCCATGGAAATGGCCTCCCAGGGTGTGGCAAAGGCTACATATTGAGTTTGCTGAGTTAGAAGGACAACAATTGTTCATTGTGATTGATAGCCATTCGAAGTGGGTTGAGGTGTTTCCAATGTGGAAAATAACAAGAAGTAAAACATTGGACATTTTACAAAAATTATTTTCTTCATTTGGCCTCCCTGAAGAGATTGTTTCAGATAATGAACCACAATTTTGTTCAGAAGAATTTGCACAATTCACGAGCAAAAATGGTGTGAAACATACCAAGGTTCCACCATACCATCCTGCTTCGAATGGCGCAGCAGAGCGCACCGTACAAATTGTAAAACGTGCCCTCATAAAACAAATGTTAGATCCAAGTCCAAGGAAACGACAGTTGTCATTGGATCACAGATTAGCTAATTTTTTGATTACAAATCAAAATACTCCTCATACAACGACTGGTAGAACTCCAGCAGAGTTGTTTCTCAAACCACAGCCATGACCATATTCTCTTTGTTAAAGCCAACTTTGGCACAGTCCGTAGAAAAGACACAATTAAGACAGAAAAAGAATCATGATAAAGGTAGAGTAAAAGAGAGAAGTGTGAAATTAAACCAGAAGGTGAGAGTGAAGAACCATCACCATAAATGGTTAAAGTGGTTACTAGGAAGAGTGGTGAAGATATGTGGTCCTCGCACATATTTGGTAAAGATGTTTGATAATGGACAGGTTAGGTTTGTTCATATTGATCATATTTTACCTACAGACATGGAAGGAGTTGAAGGTGGGAATGATTCAATTATTTCTGACTCATCAGATAGTTTTGATACACCAGTAGCAAATCCTAAATCCAATGTACTGGAAACAAATCCAGGAGAGAATCAGAATGAAAGTCTGAGTCCGAGTCAGGAAAACAAAGAGCCTGAAGTAAGAGTGAGTTCAAATGAAAATCAAGGAACTTCCGTGGAGGAAAACGTTCCTCAGGATGAGCCTTGAATGCGTGTGAAATCGACACCAGGTTTGGAAGGTTCTGTTCGAGAGCGAAGGTATCCTCTTCGATACAGAAAACAAGTGGTAAAGTTAATTTGTAAATATGGAAAAAAATAAGTTTATATCCTGTGTTATGTATAAACATGAAGGTTATGTATGATGTTTGTTATAATAACTTCTTCATTAAGGAGGGAGAAGTGTAATGTCTGTAAGCTTGTAATGTTTGTAGCTCCACATTGTGGATGTGGACGTATTGTGCACTGCAACTGCAGAGTTAATAAATAAACAGAACCAGGCAGATTCCGGAGGCTTCCGAGAGAGCTGCCTGCCATGTAGGAAGCTGTGTGTGCTTGTGCTCTGTGAATATATCACATACCTGAATTCATAAACTGGTGATAAGTTAAGATGTTCTGCATAGGGATAGAGCCCTCCCAGTTGGGCCATGAGATTATGCACTTACTACCGTATAACTGACTAAAATGCCTCGATGCTTGTGCCTGAATTTGCTTACTATAAATAATGAACTGAGAACCCGACAGTTTCTAAGGTTATTTTGAGAGTTGTTTCGCGACAACAAGAATTGGGCTTAACAAAGCATGGAGATAAGGGGTCACTGTGGAGCAGTGAGCTCTTGATTGAGCGTGCAAGCACTGGAACCTGACAGACCACCTCACTAATGTCAATCCATATCTCACAGCACTGCAGAACATCGAGTGTACATCTGGGAGACCAGTTGTTTGGCTTAAGGTTTCAAAAGCAGTGCAGGAAAATGTAACAGGGCGGGTGGGGGCCGGGTGGGATGGCCAAATGCAGAATTATGGCGTCTAACATCCAAGGCTGTGCGGGCCCAAGTTGCTAAATATGGACGCTTTACAATTGTATTGATTTTATTCCATATAGCTTATGCTGCTAACAGTCTCTGGAGGAATGCTTAGAGCTCGGCAGGATACAAATTGAAGTAACAGAGTTAATATGGGGCAATGTAGCTAGTAGCAGCTCGGCAGTATTTCTGTATTATACTCGAAGGTCAGCAATATATTTGCATCTCGCAGCCATATGTTCTTAAAATGGCAGCTTACACAGATAGGAGTGAAGAATGCCTACCCTGGCGGTTGTAATATTCTCTTGCTTTCCTTTGCACCAGGCATTTTTATTTTCTTGCTGTAAATCTGCATTTCAATCCCTCTTCTTCTCTCAACTTCGCAATGTTTCCATTTATTGGAGCCTTTCAGTCCACAGTTCTCACAGATCTAACACAGGCTAAATGAAGTGTCAAGTTCTGGGCAGATCTATGTTGCGAATACATGTCTGCTGAGAACTACATTGAAACTTGACTCACTTCTGCCCATTAACCCTTCATTACTTACCGGTGCCACTGGAGTTCAGAAGAATGAGAGGGGACCTCATAGAAACGTTTAAAATTCTGATGGGTTTAGACAGGTTAGATGCAGGAAGAATGTTCCCAATGTTGGGGAAGTCCAGAACCAGGGGTCACAGTCTAAGGATAAGGGGTAAGCCATTTAGGACCGAGATGAGGAGAAACTTCTTCATCCAGAGAGTGGTGAACCTGTGGAATTCTCTACCACAGAAAGTTGTTGAGGCCAATTCACTAAATATATTCAAAAAGGAGTTAGATGTAGTCCTTACTACTAGGGGGATCAAGGGGTATGGCGAGAAAGCAGGAAGGGGGTACTGAAGTTGCATGTTCAACCATGAACTTATTGAATGGCAGTGCAGGCTCGAAGGGTCAAATGGCCTACTCCTGCACCTATTTTCTATGTTTCTATGTTTCTATGACAATGCCTGCGCTACAAAGTGGTTCTGCAAAGATGGCAGAGAACAATTATTGGAACTGCGGTCGGTGGGCAGGTGGAAATGGGACCGGGGGGTGGGGAGGGCTCTCATCCTTCAATGACTGTGTTTATCAAATGAATGAAGGTTATAGCACGAGATAAGTACTACAACTTTCACTTCACCTAAAAATAAGCTAACAAGAATAACTTTGATTTAGAGCATTCTAAGCAATGACCTACTCTCAACACAGTGCTGCAGTCTCTCCCTTATTGCTCTCTGTACAGTCAGCAAATTAAAACAATTGCTGTAGTTAACCTTACTGCATCTGATTGAAACGTATATCATAGCTCATGTAATAACCTCCATGCTGCAATGGGTTTTGATTAACAATGGCTGGAAACAAAATCTTTATATCTTCTCGCTGCTGAGTCTCTTAATTATGGAGCTAACCGTTTCTGATTCTCGGTTGCATGGACTTTCTATCACTTAAATCCAAATAAAACACTGAACTACTATAAGATGTTGTCAGAAGACTTTGTGTCGAAGATTTATACATGAGCAGGATTCAATTTGCGTTTCCAGTTGTGAAGGGCCATGACTGGGATTAACTTCACTAGCCATTTCAATACATGCCTGTTGAGAATGTGAAGAACGCTGACCTGTGTCAGCCTTGGCTCAGTGGTAGTATTCGTGCCTCTGAGTTAGAAGGTTTTGGATCCCACTTAAAGCATTAAATATAGTTATTGAGTGCTTTCAATAGTAAACCCCAGCATTAAATTAATACTCACTCATTAAAAGGGCTCTGCAATTGATCTAGAATTTCAGTTAGATGCAGTGGCTTAACTCCTACTCCCTGTTTTCTTTCCTTGAATCTATTTTTTAACCCATTTTGGTCACCTCCTCCTGATTCCGTACCTATTCACCTTCTCTCATCATCTCCCATGTGGTTACCCTGTCAAAGCCTTTCCTAAACTCTGGTATCCCATGGCACTATTTCAAGAGCCTCGAGTCTGCAACAACACCCCTTTTCCCAGTTGAACAGTCAAGGAGATGAGATACATCTCATTCTTTCCAAGACCAACATCTACTGGGAGGACTCATCATCATAGGCAGTCCCTCGAAATCTAGGAAGACTTTCTTTCACTCCAAAAATGAATTCTTAGATGACTGAACAGTCCAATATGGGAATTACAGTCTCTGTCACAGGTGGGACAGACAGTCATTGAAGGAAAGGGTGGTTGGGACTGGTTTGCCGCACGCTCCTTCCGCTGCCTGTGCTTGGCTTCTGCTTGCTCTTGGCGATGAGACTCGGTGCTCAGTGCCCACCCAGATGCACTTCCTCCATTAGGACTCCCAGGTGTTGGTGGGGATGTTGCACTTTATTAAGGAGGCTTTGAGGGTGTCCTTGAAACGTTTCCTCTGCCAACCTTGGGCCCGCCTGCCATGTAGGAGTTCCGAGTAGAGTGCTTGCTTTGGGAGTCTTGAGGCAGGCATGCGAACAACATGGCCCGTCCAGCGGAGTTGGTCGAGTATGGTCAGTGCCTCGATGCTGGGGATGTTGGCCTGGTCAAGGATGCTAACGTAGGTACGTCTGTCCTCGCAGAGGATTTGCAGGATCTTGCAGAGACATCGTTAGTGATATTTCTCCAGCGATTTGTGGTGTCTGCTGTATATGGTCCACGTCTCTGAGCCATACAGGAGGGTGGATATCACTACAACCCTGTACACCATGAGCTTGGTGGCAGATTTGAGGTCCTGATCTTCGAACACTCTTTTCCTCAAGCGGCCGAAGGCTACGCTGGTGTACTGGAGGCGGTGTTGAATCTCATCGTCGATGTCTGGCCTTGCTGATAATAGGCTCCCGAGGTATGGAAAGTGGTCCAGGTTGTCCAGGGCTGCGCCATGGATCTTGATGACTGGGGGGCAGTATTGTGTGGTGGGGACAGGCTGGTGGAGGACCTTTGTCTTACGGATGTTTAGTGTAAGGCCCATGCTTCTGTACGCCTCAGTGAAGATGTTGACTATGACTTGGAGTTCAGTCTCTGAATGTGCGCAGACGCAGGCATCATCCGCGTACTGTAGCTCGACAACAGAGGTTGGGATGGTCTTGGATCTGGCCTGGAGACGATGAAGGTTGCTTAGGTTCCCACTGGTTCTGTGGTTTAGTTCCACTCCAGCAGGGAGCTTGTTGAGTGTGAGATGGAGCGTTGCAGCGAGGAAGCTTGAGAAGACAGTTGGCGCGATGATGCAACCCTGCTTGACCCTTGTCTGGACGTGGATTGGGTGTGTAATAGATCCGTTGGTCAGGATCACAGCTTGCATGTCGTCGTGGAGCAGGTGGAGGATGGTGACGAATTTTTGGGGGCAGCCAAAATGGAAGAGGATGCTCCATAGCCTCTCACAATTGACAGTGTCAGAGGCCTTTGTAAGGTCAAAGAAGGCCATGTACAAGGGTTGCTGCTGTTCCCTGCATTTTTCTTGCAGCTGTCGCGCTGTGAAGATCATGTCGTTGTACCCAAAGAGGACGAAATTCGGGAGGAGCTCCTTAGTCACAGGGAGAAGACAGTTGAGGAGGATTCTAGCGATGACTTTCCCAATGGTTGATAACCGGGACATCCCTCTGTAGTTGCCGCAGTCGGACTTGGCCCCATTTTTTAAAGATGGTCACGATAACTACATCTCTGAGATCTTCCAGCATGCTCTCCTCCTTCCAGATGAGAGAGATGAGATCATGTACTCGTGCCAATAGGGCCTCTCCACCATACTTTAATGCCTCAGCGGGGATTCCGTCCGCTCCCATTGTCTTGTTGTTCTTAAGCTGGCGGATGGCCTTTTCTACCATGCAGGGTTGGTGTTTTGCTGAGATGGTGGTGGGTAGCATGCTGTGGGATGGAGTCGAGGACACTCGAGTCAAAGGCAGCGTCTCGGTTAAGGAGATTTTCGAAGTGCTCCTTCCAGCGGGTCCTAACTGCCTCAGTGTCCTTGATGAGTGTCTCCCCGTTCTTGACCAGCAGTGGGATGGGGCCTTGGGTGTTTGGGCCGTAGG
Source organism: Pristiophorus japonicus (assembly GCF_044704955.1). Taxonomy (NCBI): domain Eukaryota; kingdom Metazoa; phylum Chordata; class Chondrichthyes; family Pristiophoridae; genus Pristiophorus; species Pristiophorus japonicus. The sequence goes on from NC_091991.1 coordinate 143,540,517, forward strand.
GTAGCCTTGACTGCGGTGAAGAATCCTCGCACATCATGGCTGTCGGCCAGCAGGACTACCAGTGGGTCCAATGCCAAGTTATGTGAAGGGCTGAAGTCTCAGATGTTCTCCATAGCCAGGCTACCTTCACAGTGATACCTGCCCCATGCCCTCCACATCTCCAACAATGATGATTTGGTATAATGCCGTCCTTGAAAAATCCCATCCATGTAGCATATACTCCATGAAATACAATTATAAACTTCTGAATAGCAATAGTAATGTGATCTTGACCAAGTACCCAACTCATAAACTCCTAATGTCACAGAACCAGAGAGGTTAATTGGCTGTGGTTTGGAAGAAAATAAGTCTTTCTGTTAAATTATGCAAAAGATATTAGGAGACTCAGCAAAACTAATTAACTACTGAGCATGAAAAGTGCTGGATCAAATATCCAGCATATATTGTACATCCAAACACTCCTGATCCAAATAATATGCAGGACTGGGAAGGATGCCAACTACCCAGTCAGCAGCCTGGCGGCTGGCCATATAACCCCATTGGGCACATCAGTTAAATGGGTCTTTGTCTAGCTATGGACCCAATCGGCCAGGTCCTCAATCACAAACCTGAGAAAGTTTACTCCTCGGAAGGAAACAATTCCAAGCTGATTGTATCATTATTTCTATGAAGCATTACTTCAGACACAGTATTTCAACTCCCTTCCCTTTTCATTCCTTCCCTTCCCTTGCTTCTTTCCCTTGCCTATTTCCATCCCCCTCGCCCCTCCTCTCCTTCCCCTTCCTCCTCCTACCCTTCTCCCTCCTTCCCTTCTCCTTCCATCCCCTCCCCTCCCCTTCCCCCTCCTTCCCTCCCCTTCTCCTTCCTTCACCTCCCCTCCCCTCCCCTTCCCTCCCCTCACCTCCCCTTCCCCTTCCTCCCCTTTCCTCCCCTCCCATCCCCTTCCCTCCCCTCTCCTCCCCTTCCCCCTCCTTCCTTCCCCTCCCTTCCCCTTCCCCCGCATTCCCTTCCCTTCCTTCCCTTCTCCTTCTCTCCCCTCCCCTCGTCCTCTTCCCTCCCCTCATCCTCTCCCCTTCCCCCTCCTCCCCTCCCCTCTCCTCCCCTTCCCTTCCCCTCCCCTTCCCTTCCCCTCCACTCCTCCCTTTCCCCACCCCTCCCCTTCCTCCCTCTCCTTCACTCCCCCCTTCCCCCTTCCCCTTCCCCTCCTCCCCCTCCCTCCTTCCCCTTCTTACCTTCCCCCCCTCCCCTTCTTCCCCCCTCCCCCTCCTTTACTAATTTAATTTGGATTAATAGGTTTAGTGATTAAGGATAATGTCATTCTGCCACTGGCTTAACAAGACTGAAGTTTCAAAATATGCATTTAACAAATATTAACTAAGTAAGTGCTATGTTTGGTTACATGTTCAGATGCTGGGAGACCTCACCACTGTAGCCTCAGCTTTTACAGATGTTCAAAACATTCCTCGTCTACTTTATCATTTCCTTCGCTGATATAATAATGATTTGGAAAAGATTCATTCTCTTTGCATGATGCTTTAACAGGAGACAATACCATCTGAGATGCCTCTGTATGTTCTTGTGACTTTAATTGGATTCCCAATTTATTACAAGTGGAAATGTCATAAATTAAATTGATAGCTGAGCATTCAAAAATATTCAAAGCAGCATTTAGACTATGTCAATTGCATCGATGTACTAATGTAGTCACTTGTATTGTTGCAATTTAATGGAACGCAAATGAAGTTCTTAAGCAGTGGTATACACAGCAGGGAGGCTAATCCTGGAGCAATGCATTCAATGCCATCAAGTGCATTATATCCATTGGACTCTTTTTTTAGTACTAGCTAATGAAGCACTCATCTAATGTTGAGGGCTCTATCCCTTCACCTAGATTGTTATTTAAGGTATTTTCTGGGGATCAGTCACACCAGTGATTTTACACCTCTGTAAATGTAGCAAGCCAGAAATTGCAGTGTTCATTTAATGTAGAGCACTTACAGAATCATACAGCACAGAGGAGGCCATTCAGCCCATCATGCCTACATTGGCTCTTTCAAAGAGCAATCTACTTCCCATTTTCCCGCTCTCTTCCCCAGGGCCCTGCAAATTTTTCCTTTCAATCCCATTCTCTTGTGAAAGTTACCATTCAATCTGCTTCCATCACCTTTTCAGGCAGTGCATCCCAGATCTTAACAACTTGCTGTATAAAAAGAAATCTGTTCATCTCTGCCTGGTTCTGTTGTTAATTACCTTAAATTGTGTGTTCTAGTTACTGTTCCTCCTGACAGTGGAAACAGTTTCCCCCTGTCTACTCTGTCTAAAACTTGTATACATTCATTTCCTGATTTCTAAATACCGTCCTTGCAATGCCAAAGACCACTCTTTTCCAATATGATAACTGTTTCTGGCTCCTACCTTTTGGTGAAGAGTGCCGGCCACTCAAATGGACTTGCCCAAAGTCCTTGAGGCCGATAGCCGCAGTTTGGATTTCAGCCAAGCAGAACCTTGTTTGCACAGCTTGGTTCCTACTTGGCTGGAATTTTATCTGTCCAGTATAGCAGAGAGCTCTGCATATGCCTGTATACAGCCAGGGCTGTCTCCCAAAAGTTGGAATTTCAATATTTGGAGAATGGGGAGGGGAAAATTCCTGACTTCCTTCGCCACATCATTGGGGGCCATGCCATCAGCTGTCTGGGCCCTCAGCTCTGAAATTCCATCTCTAAACTGTCCAACTCTCCCTCCTCCTTAAAACCTGACTCTTTGAACAAGCTTTTGGTCACCTTGTCCCAATGTCTCCTTCTTTGGCTCAGTGTCAATTTCTGTCTAATGCGCCCCTGTAAAGCACATTGGGATATTTTCTTCTCTCAGAGGGTTGTGAATCCTTGGAATTCTCTACCCCAGAGAGCTGTGGAAGTTGAGGCATTGAATATATTCAAGGCTGAGATAGACACATTCTTGAACTATAGGAGAGTCATCATCATCAGAGGCGGTCCCTCTTTTCGAGGATGACTTGCTTCCATGCCAAAAAGGATGAGTTCACAGATGTTTCAATGAAGGACCTAATATTCCAGGATCCGAACTACATGTTGAAGAGTGGAAGATGCCTGTGCGTGGATTTTTTAATGTGCGGTGGCCGTTGCACATGAACACATATTGCAGTGTGGGCTGGCCCGTGCTGCCCCTGGGCCCTCGCCTCTCCTGGGCCCCGATCACGTCGCAAAATGTATAGTATGCCAAGCAACAATATCTAGCTAAATCCTGCAAAACTTCGAAAGTGTTCTAAAACAGAACTTCAGAAAGGTAAGGAAATAAAACATTTTGCTGACTGTGTTTCTGAAATAAACTATCAGCTGAACCCTTTCTACTATGCATATTTGCAGTACATTTATCTTTATGAATGCTTCCATTGAATATTTCTCTGACAGAAACATAGCAACTGCTTGCTCTCCTTTGTTGTTCAAAAGACCACTATATATTTTATATACATTTAGATAACTAAACAAAAAGAAAGTAATATATTTAGTGTATATGATAAAAGTTATCCTGTTATGGAGATTTAAATGTAGTAAAGTAATTTTGTACTTTTACATGGCATAATGGAACAGTATCACAGAATACAAGAGTGCAGGTTTGATTTTATCTCTGCATGAGGGAATCGTACTTAAAAATGTCAAACTCAGACTCAGTGGGAGGAATTTTAACCCCAAAAAATGGGCGGGTGGGATGGCAGATTGAAGTGGGTGAAATCTGAATCCCGATCCCAACCCGCCTACTTCCGGTTTTAACGGAGGCGACATGGGATGCGGGTCTCATCATGAATCTCCATTTTAAATTTAACAGTGGGTGGGCAGGTTTCCCAGTCTTTGGGGAACCTGGCAGGTAAAGAAATGAGAGAACCATTGGATCCACGAGGGTAGTGCCTTTCCACTTACCCGCTGAATCCAGCATCCCTGCCACACCAACCCCTCCATGATCAGAAAACCCTCAACCCTTCCAATCTCCCCTGACCTTCCCTCCCCAAGGCTTCAATGTTCCCATCAAAGCCACCAACCTCTTCTTCCCTAACCCACAAGGCCTGTGATCCCCAGCCCGCTGAACCCCCACCTTCCCCCTCCCCCGGCCTTCCAATCGCCGACTCTCTCACCAGCCTCCAATTTCCAATTCCCGGACCCCACCTCTGATCCATCAATCCCAGCCTTCAGAACCTCCCCCACCCCCCACCGCCCCCCTGCCCCCACCAAATCTCCGATCCAGGCCTTCCAGCACCTCCAACCTCCCCCCCCGGTCCCAGCCTCTGATCCCTTACTCCCAACTCTCTGCTCTCTGGTGCTGCAGGCCTACCCGTCAGACAGCCAGACAGCCTCTGATTGTGGCTAGCTGCGGGGAGTAAAACAGAGGAAATAAAATGTTAATCAGGCCCTGCTCAAGAGATCCAATCCAAACCCTCACCTCACTCCTTACCTGCCTCCAAGTTAAAATCTTACTCAGTATTTCATGTTGTTTAATACAGCATTGGTTAGACACTGGGAGGACAGACGCACAAACATTAGCGTCCTCGTCCAGGCCAACATCCCCAGCATTGAAGCACTGACCACACTTGATCAGCTCTGCTGAGCAGGCCACATAGTTTGCATGCCAGACACGAGACTCCCAAAGTAAGCGCTCTACTCGGAACTCATCCACGGCAAATGAGCCAAAGGCGGGCAGAGGAAATGTTATAAGGACACCCTCAAAGCCTCCCTGATAAAGTGCGACATCCCCATTGACATCTGGGAGTCCTTGGCCATAGACCACCGTAAGTGGAGGAAGTGCATTCGGGCGGGCGCTGAGCTCCTCGAGTATCGTCGCCGAGAGCATGCAGAAATCAAGCGCAGGCAGTGGAAAGAGCGTGCGGCAAACCAGGCTCCCTGCCCACCCTTTCCCTCAACGACTATCTGTCCGACCTGTGACAGAAACTGTGGTTCTCGTATTGGACTGTACATCCACCTAAGAACTCATGCTAAGAGTGGAAGCAAGTCTTCCTCGATTCTGAGGGACTGCCTATGATGATGATGGTTAGACCCTCTATGGACTGCACCATCACTAGTTCAACTGAAGTTCTATAAAGCTCCAGTGTTGCAACAGTAAGTGAGGATCCCAGTAACCCCGTTTCCCAAGTTGGACCTTTCACACATGAAAGTGCTGAATATTACTCCACAACTCTGAATGTGCTGGAGTCAAGGGTTATGGGGGACAGGCAGGAAAGTGGAGTTGAGGCCAAAATCAGATCAGCCATGATCTGATTGAATGGCCGAGCAGGCTCGAGGGGCCATATGGCCTACCTCTGCTCCTATTTCTTATGTTCTTATGTTTTACTACATTAAAGGTGCTATAGTAATGCAAGTTGCTGTTGTGTACACCATGTTCAGTGGGAATTTCATTCCACTTCACTCCAGAGTCAGGTTGGTGACTCCAGACCTAGATTGCCAGTTTAGAATTGATGTAAAACGATTTTGGACCAAGTAAACTAAACCCCTGTCGAGTGCTGAGTTTAAATAGGTGTCAGATGGAACATTAGCTGAAGCGCCTCAAACAGCTAGCTATTTCATCAGGACGAAGCTCGTGAAGGAGAACAGACATTTTCCCGCATGTCAGATGTCAGCTGCATTTCCTACAGACTGATTTCAAACATTTAAAGGTCACTATGTAGAAGTTTGTAGTTCAGACCTTCCCAATCAATGTCTGGGCTGGGAATGAATGGAGGAGATAGATGAGAGAGTCAACAAGAAGACTGCTATAGAATATTTTTTTTAATTAACATGGCAGTCGCCCTCCGACAACAGCTATGAGAGTTGTGACTATTGTGCTTCAAGAGACAGTTCTTTACAAGCCATTAATGGACAATTTAAACATGATGAAGAAACTATAATGCCAAGTTAATGAGGTAAACTACAGTTTGAATGCAAATATTGTACCTTTGTATCAACCCTGTGAATGTTTTACTTCTGAGTCCTTAGATACAAGATACCGGTTTTAACACATTCACTAGCAAAGAAACTGAACAGTTAACAAGATCTTTGTAAAAGAACTGCCTCTAATGCAATAGGATTGCAAAGTATGAAGACCTAAGCTGCAATATAGCAGTAATGTTTTAGCTATTCGGAGGAACTATCCACGATCTTGGACTGCCAGAGAAGCAGGTGATTTATATGAACATTAAGGCTACTTTGCATGCGATTTTTCATCCATTGACATTAACAGTGTAAAAATTAACAGGCAATGTAGCTACAATTTTCCAGTCAGTAACCCAGTGCATGCAAGATCCTGCCAATCATGTGGGCCCTTCAGTATGTACAATATCTCCATCAATTTAATATTAAATACTTCAGGTTGGCTTTCACTTCTGATAGTGTAATTCAGCATGTTGGTGTACGAGAGGAAGATATAGAACAATTAACAGAAATAACTGCAGAAAAGGAAATAGTCCCTGAAATTTCAGGAGAATTCAAGGTGGATAAGTTATGGGGCCCTGGTGAAATGCACTCTTGGCCGTTGCAAAATGTCAGAGAGGAGATAGCAGAGGCTCTGGCCACAACATTTCTCACACAATCTTCCTTAGATATGAAAGTTGTGCAGGGGAACTAGAGGGTTGCTAGTCTAACATCTTTGTTCAAGAAGAATGAATTCTACTTGACTGATTTCAGAACAGCTCCACACTTCGTAAAGCATCACTTCTTTTTGATAATCACAGAATCATAGAAATTTACATTTCGGCCCTTTGTGTCCACACTGGCCGACGAAGAACTTTCCAGACGAATCTCACTTTCCAGCTCTAGGTCCGTAGCTCTGTAGGTTACGGCACTTTAAGTGCACATCCAAGTATTTTTTAAATGTGGTGAGGGTTTCTGCCTCTACCACCCTTTCAGGCAGTGAGTTCCAGAACCTCACCACCCTGTGGGTGAATAAATTTCCCCTCATATCTCCTCTAAACCTCCCCCAAATTACTTTAAATCTATGTCCTCTGGTTGTTGACCCCTCTTCCAAGGGAAACAGGTCCTTCCTATCCACTCTATCCAGGCCTCTCATAATTTTATACACCTTAATCTGGTCTCCCCTTAGCCTCCTCTGTTCCAAAGAAAACAGACCCAGCATCTCCAATCTTTCCTCATAGCCAACATTCTCCAATCCAGGCAACATTCTTGTAAATCTCCTCTGCACCCTTTCCAGTGCAATCACTTATTTCCTGCAATGTGGTGACCAGAACTGCACACAGTACTCCAGCTGTGGCCTAACCAGTGTTTTATACAGTTCAAGCGTAACCTCCTTGCTCTTGTATGCCATGCCTCGACTAATAAAGGCAAGTATTCCACATGCCTTGTTAACCACCTTATCTACCTGACCTGCTTTAGGGATCCAAGGTTCCTTTGTTCCTCTACATTTTTCAGTGTCGTACCATTTAATGTGTATTTCCTTGCCTTGTTAGACCTCCCTAAATGTATTACCTCACACTTCTCCAGACTGAATTCCATTTGCCACTGTTCTGCCCACCTGACCAGTACATTGATATCTTCCTGCAATTCGCAGCTTTCTTCTTCACTATCAATTTTAGTGTCATCTGCAAACTTCTTAATCATACCCCCAATATTCAAGTCCAAGTCATTGACATATCCACAAAAAGCAAGGGATCCAGCATTGAGCCTTGCGGAACCCCACTGGATACAGCCTTCCAGTCACAAAAATACCCATTAATCATTACTCTTTGCTTCCTGCCTCTGAGCCAATTTTGGATCCAACTTTTCACTTTGCCCTGGATCCCATGGGCTTTTACTTTCGTGACCAATCTGCCATGTGAGACCCTATCAAAAGCTTTGCTAAAATCCATATACACTGCCCTCATCGACCCTTTTGGTTACTTCCTCGAAAAATTCAATCAAGTTAGTCAGACACGACCTTCCCTTAACAAAGCCATGCTGATTGTCCTTGATTAATCCATGTCTTTCCAAATGAAGATTTATCCTGTCCCTCAGGAATTTTTCCAATAATTTTCCCACCACCGAGGTTAGGCTGACTGACCTGGAATTACTCAGTCTATCCCTTGCTTCCTTTTTAAAACAAAGATACAACATTGGCAGTACTCCAGTCCTCTGGCACCACAGCTGTAGCCAGAGGGACTGGAAAATGATGGTCAGAGCCTCTGCTATTTCCTCTTTTGCTTCTCTTAACAGCCCGGGATACATTTTATCCAGACCTGGGGATTTATCCACTTTCAAAGCTGCTAATCCCCTTAATACTTCCTTGCTTACTATGTTTATCTTGTCTAATATTTCACACTCCTCCATCATTGCAAAGTCTGCATCGCCCTCTCTTTTGTGAAAACAGATACAAAGTATTCATTAAGAACCATACCCACATCTTCTACCTCCACACACAGATTTCCTTTGTGGTCTCTAATAGGCCCCACTCTTTATAAGGTTGGTTCCATTCCATAAGAGTGATTGAAGATTTATAATACTTCTCCGTCTCAGGGATCAATGACTGACAAGTATTTATGATGTAATTGCTGATAATTGGTTTTAATGAACGAAACAAAAGCACAGAACGATCTATTGTTACTGTGTCTAATTAAAAATGAATTATTTGGCGAGTTGAATGTGGAGATCATACTCACAATTATTTGTGATACGATTGTAAATGTGATGTGTGATTCATGCTCTGACTGAATTACAGCTTCACAATTAGTTAAATGCCTGTTTTATTGGTGCTTTGAATGTGGCAGTGGTGCTTTAGTTTATTCCCATTGCTGCTTCTATAAAAGAATGGAAGGCAGGGAGCATGACTGTGGCTCAATGGGTGAGTCAGGAGATTGTGGGTTCAAGCCCCACTCCAGAGACTTGCGCACAAAATCTAGGCAGACACTGCAGTGCAGTACCGAGGCAGAGCTGCACTGTCAGCATGCCGTCTTTCGGATGAGTCGTTAAACCTAGGTTCCATCTGCACTCTCAGGTGCACGTAGAAGACTCCATAGCACTATTTCAAAGAAGAGCGGGGTAGTTTTCCCTGGTTCCTGGCCAAACTTTATCCCTCAACCAACACCACTAAAACAGATTATCTGGTCATTATCACATTACTCTTTGTGGGACTGTGCTGTATGCTAATTGGTTGCTGCGTGTAGGGGTAAAAAGGAGGCTTCTCTCCTTCAAGGTGGACTAACTGATATAGTTAATCGACACCTCGCCCTTCTCCTGTTGTATAACGATCACGGAAGTGAACACACGAAATCCCAGGTTCAACCGGCTTTTATTACGAGCAATGCACGGGAAGGTTCAGTCATGGAACCCCTGAAATACAAGAGTTTTCAAGCATAATTTATACAGGTTTCGGAGAGGAGCTATCCTCCTACAAAATCATCGACAGGTCTATTGTTATCAGCAAAGTTACATTGATTTGTCAACTCTTATCCAACGGGCTCTGAGTGGTACATGCAACTGTCCATCTCTCATCATTGTTTTGTTCCATTTTGCTCTTTACCCCAGTCTATCCGATGCCTAGGGTGGTTTCTATTGGCTTCCTTATCTCTTCCTCAGGGACTTTTAAACAAAACTGCTGACTTTGGCTGTTTAATTGTTACTAAAGTTAAGCTATAGTCAACTGCGTATAAGTGTGCTATACCTATACAAGCAAGTGTTACATACATGGGCACTTTATAAGTTCGCACCTTCAGCATAATTCTGACCCCCTATTTGCAAACTTACAATTTATCCCTTACAATTCCCCCCTAATGGCCCTTGGTTATATGTCCAAGATAGGCCATTTCCCAATTAATACCTCACGGGTGAGCTTCCAGTGTTGTCCTTTCGCTTGGGTAACGCTACTTTCCGAGCTGCAGGATCTACCTGTTGGCTTTCCCATCAAGGTTATACTACGTAAGTCCTTTCTGCCGGACTGTCCGATTTCCCTTTATTCAATGTATTAACTATAGTACGGGCTAAGGCCTGCCGCTTATGTCGGTCACACTTCTTACATGCTAACAATAGTAGGATGACCAAGATGACCCCTTGCACTACTACCAGTATGTGTGATACTATCCGTATCCACGGATGCACTTGTACATTGAGTCCAGCATTCCAAAGTCTCTTATACCATGGCTGAATAGCCAACATTTTCTCAGTGTCTCTTTGTAGTTTATCTATGTCTTCCATCAGGGTTATATATTTTAGTCGTTGCTTCTGAATATCCTGCTCCAGTCGAGTTTGTTCCTCATTCAGTTGGGGTATCAGTTTTCCTTTTGGCCCGATGGCCTTCTCATACTCTTCATGGATAGAGTCTATCATTGTCCCATTGATGGTTTCTTCTTTCAGTTCAGAGTTTATAACGCATCCATTTATGTGTGTCTCGTCATGCAGGGTAAAGCAGAAGTCAGTATTCCTGATGGCGCATGAGGTATTTCCTCCTTTATTTGTGACCGTCATCTTAGTCACCATTCCTCATTTCCTCGTGGAGCAATGGTGGTTTCATAGTCCCAGGCTAGTGGGGTGATACTCAAGTTGCACCCGTCCACTTGATCATATCCACAGTCATCACTAAGCATTCGTAGTGAATCTCGACATAGAAACATAGAAACATAGAAAATAGGTGCAGGAGTAGGCCATTCGGCCCTTGTAGCCTGCACCGCCATTCAATGAGTTCATGGTTGAACATGCAACTTCAGTACCCCATTCCTGCTTTCTCACCATACCCCTTGATTGCCCTAGTAGTAAGGACTTCATCTAACTCCTTTTTGAATATATTTAGTGAATTGGCCTCAACAACTTTCTGTGGTAGAGAATTCCGCAGGTTCACCACTCTCTGGGTGAAGAAATTCCTCCTCATCTCGGTCCTAAATGGCTTCCCCCTTATCCTTAGACTGTGTCCCCTGGTTCTGGACTTCCCCAACATTGGGAACATTCTTCCTGCATCTAACCTGTCTAACCCCGTCAGAATTTTAAACGTTTCTATGAGGTCCCCTCTCATTCTTCTGAACTCCAGTGAATACAAGCCCAGTTGATCCAGTCTTTCTTGATAGGTCAGTCCCGCCATCCCGGGAATCAGTCTGGTGAACCTTCGCTGCACTCCCTCAATAGCAAGAATGTCCTTCCTCAGGTTAGGAGACCAAAACTGTACACAATACTCCAGGTGTGGCCTCACCAAGGCCCTGTACAATTGTAGCAACACCTCCCTGCCCTTGTACTCAAATCCCCTCGCTATGAAGGCCAACATGCCATTTGCTTTCTTAACCGCCTGCTGTACCTGCATGCCAACAACTTGGTTATTTTTATAGCAATCATTTATGCTGAGACTCTTAGCACTGTTCTTTTCTTTAATTACGTATCTGATAGGTCATGGTACTCTTTGAGCTGAGTTTGAGTCATTTTTTGGAAATAAACAGGTATCAAGCAAACAGAGCTGCACCTGGCAGGTTTAACTAGGATACAATGAACTTTTTGATCCAGCATTTGTTGCTCCATTTGCACCTTCCTCAAGGGAAGGTAGTACAAGTATTTGCAATTTATTATCTGTCAGTTCATTGGATATATTCAAGAGGGAGTTAGATATGGCCCTTCGGGCTAAGGGGATCAAGGGGTATGGAGAGAAAGCAGGAAAGGGGTACTGAGGGAATGATCCATGATATTGAATGGTGGTGCAGGCTCGAAGGGCTAAATGCCCTAATCCTGCACCTATTTTCTATGTTCTATGTTTCTATGTTTCTACCGTACACAAGTTTGATTTCTTATTTCTCCTATAGAGGATCTCCCTTTGTCACATCATACTGTGGTATGGATAATACAAAACCTATTATATTCAAATATCCGGTTACACATCTGGCCTTTGGAACCCAAGCATGACCGTTTCTCCGCACCTCGCAGGCATGAGTCATGTTTTTGTCCAAGGTCCAGTTGGTAAATACATCAAGTGTTATCCAATCCGGCACCTTTCCATTCTGAAGCTGCTCTAGGTTATGTTGTATTGCATTGAGCAACCATGCTCCATATCCTGTACATACTAGTTCTGTCTGTACAGTTTTACTTAAGTTCCATTCTGCTCTATTCATCGAATTTATAGTTCTGGCGTGATCTCGTCGTGTGTGGGCCACTTGTAATAATTCCCTTTCTGTGCCATTACCCAGTTGTACCTTTTCATTATCCTCATCCCTTTCCAGCAATCCCTGTAAGGTTCATGTTAGAGCGTTAACTCAATTGTCTATCGTGTGTAGATCTATATTATTTACCGTCGCAACTCCCGCCGCGTATTCCAGTATCACTCTTTTTTCCCGATTCCATTGATTACTTGACATTCTTTCCACGTTAAATTTCATGGTTCTTGATTCAGGGCCTTCAAGTGCCCGCAGGGTCAGGTTTTTATACAGGCTTGTAGTGTTTAACCCGCAGAAGTTGGGGATCGTTAAGTCTGTTAAATTTAGGAATACAGTCACTGGCATACTCCGAAATATATCTTATGCTTTGTCTGTCTTATTACCAATCCCCCTTTTGCCCCAGCATTTATAATTGGACATGTTGGTGGTGCTGGGGATGTGTCTCGGGGAATAATTTTCCAACGCCATTTATAGGCATCGGCACCTTGAGAGGGCGGGCATAACTTCCAATCCTTCCCTTGTTGGGGTACCCCGTAGAATTGCGTGTAATTTGGTGCACCTTATCTGTACCTCCCCCTTCTCCTAGGTGCAGTATCTTTGCCCCCCCGCCCCTCCTGAGTGCAAAACACACCGTGATTTTATTCACCCAAATTATTAATAATCCTCATCATCACCTGACTGTCTATTTGGGGTATTTGGACCTTCTGTTCCTTCGTGTCGTTCTCTAAGGCCTTGATTATTTGCTGATCTCTAGCCTGTGCCTTTAAATCATGTAACTGCTTACAGAGTTCCATTATAAATGTCCTTATTCTGTCTTTATATGGTCCTACATCCTCGCTTCCTGAAACCAAGACTTCTGGCAGTCTCATTGCCCATCCGGTCATTTGTTCAAAGGGTGTCAGTCCTGTCGTCCGACTAGGGGTTTCCCTGAGCTTCATCAGTACTGGGGGGTAACATCTCGACCCGCCCTTTTCCAGTTTCCTCGATTGTTTTAGCTAGGGCTGTTGTAAGGTCCTAGTTATTTGTTCCGCCAATCTGGAGGATTCCAGATGGTATGGGATATGGAACGTTTGCCTAATCCCTAGTAAAGCGCAGGCCTGTTTCATCACCTTCCCTGTGAAATGGGTACCTTCATCTGAGTCCAGCTGTAGTGGCATTCCCCATTGGGGTATTATTTCTTCTGCTAGGATCCTGGCCACGGTTTCTGCTGAACAATTTCTAGTGGCGAAAGCTTCTACCCACTTTATAAACTGGTCTATTATAACTAGGCAGTATGTCTTCCCTTTGTTGCTGGGTAACGGTCCAGTAAAATATGGGATATTTTTGCCTAATCCCTAGTAAAGCGCAGGCCTGCTTCACTACCCCTTGCTCCTCTAATTTCTGCACTATCTGACAGACCACTGCCTCAGCTTTGGGTCTTAATGGGTACTGTCAGTGAGCTTTGTGTTCAGTCTGGCAATTTTGATAGGTGGTGTCTCTGCTAATCCACAATCTTGCTTGTATTGTGCCCACGGAGTCGAGTATAATTGACACACACTACCTCATACATCCTTTATTTCCCACTCGGACTGGATTAGAGTTATTCCGGCCACTCGTTGCTGCTGGTGTCCCGGGTGTTCGAACTTAATTCGGTTTTCGTGCTTACCCCCCAAAATTATTCAGTTACGCTGGGGATCTATCAGTACCCCACCTCCCTTAAGGTATCGATGCCCAATATGGTGCCTTCTGTGTTCTGACAACACCAGAACTGAGTAGGTAGCATTACCCCCTGTACTTCTAACAACACTATTTCATTTAGGGTTGCTTTCTGATATCCCCCACCCACTCCTTGTATGTTTACAGTCCTGCGGGTCAGGGGCAAATCTAAGTTGGTTATGGAAATGGACGCTCCTGTGTCTACTAGCATATCGCAGTGCCGGCCCCCTAACACTGCACTAATAAACATCCTTGGGTCCCCTAGCTGCCGTCCCATAGCTCCGTCGGGGGCTGGCAACCCCTAGCGTGTACTGGCTAATCGTAGCATATTGATGATATCTTCGTTAGAGGGTATCTCAGGTTGTGGCGGTGGTGGCACTGGTAGCAGTGGTGCTGGTACCTGTCTGAGCATGTCCATCTGCTCTTCCCTGGTAAATGGTGTTCCCTTCTTTGCCTGTTGTGGGCCTCGCCTTCCTGCGTCTCCCCCCCTTACTCCAGCAAGCTTTGGCCAAATGTCCAAGTTTACCACAATTGTGACATTTCCCTTTAGAATTTCCATAACCTTTCCTTTTCTGCGGGCAATCCCCACTGAAGTGGCCTTCCTGATTGCAGTTGAAACATATCAGGGGAGCTGCGCGGGAGTGTGTCTCCTCCTCCTTCGTCTCTGCTGCTACCGCTGTTGCTGCTATTTTTGCTATTTTCTCCCTTTGTTCTAACCTTAACTCCTCTACATGTTCTGCCCATTCCAAAGTTTCATCGTAATCATCTCCTATCTTAAATCCTAACTTAATTATCTTTTGATGTGCCTCTCATAGTCCGTCTTTAAACATTTTCAAGAATGTTGTATCATTTTTGTCAGGGTCATCAGCCCCAGAGTGGTCTTTGTATTCAATTCACTTTCGTTCCCCGTACTCCCCTACCCTTTCGCCTGCCTTTTGAGTCACATTCAGTATTCTACTCCAATTGGTTCTAATTGGTCCCCAGCATCCTTCCATTCCATATTTGAGGAATTCCAATCTTTGCATTTTTGCTTCCCTTATTCTGCCATTCCCCTTCTTGTACCTCTGGTGTTGCTTTGTGCCAATTTATTGGACCCAGTTTGGCTTTTACCAGATTATGAATGTCTGCTGAGGTTAGGTTATGGGCGTCTAGCAGTTCTTCCACCTTTTGCCAGAATTCTGTATTCCTACTATTTGCTTTAGGGGTTGGTAACTCATTCAATAGAATGTGTCTCTCCTGTGGGCTGAGGGGTACCTCCTGTATAGTAATCTGGGCTGCTTTGTGTCCACTGGAGGGAATGGTGGTATTGCGTATTGGTGCCGCTGATACGTAGCCATTATCATGTGCTGGGGGCCACTCTACTCTGCACTCGTTATCCCTTGCTGGTCGACTGTTAGGTTGGGGTTGTGGACTACACTTACCCACCGTGGGGTACATTTATTCTATTGTTGTAGATGATGGGGCTATGGTTGCGCACTGCACTATCTGTCTGGTCCCATTTTTTTATTTCTTTCAGCTTGTTTCTCTTAGCTTCTAACTCTTGAATTTGTTTTGTTTGAGTATCTATTTCTTTTATCTGTCCTCTGTAGTAGGTGAGTATTATTACATAGGCTTGTTCTGTTTTATTTTTATTCTGACTATCCCTCCATTTCCTCTGTCTGTCAGGTGTGTCTTCTGGCTGCCACCCTTGTTTTTTCATTTCTTTTTATTAATTTTCTATTTTTCTCAGCTAGCACATATATTAGGGATCCTTGCGGGCCCCATTTCCATTCTATTTCACTGGCCAGTTTTCCTCTAACGATTGCTGAGGTACTCTCCCCCTTTTAGGTTTTATTCCTTCCTGTTTGCGCAATCAATACCGGCTTGTTTCTTTCTCTGTGTTATTACTGTGTCACGCTTCTGGACATACACCTTATTTCACCTTGGGTTTTGTCCTTCCCTGGTTCGTTATAACTCAGTTATACAGATTACCCCCTCTTCGTTCTTCATACAGATTACCTCCTTCCCCTTCAATGCTACAGCTCTAACTTGTAGATGGTAAAAATATTTTGTTTTCTCACCACAGTTGCTGCCTGGGGTTGGAGGGTCTGGATCCTGTTCGTGATGCTAAATGTAGGGGTTAAAAAGGAGGCTTCTCTCCCTCAAGGTGGACTAACTGATATAGTTAATCGACACCTCGCCCTTCTCCTGTTGTATAACGACCACGGAAGTGAACAGACAAAATCCCAGGTTCAACTGACTTTTATTACGAGCAATGCACGGGAAGGTTCAGTCGTGGAACCTCTGAAATACAAGAGTTTTCAAGCATAATTTATACAGGTTTCGGAGAGGAGCTATCCTCCTACAAAATCATCGATAGGTCTATTGTTATCAGCGAAGTTACATTGATTTGTCGACTATTATCCGATCGGCTCTGAGTGGTACATGCAACTGTCCATCTCTCATCATTGTTTTGTTCCATTTTGCCCTCTACCCCAGTCTATCCGATGTCTAGGGTGGTTTGTACTGGCTTCTTTATCTCTTCCTCAGGGACTTTTAAACAAAACTGCTGACTTTGGCTGTTTAAGTGTTACTAAGGTTAAGCTATAGTCAACTGCGTATAAGTGTGCTATACCTATACAAGCAAGTGTTATATACATAGGCACTTTATAAGTTCGCACCTTCAGCATAATTGTGACCCCATATTTGCAATTTATCCCTTACACTGCGTTTCCTACATTACAACAGTGACTACACTTCAAAAGTACTTCATTGGCTATAAAGTGCTTTGGGATATCCTAAGGTCATGGAAGGTACTATATAAATGTAAGCCTCTGTTTATATTTCCTTTTAAAGGGTGAAGAGGACATTGGATTCTGTCTATGCACCAGCTGGCAGAGTTAAGTACTGGGTGAACTGTAACTTAGGCTTATCGGCTGTTATTGTGGTGATCAGCTAGTTGAATAATCATTGATTCTGTAAACGGGTATCTATTCTTATAATCTCGAGATTTCCATGAAATACGCAATTCTTTTGTCCGGCAGTATTCAGCTGGTTTTGATAGACTGTTGCCAGAGAATCAACACCATGAAGACCTTTAGTACAAAGCTATAGTCGAAGCTTCATTCATTGGGAAAGAAATTTATCTTAGGCAGTAGCACAAAGCAGATAATATCAAATCAGCCATCCGTTATAGACCGCATTCAATATTCAGTTCCAATGGAATGTAGGAAACACACCAGCCAATTTGTGCACAGCAAGGTTCCACAAACAGCAAAGACATAAATGTCCATCCAGATCATCTGTTTTAGGTGTTGGTCGAGGGATTATGGCCACGACACCAGGTGAACTCCCCTGCTCTTCTTCGAATAGTGCCATGGAATCTTTTATTCCACCTGAGAGGGAAGACAGATGAGGGTTTATCGTCTCATCCAAAGGACGGCACCTCTGACAGTGCAGTGCTCTCTCAGTACTGCACAGATAAAAGGGCCCGAGAGTAGGGAGGAGCCACAGGAGCTGGAGCGGGAGTTCCAGGCCCAGATAAAGGGGCCCGAGAGTCGGGAGGAGAAAGCTGGTGCAGGGACAAAAAGTTAAAAAAAACAAAATCGAAGTGTGATGTCACAGCCAAGCGGGTAAGTGATTGGCTGGTGGATTGGTGAGTATTTTTCTTTTTCTTTTTCTTTTCGGTAGGAAACCTTTGGCATTGCTGTAAGTAGGAACTGCAAGTAAATATATGTGATCTTTATTAACTAAGGAGAACTAGATAATTAAATCGGCTGTTTGCTGATTAGCGGTTGGGTGTGTTGTGCTAAGGTTTAGAGCTTAGTTCTACTCGATAGCTGCGAGTGTAACTAGAGGGTTGGCAGGGCAGCTCAGTCCTGTGGATTGCACATCCTGTGGCATGTGCGAAGTCCCGGATGCTTTGTGCAGCCAGGGCGACCATGTGTGCAGGAGGTGTCTGCAGCTGCACCAACTCGAGCTCTATGTTTTGGAGCTTGAGTGGCGGCTGGGTCACTGCGGTGCATCCGTGAGACTGAGAGCAACGTGGATAGCGCGTTTCTAGAGGCGGTCACCCCACAGCTTAAGAGTGTGCAGGCAGAGAGGGAGTGGGTGACTGCCAGACAGAAGGGGAGGACGAGGCAGGTAGGCTAGGAGTCCCCTGAGTCCCTCTCGCTCTTCAACCGGTACTCTGTGCTGAGTACCGGTGGGGGCGATGGTGGCTCTGGGAAGTGCAGCCAGAGCCAAGTCCAAGGCACCATGTGTGGCTCAGCTGCACAGGGGGGGAGGAAAAAGAATGGAAGAGCTATAGTGGTAAGGGATTCGCTAGTCAGGGGAGCAGACAGGCGTTTCTGCTGCCACAGACGTGACTCCAGGATGGTATGTTGCCTCCCTGGTGCCAGGGTCAAGGATGTCACTGAGCAGCTGCAGGGCATTCTGGGGGGAGAGGGTGAACAGCCAGAGGTCGTGATCCACATCGGTACCAATGACATAGGTAGGAAGAGGGGTGAGGTCCTGCAGGCAGAGCTTAGGGAGCTAGGAGAGAGATTAAAAAGCAGGACCTCAAAGGTAGTAATCCCCGGATTACTCCCGGTGCCACGAGCTAGTGAGTACAGAAATAGGAGGATAGAGCAGATGAATACATGGCTGGAGAGATGGTGCAGGCGGGAGGGCTTTAGTTTTCTGAGGCATTGGGATCGCTTCTGGGGGAGGTGGGACCTGTACAAGCCGGACAGGTTGCACCTCAACAGAGCAGGGACCAATATCCTCACGGGGGGGGTTGCTAGTGCTGTGGGGGAGGGTTTAAACTAGCTTGGCAGGGGGATGGGAACCTGAAAATAGATTCAGTAGGGAGAGGAGTAAAGCTGGAATTAGAAAGCAAAAATAAAGAAAGTGAGTTTGAAGGAGAGAGGAAACAAGCAGGAAAAAAGGGTAAAAAAACAAACTTAAAGGCACTTTGTCTAAATGCACGTAGCATTTGTAACAAAATAGATGAGTTGACGGCACAAATTGAGACAAATGGGTATGATCTGATAGCCTTTACAGAGACATGGTTGCAAAGTACCAGGACTCGGAATTAATTATTCAGGGATACTTGACAATCCGGAAGGACAGACAGAAAGGAAAAGGAGGTGGGGTAGCTCTATTGATAAAGGATGGAATCACTGCAATAGTAAGAAACGATATTGGCGCAAATGATCAGGATGTTGAAACAGTTTGGGCAGAGATAAGGAACAATAAGGGGAAAAAGTCACTGGTGGGCGTAGTCTATAGGCCCCCTAACAGTAGCAACTCTGTTGGTCGGAGCATAAACCAGGAAATAGTGGGGGCTTATAAAAAAGGAACAGCAATAATCATGGGTGATTTTAACCCCCATATTGATTGGACAAATCAAATTGGTCAGGGTAGCCTTGAGGGAGAGTTCATAGAGTGCATAAGGAGCGGGTTCCTTAAGTAAAGGATCCCCTCGGAATGAGTGATCATAACATGATTGAATTTCAAATTCAGATGGAGGGTGAGAAAGTTAGATCTCTAACCAGCGTTCTAAGCTTAAATAAAGGAGACTATGAAGGTATGAGGGCAGAGTTGGGTAAAGTAGACTGGGAAAATAGATTAAAATGTAGGACAGTTGATGAACAGTGGTGTACATTTAAGGAGATATTTCACAACTCTCAAGAAAAATATATTCCAGTGAGGAGGAAAGGGTGTTAGAGAAAAGACAGCCATCAGTGGCTAACTAAGGAAATAAAGGACGGTATCCAACTAAAAACAAGGGCACACATAGTGGCCAAAACTAGTGGGAGGACAAAAGACTGGGAAGCTTTTAAAAGCCAACAAAGAACGATGAAAAAAATGTTTAAGAAAGGGAAGATGGACTATGAAAGTAAACTAGCACAAAATATAAAAACCGATAGCAAGAGTTTCTATAGGTATATAAAAAGGAAAAGGGTGGCTAAAGTAAATGTTGATCCCTTAGAGGATGAGACCGGGGAATTTGTAATGGGGAACATGGAGATGGCAGAAACTCTGAACAAATATTTTGTATCAGTCTTTAAGGTAGAGGATACTAACAATATTCCAACAGAGGATAGTCAAGGGGCTATAGTGGGGGGAGGAACTTAACACAATCACAATCACTAAGGAGGTGGTACTCATGGGACTAAAGGCAGATAAATCCCTTGGACCCGATAGCTTGCATCCTAGGGTCTTAAGAGAAGTAGTGTCAGGGATTGTGGATTCATTGGTTGTAATTTACCAAAATTCCCTGGATTCTGGGGAGGCCCCAGCAGATTGGAAAACTGCAAATGTAACACCCCTATTTAAAAAAGGAGGCAGACAAAAAGCAGGAAACTATAGACCAGTTAGCCTAACATCTGTGGTTGGGAAAATGTTGGCGTCCACTATTAAAGAAGCAGTAGCAGGACATTTGAATAAGCAAAATGTGGTCAGGCAGAGTCAGCATGGATTTATGAAGGGGAAGTCATGTTTGACAAATTTGCTGGAGTTCTTTGAGGATATAACGAATAGGGTGGATAAAGAGAACCTGTGGATGTGGTGTATTTGGATTTCCAGAAGACATTTGACAGGGTGCCACATAAAAGGTTACTGCACAAGATAAAAGTTCACGGGGTTGGGGGTAATATATTAGCATGGATAGAGGATTGGTTAACTAACAGAGAACAGAGAGTTGGGATAAATGGTTCATTCTCTGGTTGGCAACCAGTAACTGGTGGGGTGCCGCAGGGATCAGTGCTAGGACTCCATCTATTTACAATCTATATTAATGACTTGGAAGAAGGGACTGAGTATAACGTAGCCAAATTTGCTGATGATACAAAGATGGGAGGAAAAGCAACGTGTGAGGAGGGCACAAAAAATCTGCAGAAGGACATAGACAGGCTAAGTGAGTGGGCAAAAATTTGGCAGATGGAGTATAATGTTGGAAAGTGTGAGGTCATGCACTTTGGCAAAAAAAAAATCAAAGAATAAGTTATTATTTAAATGGAGAAAGATTGCAAAGTGCCGCAGTACAGCGGGACCTGGGGATACTTGTGTATGAATCACAAAAGGATAGTAAACAGGCACAGCAAATGATTCGGAAGACCAATGGTATCTTGGCCTTTATTGCAAAGGGGATGGAGTATAAAAGCAGGGAAATCTTGCTACAGCTATACAAGGTTTTGGTGAGGCCACACCTGGAATTCTGCGTGCAGTTTTGGTTTCCATATTTGCGAAAGGATATACTTGCTTTGGAGGCAGTTCAGAGAAGGTTCACCAGTTGATTCCAGGGATGAGGGGATTGACTTGTGAGGAAAGGTTGAGTAGGTTGGGCCTTTATGTTTCTATGTTTCTACTCATTGGAGTTCAGAAGAATGAGAGGCGATGTTATCGAAATGTATAAGTTTATGAAGGGGCTTGACAAGGTGGATGCAGAGAGGATGTTTCCACTGATGGGGGAGATTAGAACTAGAGGGCATGATCTTAGAATAAGAGGTCGCCCATTTAAAACAGAGTTGAGGAGAAATTTCTTCTCTCAGAGGGTTGTAAATCTGTGGAATTCGCTGCCTCAGAGAGCTGTGGAAGCTGGGACATTGAATAAATTTAAGTCAGAAATAGATAGTTTCTTAAATGATAAGGGGATAAGAGGTTATGGGGAGCGGGTGGGGAAGTGGAGCTGAGTCCATGATCAGATCAGCCAAGATCTTATTGAATGGCGGAGCAGGCTCGAGGGGCCGTATGGCTTACTCCTGTTCCTATTTCTTATGTTCTTATTAGTCTAGATTTTGGTGCTCAAGTCTCTGTGGGGCTTGAACCCACAGTCTTTGTGACTCGGAGGTGAGAGTGTTACCAACTGAGCCAAGATAAACTTAGGTGCCTGAAGCTGAATCTTTACTGTCAGCAATATACAGGTTGAACCTCCCTTACCCGGAACCCTCGGGACCTGGCCTGTTCCGGAACAATGGATTTTTCTGGACGAGGGGTGGTCATGATAAATTGGATGTTACAGGTACTGAGCAAAGGGATATCAGGTACTGGCTTGGGGCTGGGAGTGCGGCAGAGAGATCACTGGGGGCTGGGTGGGGGCGGGCGAGCGGTGGATCGCAGGGTCAGGCCAGTGATTGTGGGAGTCGGCAGCAAGGAAGGGCTTCAATTTGTTCAATTTGTTTATGTCGGAGTTCTGCACATGCACCACCCGGTGGCCGGGAATGGTTCCGGACAAGGAGTAGTTCTGGATAAGGGAGCTCTGGATAAGGGAAGTTCAAGCTATACTGGGTTGAATGGTGTCACAAAAACTACCAATTGTGGAATGTCTCCTTGACATGGAACTTGTGCTTATCATAATTCCTGATTAGTTCAATTACCTGTAATACATTTAGAGATGCCACAAGCTTTGGCTGGTCGGGTTCTGCACAGTCATGGAGCGCATTAGATCATTTTCTGAAGTAACCTATGTTCCTTATAAAGATTGAGATTCTATTACATTCCAGAGATGGAAGAATAATCTCCCCCTCCGATAGTTGCTAAATCAACAATATATAAGTTTAGGGAGTCTCTATGCTCTTCATTGGGAAACATGAATCTGCAATGCACACTCAATTTCTTATAGGCATTCGAATTAGACGTCTGAACTCTGAGACTGATTGAGAGTGTATGGAGAATGAAGCTGTCACGCCGCAGAAGGATAAATGAAGACACTTTAACTGAGCTGTCATCTAAATTGTAGGACTGATCTGTACTATAATTAGAGATGAAGTAAAACATGCTTTCTCTAGCATTTTATTCACTTTTTCCTTTCTTTCTCTCTTGCTCTCTCTCTGTGTATAATGATATTAACAGCTTTATGTTCAGCTCTGCTAAATAGATTGCATGTTGTTTAAAATATATTTTTCTTTATGCCAGTAGATCTAATAGTACAATCTAGGGAAAGGGAGGAACGTCAACTTCCTCTCTGCACACAGAGAACACGTAAAAGATAAGTTAATTTTTATCCTCTTTCTATAAAGCACTACCAGGAGCTCAGAAAAGCTAACTCTGTTTCTCTCGCCACAGCTGCTGCCTGGCCTGAGTATTTCCACCATTTTCTGTACACAATTATTGCAGTGGCCAATTAGACAGTACTCATCATAAAAAGCTGCTGAACTTGCCAGACAGCCATTTAACCAACATCAATATTGCAAAGTGGCCATTCCCGTCGCAGAGGATATTATTCTAAAAAAAAATGGAGGGAGAAGGTGCAAAACGTGACTCAGTGAAGAACATTCCTGCAAAATGTCCATTTTTATATCTGTGCTACCTTCTATTTAAAATGTAAATTGGACCAAACTTCACAAACGCCAATCCTTTTTTAATAAATCTGAATTAATTTAATCATGCGAAATTTCCCCATTAATTTCAGCATGTATCCCTGTTGCAAATTTCAGGCCTGCTGAAGATAATGTCTCCAGTACACTGTCACCGATCTCTCCCATTAGTGAATCCAGCATCCCTTACGATCTGCCCAATATATAGACATCTGATAGAGGTCATAGCAATGAAACCCTTCATTGGATACTGTAATCTCGCATGTGCACCCCCCTCCCTCAAAACACTTCACCTATTTTCTGGTTTTTGGAGTGATAAATATTCTAGTGAGATGAGGATAATTTTAAATCATTAAGCTGGTTTATTTTACAAGTAATATATGAATGAACGAATTTCATTCTATTTCAGAATATTTCTTGTAACATAAAAAAATAACACTTGCCACATTATCCCTGTTGCTTCGCTAATTTCACTTGAAACTAGTTTGCTGTAACTGCTCTCTCTCCATGTATCTCTCGCGCGCTGAGTTCTACTCCAAATTTCTGACGACTGTTAAGTTTCAGCTAGGCAGAAAGCCAAAAACTTGACCTCTGATCAACCTCCATTATTATTAGCAAAAATGAGAGCGCACAGAATTAGAGTTAGCCTTTTGATGGGTTGAAAATTGGTTGGGAGGTAGGAGACAGAGGGGCCGAAATGTCCTTATTCTGCACGTCTCGTTCGAGCCCCTGGGGGGGACCTAATGGGACGCAAAACTGTTTTTGTCTGAGGCAAGGGTGAGGGACGCTGCTGGCTCCTGCAAAATTGCACGGGAGTTAGCGGAGGCGCGAAAGTGGTGGTACCGTGTCCCCGCCGGTATCACCTCAGGTCATTGTGCCTCCGCCGATGATGTCATCACCGTGTGCAGGGACCCTTTTTGCCCTTTCTGCCGCATGGCAGAAATTGGCCAGCACCTTGTGGGCAATGCCCGTGCCATCCTCATGGTTCGCAAACCAGGCGAGTCACCCATCGTGGGGCGAATGCGCAGCACCGCCATTTTTGTTTTCCCCCCCTCTTACCGGTCATTAGAACATAAGAACATAAGAATTAGGAACAGGAGTAGGCCATCTAGCCCCTCAAGCCTGCTCCGCCATTCAACAAGATCATGGTTGATCTGGCCGTGGACTCAGCTCCACTTACCCGCCCGCTCCCCATAACCCTTAATTCCCTTATTGGTTAAAAATCTATCTATCTGTGATTTGAATACATTCAATGAGCTAGCCTCAACTGCTTCCTTGGGCAGAGAATTCCACAGATTCACAACCCTCTGGGAGAAGAAATTCCTTCTCAACTCAGTTTTAAATTGGCTCCCCTGTATTTTGAGGCTGTGCCCCCTAGTTCTAGTCTCCCCGACCAGTAGAAACAACCTCTCTGCTTCTATCTTGTCTATCCCTTTCATTATTTTAAATGTTTCTATAAGATCACCCCTCATCCTTCTGAACTCCAATGAGTAAAGACCCAGTCTACTCAATCTATCATCATAAGGTAACCCCCTCATCTCCGGAATCAGCCGAGTGAATCGCCTCTGTACCCCCTCCAAAGCTGGTATATCCTTCCTTAAGTAAGGTGACCAAAACTGCATGCAGTACTCCAGGTGCGGCCTCACCAATACCCTGTACAGTTGCAGCAGGACCTCCCTGTTTTTGTACTCCATCCCTCTCGCAATGAAGGCCAACATTCCATTCACCTTCCTGATTACCTGCTGCACCTGCAAACTAACTTTTTGGGAAGAGTTTCATGCACAAGGACCCCCAGGTCCCTCTGCACCGCAGCATGTTGTAATTTCTCCCCATTCAAATAATATTCCCTTTTACTGTTTTTTTTTCCAAGGTGGATGACCTCACATTTTCCGACATTGTATTCCATCTGCCAAACCTTAGCCCATTCGTTTAACCTATCTAAATCTCTTTGCAGCCTCTCTGTGTCCTCTACACAACCCGCTTTCCCACTAATCTTTGTGTCATCTGCAAATTTTGTTACACTACACTCTGTCCCCTCTTCCAGGTCATCTATGTATATTGTAAACAGTTGTGGTTCCAGCACCGATCCCTGTGGCACACCACTAACCACCGATTGCCAACCTGAAAAGGACCCATTTATCTTGACTCTCTGCTTTCTGTTATTTAGCCAATTCTCTATCCACGCTAATACATTTCCTCTGACTCCACGTACCTTTATCTTCTGCAGTAACCTTTTGTGTGGCACCTTATCGAGTACCTTTTGGAAATCTAAATACACCACATCCATCGGTGCACCTCTATCCACCATGCTCATTATATCCTCAAAGAATTCCAGTAAATTAGTTAAACATGATTTTCCCTTCATGAATCCATGTTGCGTCTGCTTGATTGCACTATTCCTATCTAGATGTCCCGCTATTTCTTCCTTAATGATAGCTTCAAGCATTTTCCCCACTACAGATGTTAAACTAACCGGCCTATAGTTACCTGCCTTTTGTCTGCCCCCTTTTTTAAACAGAGGCGTTACATTAGCTACTTTCCAATCCGATGATACCTTCCCAGAGTCCAGAGAATTTTCATAGATTATAATGAATGCATCTGCTATAACTTCCGCCATCTCTTTTAATACCCTGGGATGCATTTCATCAGGCCATTCACCGCTCCCTTCGCTGGGTCTGGGCCACCATCATACAGCCTGGCACTCCGTCTCATTGCCAGGCTGCAGCCACGGCACCACACAGAAATGGTGGCCCAGTGGAGGCCTTTAAAGGGCCTGCAGAGTTTGCCCTTTAACGGAAGGGGAGGGCGTTGAAACGCTTCTGAACCCACCCGCATGGCACTCCCGAACCCGTGCCAATAGGGAGTGGAGCATTTGACATTGTGCGCCACTTGCTATGAGGGGCGGTAACCGGAATTTCATGGCCGGGATGGGACTTCCGTGCCGGGTGCAGGAAGTCCTGCCTCCCCTCGGTTACCACCCCCAAACGGGGCCTTACCAAATTTCGCCCCCAGAGAGTGGGGATAAAGGGTATGCACTCTCTGGGAGCCTTAACTTTTCACCATATTTATTAATGATGAACGAATAGAGGGCTGCCTATCCAAGTTAGGAGGGACAGCAAGTAGTGCAGATCGAAGCAGGAAGTTGCAAAGGGATGTCGTCAGATTAAGTAAGTGGGCAAACCTACGGCAAATGGAGTTCAATGTGGGCAAATGTGAGGTCATCCATGGACGCAGGAAAGATAAATTGGAGTATTTTCTAAATGGTAAGAAACTAGGAACTGCAGAGGAGAAAAGAGATTTGGGAATCCAAATACACAAATCATTAAAAGCAAGTAGCCAGGTACAAAAAGCAATCAAAAAGGCTAATGGAATGTTGGCCTTTATCTCAAGGGACTGCAATACAAAAGAGAGGAGGTTATGCTTCAGTTGTAGAGGACATTGGTCAAACCCCGTCTGGAGTACTGCATTCAGTTTTGGGCACTTCACCTCAGGAAGCGTATAGTGGCCTTGGAAGGGATGTGGCACAGATTCACAAAAATGATAGCCAGGTTTAGAGGACAATTTTCATGAACTGGGCTTGTATTCTCTTGATTTTAAAAGATTGAGGGCTGATCTGATCCAGGTGTTAAAAGGATTTGATAGGGTAGATAGAATTTCAGTACATTGGTAGGACTAGTGACTTTAGGAGAAAAAAGGTAAAAGAAAGAAAGTAAGTCGTGGGAAAACCCACACGTTACACTAGGCTAGCAGTTTTGGTAAGAGTATCACTTGCTTTACCATCCTTACTTTCAATATCCTGTCTTAATCTGATTTTTTCCGCATTCATCATCTTTAACCTGCTGCTGAAACGCCAATAACCAAACAGCTTTCATTATTCTAGGGCGACAAGTGGAACCTTGAATCCACTGTTCTGCCTCATAGGCTGGGTCATCCCCCATCTGTGATTATCCGAATCCACCTCTCTTTCAGCGGCAACTTTCCCGCAACATATTTCGTAACTAACTCATCCATTGTTTTGACAGCTTTTCCACCCATATTAATGTGTCTGTAAATTTCTCGCTCAAGTGTCCCTTCGTGGTTGCCAATAATCTGTAGGATGTGCGGAAATTACCCCTCGTCCAACAGGTTATAAAGCTCAGACTTGAGACTTATGAGAAATTACACAAGAAACATGAGTTCTGTCGTTAACCTTTTATTGACAAAGACAGATTCAAAACCCCTAACCACGATTCGAGCAGTACACCAATAATGTTACGAGAAATCGTACATACAACGATCCGCAGATAATCAATCCAGCGTTGATTGTCGGGCTTCCTTCCCGAAATGATTGGCCAGGTCACCTCCTTCCTGCTGTAGTAACGGTATCTTTCAACCACTGTCTTTTAGACAGTTTTTCTTGCCTTTCTCAATCAGTCAATCATTCAGAGATTGTGAGAGATGTTCCTTTTAATATTTGACTTAAGTTGTTAGAACTGTCAAACTTTAGCTGCCTTTGTCAAAGCCTAACTTGTTCATTCTCCCATAAAGGTTTGCAGAAGTGAGCAGAAAACCATTCAGTCATATTTCACGTGTTACCTTGCGTCCTGTTTTTCAGAACTTCCCAGATTTGACTCTCCCCTTTAGCCATCGAAAAGCCGTTTTGTGACCTTGTGGCCCCTGCATCACAGTCGTGAAGTCTGAAAATCTTCTTGAAAGGAAAGGGGTTTGTTTACCTCTTGTTGTATTGACCATTGTCCAGTCTGGGCCATCTGGAACACAGCCTTTGAACTTACAAAACAGTTTACAAGCTTCCAACAGTTCTATTTACAAGTTTACACACCTGCTCAACAAATGCCTGCTAGCCGTTATTTCATTTCAAAAAATCTTTTGCCTGGCAGAGTATTTTTAATATATACCAAAATTAAGAATTAAGGGTCTTTACATTCTTACAGGCTTGATTCCATCATTTTATCGAGGGATGACAACACTACTAATTCAATCAGCTGACTCTCTCCATATATGTGTAATGGAGGATAGGAGACAATGAATGATCTGTAAGAAAAAAAACCTGAGGAATATGACAACATAATTACAACTGAATAATAACTTTTATTTACGTAGCGCCTTTAACATAGTAAAACGTCCCAAGGCGCTTCACAGCAGTGTTACAAGAAAAAACAGATAAATTTGACACCGAGCCACAAAAGAAGAAATTAAGGCAGATGACCAAAAGGTTGGTAAAAGAGATTGGTTTTAAGGAGCATCTTACAGGAGGAAAGAGAGGTAGAGAGGCGGAACAGTGGAAGTACATCAATTTTCTGTTTCTCATTTACTTGAGTGATTTATACCTGACTGTCATGTATTCAACTGTCATTGTAACCCATGTATAAACTGACCTAAGTTATACACCGTGAGCACACTGACCACTAGGTGGTGAACTTGTGGGAGACACTCCTAACCTGGACTTTCAGGTATAAAAGGGGAAGCTCCACCCACCTTCATCACTTCAGTGCTGGAATAAAGGTTACTGGTCACAGAGTGACCTTCTCTCTAGTATGGGCCTCGTGTGCATTTGTACTGTATAGTGAGGACATATTATTGGCGACGAGAAACTGGGATTTAAACCACGCGAGCATGGCCACTAGCGGCACAGACGAGAGGTACTGTGTTGGAGATGATTGGGACTATTTTATTGAGAGACTACAGCAAAGTTTCGTCACTAAGGAATGGCTGGGACAGGATTCGGCCGACAAACGCAGGGCTCATCTCCTGATGGTTTGTGGATCCAGGACGTACTCCCTGATGATGGACCTTCTAGTGCCAGAGAAGCCGGTGGACAAGACTTATGAAGAGCTCAGTAATTTGATTGGCGAACATTTTAAACTGACGAGCAGCATGCACATGGCGAGACACCGGTTTTACACGCACCGGCGGCGAGAAGGGCAAAATGTTCCAGACTTCGTGGCAGACCTCCGGCGACTGGCGAGCCTATGTAAGTTCCCAGATGCATGCAGAGCGGAGATGCTGCGAGACTTTTTTTATTGAGGGCATTAGGCACGCTGGGGTTTTCAGGAAACTGATTGAGACCAAAGACTTGACCCTGGAAACGGCAGCTTTGATGGCCCAGACATTTATGTCAGGGGAGGAAGAGACCAGAATGATGTTTGACAAAAATCTTGGTTTAAATGCAGCAAATGGACAGGGAGTCAACATTGTTAATGCGGCACGCAGTTCTCCAGGCAGACAGGGGCAATCGGACATGCCTGAGCATGTAGTCGAACCCAAAGGGGGAATACAACAGAGACAATGGCTAGCTGAACGGCGATTCATGTCATTGCAAGGGACAATGCGGCCA
Source organism: Pristiophorus japonicus (assembly GCF_044704955.1). NCBI lineage: Eukaryota > Metazoa > Chordata > Chondrichthyes > Pristiophoridae > Pristiophorus > Pristiophorus japonicus. The sequence continues at coordinate 143,569,933 of NC_091991.1, forward strand.
GTAATGGAGCCATTAACACCTGTCAATGGTGCATTTAACGACAGTTACAGAGACAGTCAGAGACGATCGACTGGTAATGGATCTTTTGTTTCCAACAACGGCTCATGTTGGAGGTGTGGAGGCAAACACATAGCCAGAGCTTGCAGGTATTAGCAATATACCTGCAGAAATTGCAACGTCAGCGGTCACTTGGTGCGTATGTGCAGGAAACCTGCAGCCAGGTTGATATACGAGGGGGACGGGCCCGATGTAAGCCCTGAGGCCAAATGGACACTGGGGGAAATCTCTGGAAGCTGAAGTTCAACAAGTTCATGTGGAGCACATATAAAGTTCATACACCAGGACGCCACCGATAATGATGAAAGTGCTCCTCAATGGCATCCCAGTATCAATGGAGCTCGACACGGGGTTCAGCCAGTCCCTGATGAGTATCAAACAGTTCAAAAAGTTGTGGGCGTCCAAGGCCAGGAGGCCAAAATTATTGCCGATTATCGCACAGCTACAGACATATACAAAAGAGATCATTCCGGTGCTAGGCAGCGCCATGGTAGTCATGACCCACAAAGATTCGGAGAATAGGTTGCCACTCTGGATTGTCCCGGGGAATGGTCCCGCACTGCTAAGGAGGTGTTGGCTTGCTGTCATGAACTGGAAATGGAGCGATGTCAATGCAATTTCTTCTGTGGAGCGAATATCATGCTTACAGGTCCTGGACAAATTTGACTCATTATTTCAACCCGGCATTGAAACTTTCATGGGGACCAAGGTAGTGATTCACATAAACCCGGACACCAGGCCAGTACACCACAAGGCCAGAGCGGTGCCGTACGTGATGTGGGAAAAGATAGAAGGCGAATTGGACCGCCTGCTGAGGGAAGGCATCATCTCGCCAGTCGAATTCAGTGACTGGGCGAGCCCGATCGTGCTGGTGCTCAAGGCGGATGGGTCGGTCATGATATGTGGTGATTACAAGGCCACCATCAATCGGGTGTCACTCCAAGACCAATACCCGCTACCGAGAGCGGAGGACCTCTTTGCAATGCTATCCGGTGGCAAACTTTTTTTCAAAATTGGATCTGACCTCAGCTTACATGACCCAGGAGCTGGCGAGTGAGTCGAAGAAACTGACCACCATCATGACACACAAGTGGTTGTTTGAGTACAACAGATGTTCGTTCGGGATTCGCTCGGCCGCCATGATCTTTCAAAGAAACATGGAAAGTCTCCTCAAGTCGATTCCAAGGACAGTGGTTTTTCAAGACGACATCCTCATCATGGGTTGCGATACTGAAGAACACCTCCACAACCTAGAGGAGGTGCTACACAGACTGGACCAGGTAGGTCTGCGACTGAAAAAGGCGAAGTGCGTCTTCCTAGCTCCAGAGGTAGAATTCCTGGGGATGAGGGTAGCAGCAGACAGGATCAGACCTACTGCGTCCAAAACGGAAGCGATCCAGAGAGCACCCAGACCCCGTAACATGACGGAACTGCGTTCATTCCTGGGGCTCCTGAACTATTTTGGCAACTTTCTTCCCAAATTGAGCACTCTGTTCGAGCTGCAACACGTGCTTCTACTCAGGTCGTGATTGGGTCTGGGGGGACAGCCAGGAAAGGGCTTTTGATAGAGCACGCAATTTGTTATGCTCCAACAATCTGTTAACGCTATATGACCCATGCGATGCGTTGTCCTATGGGGTCGGGTGTGTGTTGCAGCATGTTCATGCCAAGGGTTAGTTACAGCCAGTAGCTTATGCCTCCAGAAGTCTGTCCCAGGCAGAAAGGGACTACGGGATGGTAGAAAAGGAAGCGCTTGCATTTGTATATACAGTAAAAAAAATGCATCAGTACCTGTTTGGCAGGAAATTTGAGCTGGAGACAGATCACAAATCCCTAACATCCCTTTTGGCCGACAACAAGGCTATAAATGCAAATGTGTCGGCCCGCATACAGAGGTGGGCACTCACGTTGGCCGCCTATGACTATACCATTCGGCACAGACCGGGCACCGAAAACTGCGCCGATGCACTCAGCAGGCTCCCACTACCCACCACCGAGGGGGCAACCGAGCATGCTGCTGAGATGGTCATGGCTGTTGAAGCTTTCAAAAGCGAAAGCTCACCTGTGACAGCCCGTCAAATCAAAGTCTGGACAAATAGAGACCTGCTACTGTCTTTAGTCAAGAAATGTGTCCTGAATGGGGACTGGGCAGCCACATACGGGGCATGCCCTGAGGAATTCAAACCATTTCACAGGCGCAAGGATGAACTCTCGATTCAGGCCGATTGCCTACTATGGGGAAACCGAGTAGTCATGCCCCAGGTGGCAGAGAGGCATTCATCCGAGAACTGCACAATGAGCACCCGGGCATTGTCATGATGAAGGCAATTGCCAGGTCACACATTTGGTGGCCAGGGATAGATGCAGACCTGGAACTTTGTGTTCGCAGGTGCAACACATGTGCCCTGATGGGCAATGCACCCAAGGAATCCCCCCTTAGCTCCTGGTCCTAGCCCGCCAAGCCATGGTCACGCATCCATGTCCTTTCATGGGAAAAATGTTTTTGGTTGTAGTAGATGCCTACTCCAAATGGATCGAGTGTGACATTCTCAATTCAAGCACATCCTCTGCCACGGTAGAAAGTCTACGGGCAATGTTCACCGCCCATGGTCTACCGGACGTCTTGGTCAGCGACAATGGCCCGTGCGTTACAAGCATCGAGTTTCAGGACTTCTTGGCAGGAAATGGTATCAACCATGTCAGAAAGGCACCGTTCAAGCTGGCCTCAAATGGCCAGGCGGAACGAGCAGTGCAGATAATCAAACGGGATGCTCAGAATCCAAGGGGGTTCCCTACAAAGCCGCATATCACGCCTCCTGTTGGCCAATAGATCCCGACCACACTCACTCACAGGGGTTCCCCCCGCAGAGCTGCTAATGAAATGGATGCTCAAAACCAGGTTATCCCTCATACACTCCACCATGAAAGAAATTGTTGAGAGCCGGCGCCAGTCACAATGTGACTACCATGACGGGAATGCGAGGGCGCGATGTATTGATGTCAATGACCCTGTCTTTGTCCTCAACTACGCTGCAGGGCCCAAATGGCTTGCAGGCACTGTGATTGTCAAAGAGGGGAATAGGATTCTGGTAGTTAAACTTACCAATGGACAAATCTGTTGCAAACACGTGGATCAAACAAAAAAGAGGTTCATCAACCCCATAGAAGAAGCAGAGGAAGAACACGATGTAGAGTTCGCTCCACCACAGGTGACCGAACACTGGAACCAAGTGGAAGAGAGCCCAGTCACTGTGGGCAGTCCGGACAGGCCTGAGGCACTGCAAACAGCAGACATTCAGGCCAGCGCCCAACAACCGAAGCCCTAACTCAGGCGCTCTACAAGGGAGCGTAAACCACCAGAGAGACTTAACCTGTGATCCCAATAAGACTTTGGGGGGGAGGTGATGTCATGTATTCAACTGTCATTGTAATCCATGTATAAACTGATCTAAGTTGTACACCGTGAGAACACTGACCACTAAGTGGTGAACTTGTGGGAAACACTCCAAATCTGGAGTTTCAGGTATAAAAGGGGAAGCTCCACCCACCTTCATCACTTCTGTGCTGGAATAAAGGTTACTGGTCACAGAGTGACCTTCTCTCTATTATGGGCCTCATGTGCATTTTACTGTATAGTAAGGACATATTACTGACAATATTGATGACGGATTACTTTAACTCCTCATGTTAACCAATCCACTTTAAACATCGATTCTTCTTTTGTGTTTCTAGTCTCAATAATGGTCGATTGCTGGAACAGGAGCTCAGTCATCTGTTAAAATAGCAGAGTCAGCCAATATCCAATCAATGACAGGGGAAGGCTCTTCAAATGCTCATTCAAACAAAGATGACTTACTCTTAACGATATATAATTGCTGTTTTTTACATTGAGCTCTTAGTCCTGCGTGCACCTCGAGTACTAAGCCTTCGTCAACATCGACTGACCTGTCAAGTTTATTTTTGGATGTTATTCCGATTGGGAAATTCAATAAACAAGCAAAACTCTAAGTAGACCTCTCGAAGTGTTGCAGGAAGTGGACATCTCAGCACAGAGCTCAAAGGCCAAAGCCAGGAAGCAAGATGTGCAGTGCTTTACAGAACTGCCTGTTAAAGGGTTGCACAGGTAAATGTTAACACTATGGGCCCAAGTTTCAGCTTGAGTTGCTCCTATTTTTTTGGAGCAACTAGTTTAGCATAGAATATCTTCGAAATCGCAATTCTCAGAATTTAGTTTGCTCCAATTCTAGTTAGTTAGAATAGTTTCCTTTTAGTACAGTTTTTTTTCAAAAGGGGGCGTTACCTTGCTATGAAGGCCAACATGCCATTTGCTTTCTTAACCGCCTGCTGTACCTGCATGCCAAGCTTCAATGACTGATGTACCATGACACCCAGGTCTCGTTGCACCTCCCCTTTTCCTAATCTGTCACCATTCAGATAATAGTCTGTCTCTCTGTTTTTACCACCAAAGTGGATAACCTCACATTTATCCACATTATACTTCATCTGCCATGCATTTGCCCACTCACCTAACCTATCCAAGTCACTCTGCAGCCTCATAGCATCCTCCTCGCAGTTCACACTGCCACCCAATTTAGTGTCGTCCGCAAATTTGGAGATACTACATTTAATCCCCTTGTCCAAATCATTAATGTACAATGTGAGCAGCTGGGGCACCAGCACAGAACTTTGCGGTACCCCACTAGTCACTGCCTGCCATTCTGAAAAGTACCCATTTACTCCTACTCTTTGCTTCTGTCTGACAACCAGTTCTCAATCCATGTCAGCACACCAATCCCATGTGCTTTAATTTTGCACATTAATCTCTTGTGTGGGACCTTGATCAAAAGCCTTCTGAAAGTCCAAATATACCACATCAACTGGTTCTCCCTTGTCCACTCTACTGGAAACATCCTCAAAAAATTCCAGAAGATTTGTCAGGCATGATTTCCCTTTCACAAATCCATGCTGACTTGGACCTATCATGTCACCTCTTTCCAAATGCACTGCTATGACATCCTTAATAATTGATTCCATCATTTTACCCACTACCGATGTCAGGCTGACCGGTCTATAATTCCCTGTTTTCTCTCTCCCTCCTTTTTTAAAAAGTGGGGTTACATTGGCTACCCTCCACTCGATAGGAACTGATCCAGAGTCAATGGAATGTTGGAAAATGACTGTCAATGCATCTGCTATTTCGAAGGCCGCCTCCTTAAGTACTCTGGGATGCAGTCCATCAGGCCCTGGGGATTTATCGACCTTCAATCCCATCAATTTCCCCAACACAATTTCCCGACTAATAAGGATTTCCCTCAGTTCCTCCTTCTTACTGGACCCTCTGACCCCTTTTATATCCGGAAGGTTGTTTGTGTCCTCCTTAGTGAATACCGAACCAAAGTACTGGAGGCCACTTGCAATACTCCCTTGAGATTGTCGATCAGTTCACTGTTGTGTGCTGCATGCTGCATAACTTAGCCATCATGAGACAGCAGGAGCTGGTAGTGGAACCAGAAGACCCACGTGAGGTGAGAGTGCCTGATGATAGTAATTTGGAAGAGCAGGATGAGGATGATGACCGCCATTTCTTTGTTCCCCATTATGACGTCCCCTAATTCTGACTGCAGGGGACCTATGTTTGTCTTTACTAACCTTTTTCTCTTTACATATCTATAGAAACTTTTGCAGTCCGTCTTAATGATCCCTGTAAGCTTCCTCTCGTACTCTTATTTTCCCTGCCCTAATCAAACCCTTCCTCCTCCTCTGCTGAGTTCAAAATTTCTCCCAGTCCTCAGGTTCACTGCTATTTCTGGCCAATTTGTATGCCACTTCCTTGGCTTTAATACTATCCCTGATTTCCCTTGATAGCCACGGTTGAGCCACCTTCCCCTTTTTATTTTTACGCCAGACAGGGATGTACAATTGTTGTAGTTCATCTATGCGGTCTCTAATTGTCTGCCATTGCCCATCCACTGTCAACCCCTTAAGTATCATTCGCCAATCTATTCTAGCCAATTCACGCCTCATACCTTCAAAGTTACCCTTCTTTAAGTTCTGGACCATGGTCTCTGAATTAACTTTCATTCTCCATCCTAATGTAGAATTCCACCATATTATGGTCACTCTTCCCCAAGGGGCCTCGCACGAGATTGCTAATTAATCCTCTCTCATTACACAACACCCAGTCTAAGATGGCCTCCCCCCTAGTTGGTTCCTCGACATATTGGGCTGGAAAACCATCCCTTATGCACTCCAGGAAATCCTCCTCCACCGTATTGCTTCCAGTTTGGTTAGCCCAATCTATATGCATATTAAAGTCACCCATGATAACTGCTGCACCTTTATTGCATGCACCCCTAATTTCCTGTTTGATGCCCTCCCCAACATCACTACTACTGTTTGGAGGTCTGTACATAACTCCCACTAACGTGTTTTGCCCTTTGCTGTTCTGCAGCTCTACCCATATAGATTCCACATCATCCAAGCTAATGTCCTTCCTAACTATTGTATTAATCTCCTCTTTAACCAGCAATGCTACCCCACCTCCTTTTCCTTTTATTCTATCCTTCCTGAATTTTGAATACCCATGGATGTTGAGTTCCCAGCCCTGATCATCCTGGAGCGACGACTCCGTAATCCCAATCGCATCATATCCGTTAACATCTATTTGCATAGTTAATTCATCCACCTTATTACGGATACTCCTTGCATTAAGACACAAAGCCTTCAGGCTTGTTTTTTTTACACCCTTTGTCCTTTTAGAATTATGATGTAGTGTGGCCCTTTTTGTTTCTTTCCTTTGTTTACTCGGTCTTCCACTATTGCTTTTTACCTTTCTACCATCTGTTTCTCACTCCATATTACATTGCCCTATCTCGCTGCATAGCTTCCCATCTCCCTGCCATATTAGTTTAAACACTCCCGAACTGCATTTGCAAATATTACCCCGAGGACATCAGTTCCAGTCCTGCCCAAGTGCAGACCGTCCCTTTTCTAGAGGTCCCATTTCCCCCAGAACTGGTTCCAATGTCCCAGGAATTTGAATCTCTCCCTCTTGCACCACTGCTCAAGCCACGTATTTATTCTAACTATCCTGCTCCCTCTACTCTGATTAGCACGTGGCATTGGTAGCAATCCAGAGATTACTACCTTTGAGGTCCTACTTTTTAATTTAACTCCTAGCTCCCTAAATTCAGCTTGTAGGACCTCTTCCCGCTTCTTACCTATATCATTGGTACCTACATGTACCACAACAACTGGCTGTTCACCCTCCCTCTCCAGAATGCTCTGCAGCCGCTCCGAGACATTCTTGACCCTTGCACCAGGGAGGCAACATACCATCCTGGGGTCTCAGTTGCGGTCGCAGAAACTCCTATCTATTCCCCTTACAATAGAGTCCCCTATCACTATAGCTCTCCCACTCTTTTTCCCACCCTACTGAGCAGCAGAGCCAGCCACAGTGCCATGAACTTGGCTGCTGCTGCCCTCCCCTGATGAGTCATCCTCCTCAACAGTACCCAAAGCGGTGTATCTGTTTTGCAGGGGGATGACCGCCGGGGACCCCTGCACTACCTTCCTTGCACTGCTCTTCCTGCTGGTCTGCCATTTCCTAGCTGGCTGTGGACACTTCACCTGCAGTAAGACCAACTCGCTACACATGCTATTCACGTCATTCTCAGCATCGTGGATGCTCCAGATTAAATCCACCCTCAGCTCCAACTCCGCAACGCGGTCTGTCAGGAGCTGGAGGTGGATACACTTCCCGCACACGTAGTTGTCAGGGACACTGGAAGTGTCCTTGAGTTCCCACATGGTACAGGAGGTGTTGCTACAGTTGTACAGAGCCTTGGTGAGGCCGCACCTGGAGTATTGTGTACAGTTTTGGTCTCCTAACTTGAGGAAGGACATTCTTGCTATTGAGGGAGTGCAGCGAAGGTTCACCAGACTGATTCCCGGGATGGCGGGACTGACATATCAAGAAAGACTGGATCATAGAAACACAGAAAATAGGTGCAGGAGTAGGCCATTCGGCCCTTCGAGCCTGCACCGCCATTCATTGAGTTCATGGCTGAACATGCAACTTCAGTACCCCATTCCTGCTTTCTCACCATACCCCTTGATTCCCCTAGTAGTAAGGACTTCATCTAACTCCTTTTTGAATATATTTAGTGAATTGGCCTCAACAACTTTCTGTGGTAGAGAATTCCACAGGTTCACCACTCTCTGGGTGAAGAAATTCCTCCTCATCTCGGTCCTAAATAGCTTCCCCCTTATCCTTAGACTGTGTCCCCTGGTTCTGGACTTCCCCAACATTGGGAACATTCTTCCTGCATCTAACCTGTCTAACCCCGTCAGAATTTTAAAAGTTTCTATGAGGTCCCCTCTCATTCTTCTGAACTCCAGTGAATACAAGCCCAGTTGATCCAGTCTTTCTTGATAGGTCAGTCCCGCCATCCCGGGAATCAGTCTGGTGAACCTTTGCTGCACTCCCTCAATAGCAAGAATGTCCTTCCTCAGGTTAGGAGACCAAAACTGTACGCAATACTCCAGTTGTGGCCTCACCAAGGCCCTGTACAATTGTAGCAACACCTCCCTGCCCCTGTACTCAAATCCCCTTGCTTTGAAGGCCAACATGCCATTTGCTTTCTTAACCGCCTGCTGTACCTGCATGCCAACCTTCAATGACTGATGTACCATGACACCCAGGTCTCTTTGCACCTCCCCTTTTCCTAATCTGTCACCATTCAGATAATAGTCTGTCTCTCTGTTTTTACCACAAAAGTGGATAACCTCACATTTATCCACATTATACTTCATCTGCCATGCATTTGCCCACTCACCTAACCTATCCAAGTCACTCTGCAGCCTCATAGCATCCTCCTCGCAGCTCACACTGCCACCCAACTTAGTGTCATCCGCAAATTTGGAGATACTACATTTAATCCCCTCGTCTAAATCATTAATGTACAGTGTAAACAGCTGGGGCCCTAGCACAGAACCTTGCGGTACCCCACTAGTCACTGCCTGCCATTCTGAAAAGTACCCATTTACTCTTACTCTTTGCTTCCTGTCTGACAACCAGTTCTCAATCCATGTCAGCACACTACCCCCAATCCCATGTGCTTTAACTTTGCACATTAATCTCTTGTGTGGGACCTTGTCGAAAGCCTTCTGAAAGTCCAAATATACCACATCAACTGGTTCTCCCTTGTCCACTCTACTGGAAACATCCTCAAAAAATTCCAGAAGATTTGTCAAGCATGATTTCCCTTTCACAAATCCATGCTGACTTGGACCTATCATATTACCTCTTTCCAAATGCACTGCTATGACATCCTTAACAATTGATTCCATCATTTTACCCACTACCGATGTCAGGCTGACCGGTTTATGATTCCCTGTTTTTTCTCTCCCTCCTTTTTTAAAAAGTGGGGTTACATTGGCTACCCTCCACTCCATAGGAACTGATCCAGAGTCAATGGAATGTTGGAAAATGGGCTTGTATTCACTGGAGTTCAGAAGAATGAGAGGGGATCTCATAGAAACGTTTAAAATTCTGACGGGTTTAGACAGGTTAGATGCAGGAAGAATGTTCCCAATGTTGGGGAAATCCAGAACCAGGGGTCACAGTCTAAGGAAAAGGGGTAAGCCATTTAGGACCGAGATGAGGAGAAACTTCTTCACCCAGAGAGTGGTGAACCTGTGGAATTCTCTACCACAGAAAGTTGTTGAGGCCAATTCACTAAATATATTGAAAAAGGAGTTTGATGTAGTCCTTACGTACTAGGGGGATCAAGGGGTATGGTGAGAAAGCAGGAATGGGGTACTGAAGTTGCCTGTTCAGCCATGAACTCATTGAATGGCGGTGCAGGCTCGAAGGGCCGAATGGCCTACTCCTGCAGCTATTTTCTATGTTTCTATCAATTCGCTCCATAGGAGAGAATTGATTAGAGCTCACCGCACCAGGAATGTCATAGCTGATGGGCAGGAGACCTTACCCACATCGGCAATATCGAGCCAGGCGTTCGTACCTGGACATGAGCGAGGCTGATTGTGTCAAAAGGCTACATTTCCGCAGAGAAGTTGTCGTTGAGATCTGTGATATGCTCAGAGCAGATTTACAGCCGAGAAGCAGAACGCCAACTGCCTTGTCTGTTGAAGTGAAGGTTACAGCTGTACTTTCCTTCGATGCTTGGGATCGTTTCAAGCTACAACTGGAGATGTGTGCGCCATCTCTCAACGTGTAATACATGCCTGCGTTCACCAGGTCACGGCTACACATAATGCACGGCAGAATGACTTCATCAAGTTCCCAATGACCGGCCAAGCAATGCATGACAGGGCTCTGGGGTTCTCAAAGATTGCTGGCTTCCCAAAGGTACAGGGCTGTATTCATTGTACCCACATCACCTTGCGAGCACCTGTGGAGGATGCTGAGCAGTTCATGAATAGAAAAGGTTTCCACCGCATTAATGTGCAGCTCGTGTGTGACGACAAGCAGCACATCATGTCAGTCGATGCAAGATACCCTGGCAGCACCCATGATGCTTTCATCCTACACGACTGCATTATATCTGACATGTTTGAGCAGCAGCCAGAAGGGCAGGGCCGGCTACTGGGAGACAAAGGGTATGGCCTGACCACCTGGCTCATGACGCCCCTACGCATAACACCGACAGAAGCTGACCATAAGTACATGTCGCACATTGCGACGTGCAGCATCACAGAGAGGACCATTGGCATCTTGAAACAGTATTTCTGATGCCTGGACCATTTTGGAGGCCACTTGCAATACTCCCTTGAGATTGTCGATCAGTTCATTGTTGTGTGCTGCAAGCTGCATAACTTAGCCATCATGAGACAGCAGGAGCTGGTAGTAGAACCAGAAGACCCATGTGAGGTGAGAGTGCCTGATGATAGTAATTTGGAAGAGCAGGAGCAGGATGAGGATGATGACGACGATCAGGAAAGCATCCAAGTGACTGATGCCGGAGCACGGGGTCGGAGGAGGGCGGTCCATCATGCTCCTTTAACGATTGCTCGAGCCCTGCGCTAGCAGCTCATCCGTGAACGCTTCAATTACTGATGCCTGAGGGCTCTGCGACCACTGTTCCGCATGGGCATGTTTATTTTTTGGAGTTGTTCCTAAATGTTGTGTTGTGTTAATGGAACATGATTCAGTTTTAATGTAAAAATATTTTATTGAAAAGTTCATAATGTACTGCACATTAGTGTAATAAAATATTTGTTGTATCAAACTTTATTTTAATATGACTCTTTAAGATCACTTAAAAACTTTAAGATCACTTATAAACGTGTAAAGTTACAAAAGTTACAAAACAATTTCAATGTGAAAAATCTTACACTCTTAAGATCACTTAAACTTCAAGATCACTTTTCAGATGCAAAATGAAATAACTTACAAAATGTGAGAACATTTACACTATAAGATCACTTAAAAGCCCTAAGATCACATAAGTTGTAAAGTTACAAAACTTACAAAACAGTTTCAATTTGAAAAAAGTTACTACAGTTACATCAAGAACAAGAACAAAAGCAGCAAAGAAAGGCTGCAACCATCTCTCATCCACATCTCGGTGAATGTTCACTTCTTCATGGGGGTGTCATTTGATTTGCCTGGCTGTGCGCCCTTATTGCAGCAGCTACCTCCATGAGGGCCTGTGCTGTCACTTGCATGCCCTCCCTGACGGCCTTTGCTGTCGCTTGCACTCCCTCTGACATTCCCTCCCTCATTTCCCATGTCATTACTGCTATTTCTCCCGTCAGTACCGTTATCTTTCACCCACTGCACTGAAGCTGCCCATGAATGATCGGGTAAGGTAATTGGTCTCCACACCCAATGCAACAACCTGAGCTGCATCTGTTGCACACTGCATCTCAAGAGAGCGTGTTTCGAATCTCCTTCTCCTCTGCCTGGGTCTGCCTCGCAGCACCACTCCAGTGGGAGGTGCAGGCTGGGAGGGTGGGGCCTTGGTTCTTGGATCCGGCACCACTCCAGTGGGAAGCGCAGGCTGAGACGGTGGGGCAGTGGGTGTAAAATGCTGCATTACACCACCACCACCAGCACCACTGGAACCCGCAATCTCGGAATCTGTGAAAGCATAGAATGTCGGACCAGAACCTATGCAAGTGTTTGAAACACTGATGTCCGTTGATGTGGACTGATACATATTAAGTTCAAAAGTCTGCCCTGAAGACATTTCAATCAACCCCTGCACCCACCCTTGGTCTGGATCGTCTGCATCTGGTTCTTCTAGTTCGTCTTCTGCATCTTCGGGATTGGCATTGTATTCTACAAAATATAACAGAACAGTCAAATGGTTAGCAGCATCGGAGGGGGCAGGATGTTTGGCATGAGTAGTCGCACACATAGCAGGCCAGGCAGTAGGTTGCTTTGAAGGGCCACAATGCATTTTCAGGACTTGCCCTCTCCCTCGCGTGCGGGCCCAGCTTGTGCTGTACTGATTGTTTTTCTCCATGTACGACTCATCAAAGCAGCGACCCTCTGTTCCAAGGGTGTCAGTGGATGCAGATCGGGCGTGCCTCCTCCTGTCCGAGTTCTTTCCCTTTTGTTGTGGGCCAATTTCTTCTGTAAAGATTAAAATATAACTTTTTACAGAGTGCGTCTTTCTGCAGGGTGGGACATATACAGATAGTCACATTTACAATTGAGATTCCATTGAAAAATGAAAATATTACTTACACTAACTACTTGACCAAGGTCATGCCATTTCTTTTTACACTGGCTTCCAGATCTCCTGGTATGCACCACTGCGCAGTAATCTTCTGCAACTAGGTTCCAGTATTTCTTCATTTCTTTAGGTGGCACTTTTGTGTGAACTCAGTTGCTGGTATCCAGCTCCTGCCATCTCTGCTCAATGACATTAACTAGTGTCTCCACTTCCTCATGTAAGAAATTCTTTGTTCTTGGTGGACGTTCTTCCATTGTTGTATTGAATTGACACTCAGTGATTTTTCAAAGCACACAGTCCTTATTTTGCATGCACCTATGCAACATTAGTTCTGGAAGTTTAACAGCAACAAACAGCACTCACTGATTCCAGCAGCTGATATCTTCCACAGTACTGTTAACAGCACTCCTTCAGGCACAAACAATCACTCAGAAGGCTTTGCACAGCTCCACACACCCAAAATTTACTTTTCTGCATGTCCCTTTAAAGATGGCCGATTCCCAATGTTTGTGTGCCATGCGCGCACGCTCCAACGCGCATGCGCAACCCCGCCAGCACTCAAACTGACGCTGGGTCCTCGCCCCGCCCCCTGCCTACAATGCTTGCTCAGAACGCGTTTGCTCTGCCCCCTGCAGCTCCTGCTGCGCCGCGCTGAGCTGGAAACAGGCCTACAGATATCGGAGAATTGCGAGGTAAGTTTTTGCCGCTTTTTAAGCTCTAGAAATTAGGCGGGCCTCTCCGAGGTGCGCCGTTCTACCGGGGATCCGAAACTTGGGCCCATTGAGACAGCTCTTCCAATGCAGGCCTTTAAATATGGTAGGGAAAAAAACACCCTTGAGATAAAGGCCAATGTTTTATTAGCTTTTATTTGTGCCTTCCTCATAAAATGATAGATTACGAATTTTATCAGAATAAAGCAAAACATGCTGGATGGCAGCCTTAATTCTGGCTAATGAAATCATTTACTTACTCAATTTATGTGATGGCTGATAGCTGTTCAATGTTTATTGAAGTTTGACAGATACAGGGCATGTTGCAGGAAAGCAATGCTATGACACACCAATGCATTGCTCTCCAGTGTTACACTACCCTTTACCAAAGCATTTACATAAATCTTAAGATGTAAAAAAGTAGCATCAGGGCTATAAAAATGAAGAGCTCATTAAATTCAATGATCTGTAGTATTCTATTGCTAGACCTATAAAAGGTACAATAACCAGCAAGCATAAAAGCAGAGCTACTGCAGAAAATAGTTTATGTGAACAGTTCATGGTCAAGGACTTATCTTACAATATAAAAAAAAAACAAATGCACAGGATTCAGCTATAGTTATAAATCAATCTACTTCAGAGGAGTTATACAATATGCAATGTCTCTTAGACTGTCAGAATTCTTAAAAATAGGCATCACAATTTCATGTTTCTGACAATGGATTTGTCACATATTTACCATAGTACAAAACTCATCCATCAAAACTCAAAAGGGAGAGTCACAACACAAGCCTGTGACGGAGCAGCTTCACCCTGCGGCTCACTGGCGCTGCCTTTATATTCATCCTGATCCACCACCCTTCTGCATCCAGAAGAGCACCAATATAAAGACGATAAAATGGTCTCCCAAGATTATCGCAGTAACACATCACAAGCAGCAAATATAAAGGAAAATCCGGGGTCTTATGTGACATCCCACCACATCCTGAGCTTCGTAGATCGTCTGGAACTGGTCAGGGAAATGGGAAATATATGACACATAATTATGGCAAAGCACCACTCTTTGAACTATATTGACCCACTCAGGATTGTTCAGAAGCCACTGCAGCCGCCAACCAAAGGTACGTATTTAAAATTTTATATTCTAAAAACACAATTTTCGGTGGAGCCAGGTGTGCTGCCCCGACTCCACGGGAATTCCGATCGCTCCCAACCCCTGCAGCGCAATCCAAGCCCATTCCTGAGACTTACCTGAGGGCCACTGAGTGGAGAGAAAGACAATCTCGGAAAGGCCATTTAAGACTGGGATGAGGAGAAATTTTGTCTCTCAGAGGGTGGATAATCTTTGGAATTCTCTACCCGAGAGGGCTGTGGAGACTCAGTTGTTGAGTATATTCAAGACAGAGATCGATAGATTTTTAGAGATCAATATTAAGGGAATCAAGGGATTTGGGGACAGTGCAGGAAGCTGAAGTTGAGGTAGAAGATCAGCCATGAGCTTATTGAAAGGCGGAGCAGGCTCGAGGGGCCGAATGGCCTATTCCTGCTCCTATTTCTTATCTCAGAACCTCATATGATGAGAAGGATCTCAGGAATGAGAAGCTTGACTAAGAAGGGGGTAAGTTTGACTTCGGGTGATAGTATAAAATGTGCAATATCGATTCAGTGATATCTTTTCATTTTTCATCTTGTTTCCATGAATGGAAATGATGTATAATGGATGGCTTAATCGATATCACCCATCTTACACTCCCCCAAAAGCCAAAATTACCCCCAGAGATTTCCTTAGAGTGATGAATTGTTTTATATAGGAATGGACCACATAGTACACCAGTTAATTCTTGGGGATGATTTATTTATACTTCATGTGAAGGGTTAAAGGAAAAAAAATCACTGGGTTTGACATACTGCCACACTTTAACCAGTCATATTATTTTTCATACTGAGCATAGTTAAAATAAAATAACATAATAAATTATGAAAACTCTTCCATTGGTTACATTAGGTGCATTCCAGTGTGTTTTCTGTTGAGTTAGATACTGCTTTCTGTGTAGAGGTCATTAAATATTAATATTCTCTTTGTGTACAGGCTGAAATTTGCCAAAATATGCCATGAAAACAATGAGATATTTCACGAGTAAAAGAGGAAAAATCCACTTTTTATTTTAAAATATCATAACATATGCTACAAGGAATGGAGATTACATTCCCATCGATGTGAAAAATAGGCTGAGGGAATGTGGTCAGTGAGGGAACAGCCTAACTGGAGAGCGAATGCTGCTTCAGCAGATCACTGGGGGGGAAATGAAAGATCATTCTTCATGGGACTAATGAAGTCCAGAGGGAGGTTATGCTATTGGGAGAGGGGAAGATCGAGGAAGGAAAAGAGATAGTGACCACGCCTTTGTGAATTATTGTATCTTCCTTCTCCAGTTATTTTTATGCTTTGCTCTCAATGTTACACTTTACCGATATACACAAAGGAGCTAAGTGCATGTATGAGGTGATCACGTGTTTAGAAAAGAGAGTTGAATTACTCTCACAGGGGTTGCGATCGCTCCTCCTCCCCCTGTAACTGGCTCCAACCACCTGCCTCCTACACTCACCAGAGGGGAGAGAAAGACAAATTCAGAAGCTCATAGGATGAGGAGGTCCTCAGAAATGAGAAACTTGACTAAGAGGGCATAATTTTGAATTGGGGCAAGGGGGGATGGGGGGCAATTGTAAAAAAGGCGCTATCGTTTTAGCTGTCCCGATTTTCATTTAATCGGAAGAGATGTATAATGGGCAGTTGAATTGATGGTACTTGTTTTACGCCAGCCCTCAAAGTCAAAATTAGCAAAAACAAAAAAAATAACTGGAGGCCAGGTAAAAGGGTGGTGAGTTTCAAGCTTATTGAGAAGCAAGCAATAGAATAAAGAAAGAACAGGCAGAAAGGAATTATGTGCAGGCTAAGTCTGACCTACTTGATGCTCAATCATTTTAGATTATTTGTTCATGGGATGTGGGCATCGCTGGCAAGGCCAGCATTTATTGCCCATCCCTAACTGCCCTTGAGAAGGTGGTGATGAGCCGCCTTCGTGAACTGCTGCAGTCTGTATGGCGAAGGTACTTCCACAGTGCTGTTAGGAAGGGAGTTCCAGGATTATGACCCAGCGACGATGAAGGAACAGCAATATATTTCCAAGTCAGGATAGTTTGTGACTTGGAGGGGAACTTGGAGGGAATGGTGTTCCCATGCACCTGCTGCCCCTGTCCTTTTAGGTGATACAGGTCGTGGGTTTGGAAGTGTCATGTATTCAACTATCATTGTAACCCATGTATAAGCTGACCTAACTTGTACATCTTAAGAACATTGACCACCAGGGGTTGAACTTGTGGGAGACACTCCTAACCTGGACTTTCAGGTATAAAAGGGGAAGCACCACCCACCGTCTGTATCTTGAGGTCTTGGTAATAAAGGTAACTGGCCACAGAGTGACCTTCTCTCAAGTATGGGCCTCATGTGCATTTATACTGTATAATAAGGACATATCATTGGCGACAAGAAACTGGGATTTAAACCACGCGAGGATGGTCACTAGCAGCACAGAAGAGAGGTACTTTGTTGGTGATGATTGGGACGACTTTATTGAGAGATGACAGCAAAGTTTTGTCACTAAGGAATGGTTGGGACAGGATTCGGCTGACAGATGCAGGGCTCATCCCCTGACGGTTTGTGGATCCAGAACGTACTCCCTGATGAAGGACCTTTTAGTGCCAGAGAAGCCGGCGGACAAGATGTTCGAAGAGCTCAGTAAGTTGATCGGGGAATACCTTAAACCGGCGAGCAGCATGCACATGGCGAGACACCGGTTTTACAAGCACCGGCGGCGAGAAGGGCAAAGCATTCCAGACCCCGTGGCAGATCTCCGGCAACTGGCGAGCCTATGTAAGTTCCCAGATGCATGCAGAGCGGAGATGCTGCGAGACCTTTTTATTGAGGGCATCGGACACGCTGGGGTTTTCAGGAAACTGATTGAGACCAAAAACTTGACCTTGGAAGCGACGGCTCTGATAGCCCAGACATTTATGTCAGGGGAGGAAGAGACCAGAATGATGTATGACAAAAATCTTGGCTAAAATGCGGCAAACAACCAGGGAGTCAACATTGTTAAAGCGTCACACAGTTCTCTAGGCAGACAAGGGCAATCAGATATGCCCCAGCATGTAGTCGAACCCAAAGGGGGAATTCAATAGAAACAATGGCTAGCTGAACGGTGATTCATGCCATCGCAATGGACAATGCGGCCAGTAATTGGGCCATCAACACCTATTAACAGTACGCTTAAGGACAGTTACAGAGATAGTCAGAGACGATCGACTGGTAATGGACCTTTTGTTTCCAACAACGGGGCATCCAACTCATGCTGGAGGTGTGGAGGCAAACACACAGCCATAGCTTGCAGATATCAGCAATATACCTGCAGAAACAGCAATGTCAGCGGTCACTTGGCACGTATTTGCAGGAAGCCTGCAGCTAGGTTGATGTATGAGGAGGACGGGCCCAATGTAAGCCCTACGAGGCCAAATGGTCACAGGGGGAAATCGCTGGAAGCTGAAGTTCAGCGAGTTCATGTGGAGCACATATACAGTTCATATACCAGGACGCCACCGATAATGATGAAAGTGCTCCTCAATGGCATCCCAGTATTAATGGAGCTAGACACGGGGGACCAGCCAGTCCCTGATGAGTATCAAACAGTTCGAAAGGTTGTGGGTGTCCAAGTCCAGGAGGCCAAAATTATTGCCGATTGACGCACAGCTACGGACATATACAAAGGAGATCATTCCGGTGCTAGCTGTGCCACAGTACCCGTGACCCACAAAGATTCGGGGAACAGGTTGCCACTCTGGATTGTCCCGGGGGAAGGTCCCGCACTACTGGGGAGGAGTTGGCTTGCTGTCATGAACTGGAAATGGGGCAATGTCAATGCAATTTCTTCTGTGGAGCGAGTATCATGCTCACAGGTCCTGCGCAAATTTGACTCAATATTTCAACCCAGCATCGGCACTTTCATGGGGACCAAGGTAGTGATTCTCGTAAACCCGGACACCAGGCCAGTACACCACAAGGCCAGAGCGGTGCCGTACGTGATGCGGGAAAAGATAGAATGCGAATTGGACGGCCTGCTGAGGGAAGGCATCATCTCGCCAGTCGAATTCAGTGACTGGGCGAGCCCGATCGTGCCGGTGCTCAAGGTGGATGGGTCGGTCAGGATATGTGGTGATTACAAGGCCACCATCAATCAGCTGTCACTCCAAGACCAGTACCTGCTACCGAGAGCGGAGGACCTCTTTGCGACGCTAGCCGGTGGCAAACTTTTTTCAAAATTGGACCTGACCTCAACTTACATGACCCAGGAGCTGGCGAGTGAGTCGAAGATGCTGATCACCATTACGAAACACAAGGGGTTGTTTGAGTATAACAGAATCCATTCGGGATTCGTTCGGCCGCCGCGATCTTTCAGCGAAATATGGAAGCCTCCTCAAGTCGATTCCAAGGATGGTGGTTTTTCAAGACAACATCCTCATCACGGGTCGCGATACTGAAGAACACCTACACAACCTGGAGGAGGTGCTACGCAGACTTGACCGGGTAGATCTGCGACTGAAAAAGGCGAAGTGCGTCTACTTAGCTCCAGAGGTAGAATTCCTGGGGAGGAGGGTAGCAGCAGACGGGATCAGATCTACTGCGTCCAAAACGGAAACGATCCAGAGAGCACCCAGATCCTGTAACACGATGGAGCTGCGTTCGTTCCTGGGGCTCCTGAACTATTTTGGGAACTTTCTTCCCAAATTGAGCACGCTGTTAGAGCCGCTACACGTGCTCCTACGCAAAGGTCGCGATTGGGTCTGGGGTGACAGCCAGGAAAGGGCTTTTGATAGAGCACGCAATTTGTTATGCTCCAACAAACTGTTAATGTTATATGACCCATGTAAGAAACTTGTTTTAACGTGCGATGCCTCGTCCTATGGGATGGGTGTGTGCTGCAGCATGTGAATGCCAATGGTCAGTTACAGCTGGTAGCTTATGCCTTCAGAAGTCTGTCCCAGGCAGAAAGGGGCTACGGGATGTTAGAAAAGGAAGCGCTAGCATGTATATATGATGTAAAAAAATGCACCAGTACATGTTTGGCAGGAAATTTGAGCTGGAGACAGATCACAAATCCCTAACGTCCCTTTTGGCCGACAACAAGGCCAAACTACGAATGCATCAGCCCGCAAACAGAGGTGGGCACTTACGTTAGCCGCCTATGATTACACAATTCGGCACAAACCGGGCACTGAAAACTGTGCCGGTACACTCAGCAGGCTCCCACTAGCCACCACTGAGGGGGCAACTGAGCATGATGCTGAGATGGTCATGGCTGTTGAAGCTTTCGAAAGCGAAGGCTCACCTGTGACAGCCCATCAGATTAAAATCTGGACAAATAAAGACCCGCTACTGTCTTTAGTTAAGAAATGCGTCTTGAATGGGGACTGGGCAGCCACGTACGGGGCATACCTTGAGGAATTTAAACCGATTCATAGGCGCAAGGATGAACTCTTGATTCAGGCTGATTGCCTACTGTGGGGAAACCGAGTCGTCATGCCCCAGATGGGCAGAGAGGTGTTTATCTGAGAACTTCGCAATGAGCACCCGGGCATTGTCGTGATGAAGGCAATTGCCAGGTCACACGTTTGGTGGCCAGGGATAGATGCAGACCTGGAACTTTGTGTTCACAGGTGCAACACGTGCTCAGCTGGGCAACGCACCCAGGGAAGCCCCCCTTAGCTCCTGGTCCTGGTCCGCCAAGCCATGGTCACGCATCCATGTGGACTACGCGGGTCCTTTCATGGGAAAAATGTTTTTGGTTGTAGTAGACGCCTACTCCAAATGGATTGAGTGTTCCATTTTAAATTCAAGCACATCCTCTGCCACAGTAGAAAGTCTACAGGCAATGTTCGCTGCCCATGGTCGACCAGATGTCTTGGTCAGCGACAATGGCCTGTGCTTTATAAGCACTGAATTCCAGGACTTCATGGCAGGCAATGGAATCAACCATGTCAGACGGCACTGTTCAAGCCGGTCTCAAACGGCCAGGCAGAACGAGCAGTGCAGATAATCAAACAGGGGATGCTCAGAATCCAAGGGGGTTCCCTGCAAAGCCGCTTATCATGCCTCCTGTTGGTCAATAGATCCCGACCACACTCGCTCACAGGGGTTCCACTCGCAGAGCTGCTAATGAAAAGGACGCTCAAAACCAGGTTATCCCTTATACACCCTACTATGAAAGAAATTGTTGAGAACAGGCGTCAGTCACAATGTGACTACCATGACAGGAATGCGAGGACGTGATGTATTGATGTCAATGACCCTGTTTTTGTCCTTAATTACGCTGCAGGGCTCAAATGGCTTGCAGGCACTGTGATTGCCAAAGAGGGGAATAGGGTTTTGGTAGTTAAACATACCAATGGACAAGTTTTCCGCAAACACGTGAATCAAACTAAAAGGAGGTTCAGCAACCCCATAGAAGAAGCAGAGGAACAACACAACGTAGTTTTTACTCCACTACAGGTGACCGAACACCGAAACCAAGTGAAGGAGAGCCCAGTCACTGCGGGCAGTCCGGACAGGCCTGAGGCACCGCAAACAGCAGACACTCAGGCCAGCGCCCAACAACCAGAGCCCCAACTCAGGCACTCTACAAGGGAGCGTAAATCACCAGAGAGACTTAACCTGTGATCCCAAAAAGACTTTGGGAGGGAGGTGATGTCATGTATTCAACTATCATTGTTACCCATGTATAAACTGACCTAAGTTGTATACCTTGAGAACATTGACCCACCAGGGGGTGAACTTGTGGGAGACACTCTTAACCTGGAGTTTCAGGTATAAAAGGGGAAGCTCCACCCACCTTCATCACTTGAGGTCTTGGTAATAAAGATAATTGGTCACAGGGTGACCTCTCAAGTATGGGCCTCGTGTGCATTTATACTATATAGTAAGGACATATCAGGGAGGTGCTGTCAAAGAAGCCTTGGCGAGTTGCTGAAGTGCTTCTTGTAGATGGTACACACCGCAGCCACGGTGCGTCGGTGGTGGAGGGAGTGAATGTTTAAGGTGGTGGATGGGGTGCCAATTAAGTGGGCTACTTTATCCTAGATGGTGTCAAGCTTCTTGAATATTGTTGGAGCTGCACTCATCCAGGCAAGTGGAGAGTACTACATTACACCCCTGACTTGTGCCTTGTAGATGGTGGAAAGGCTTTGGGGAGTCAGCAGATGAGATACTTGCTGCAGAATACCCAGTTTCTGACCTGCTCTTGTAGCCACAGTATTTATGTGGCTGATCCAGTTAAGTTTCTGGTCAATGTTGACCCCGGGATGTTGATGGTGGAGGATTCGGTGATGGTAATGCCATTGATTGTCAAGGGGCGGTGGTTAGAATCTCTCTTAGAATGATAGAATCATAGAATGGTTACAGCACTTCAGCTAGTCCCACTCTCCCACCCTTTCCCTGTAACCCTGCAAATTTTTTTCCTTCAGGTATTTAAACAATTCCCTTTTGAAAGTCATAATTGAATCTGCCCCCACCACACTTTCAGGCAGTGAATTACAGATCCTAACTATCCCTGTGTAAAAAAGTTTTTCCTCAATTCGCCTTTGCTTCTTCAGCCAATCACCTTAAATCTGTGTCCTTTGGTTCTCGACCCTTCCGCCAATGCCAACAGTTTCTCTCTATCTACTCTGTCTAGACCCCTCATGATTTTGAACAACTCTATCAAATCTCCTCTCGACCTTCTCTGCTCTAAGGAGAAAGAACAACCCCAGCTTCTCCAGTCTATCCACATATCTGAAGTCCCTCATCCCTGGAACCATTCTTGTAAATCTTTTCTGCGTCTTCTCTAAGGCCTTCACATCCTTCCTAATGTGCGATGCCTAGAATTGGACACAATACTCCAGTTGAGGCAAACCCAATGTTTTGTAAAGTTTCAACATAACTTCCTTGCTTTTGTGCTCTATGCCCCATTTATAAAGCCCAGTATCCTGTAAGCTTTTTTTTAACCGTTTCCTCAATCTGCCCTGCCACCTTCAAAGATTTGTGCACATTTACCCCCAGGTCAGTCTGTTCATGCACCCTCTTTAGAATTGTACTCTTTAGTTTATATTGCCTCTCCTCGTTCTTCCTACCAAAATGTATAATTTTTCACTTTTCTGTGTTAAATTTCATCTGCCACGTGCCCGCCCATTCCACCAGCCTGTCTATGCCCTTTTGAAGTCTATCACTATCCTCCTCACTGTTCACTATACTTCCAAGTTTTGTGTCATCTGCAAATGCTGAAATTGTGCTCTGTACACCCATGTCCATGTCATTAATATGGATCAAGAAAAGTAGGGCTTCTAGTACTGACCCCTGGGGAATACCACTTTCTTCCAGTCCGATAAACAACCATTCATCACTACTCTCTGTTTCCTGTCACTTAGCCAAGTTCGTATCTATGCTGCCACTGTCCCTTTCATTCCATGGGCTTCAACTTTGCTGGCAAGCCTATTATGTGGCACTTTTATCAAATACCTTTTGGAAATCCATGTACATCACATCAACCGCATTACCCTCATCAACCCTCTCTGTTACCTCATCAAAAAACTTGATCAAGTTAGTTAAACATGATTTGCCGTTGACAAATCCATCCTGGCTTTCCTTAATTAATCCACACTTGTCCAAGTGACTGTTAATTTTGTCCCGGATTATCATTTTTAAACACTTCCCCCTACTAAGTTTAAACTAACTTATCTGTAGTTGTTGGACAAGGTTGTAACATTTGAAATTCTCCAGTCCTCTGGCATCACCCGTATCTAAGGAGGATTGGAAGATTATGGCCAGAACCTCTGCAATTTCCACCCTTGCCTCTCTCAGCATCCGAGGATGCATCCCATCCGGTCCTGGTGACTTAACTACTTTAAATATTGCCAGCCTTTCTAGTACCATCTCTTATCAATTTTTATCCCATCCTGTATCTCAACTACCTTCTCTTTCACTATGACTTTTGCAACACCTTCTTCCTTAGTAAAGATAGATGCAAAGTACTCATTTAGTACCTCAGCCATGCCCTCTGCCTCCCTGCATAGGTTTCCTTTTTGGTCCCGAATCGGCTTGTGGATTCCCTTTTACGTTAGCTGCCAATCTATTCTCGTACTATCTCTTTGCCCCTCATTACTTCCCCTCTGAACTTTCTATATTCAGCCTGGTACTGACTTGTATTCTCAACCTGACATCTGTCACAGGCCCCCTTTTTCTGCTTCATCTTATTCTCTATCTCTTTCGTCATCCAGGGAGCTCTGGCTTTGGCTGTCCTACCTTTCCCTCTCGTGCGAATGTACCTCGATCGTATCCGAACCATTTCCTCTTTAAGGCAGCCCTTTGTTCGATTGCAGTTTTGCATGCCAATCTTTGATTCCAATTTACCTGGGCCAGATCCATTCTCAACCCACTGAAATTGGCCCTTCTCCAATTAAGTATTTTTATTCTAGATTGCTCCATGGCTAATCTAAACCTTATGATACTGTGGTCACTGTTCCTTAAATGTTCCCCTCCTGACACTTGCTCCATTTGACCTACCTCAATACCCAAAACCAGTTCCAGCAATACCTCCTTCCTCATTGGGCCAGAAATGTACTGATCAATAAAATTCTTCTGAACACACCTCAGAAATTCTTTCCCCTCTCTGCTCTTTACACTATTACTAACCCAGTCTATATTAGGATAATTGAAATCCCCCATTATCACCATAGTTCTTGCACCTCTCTGTAATTTCCATGAAAATTTGCTCCTCTATATTCTTCCCACTAGTTGGTAGCCTTATAGAATACACCTAGTAGTGTACTGGCACCTCTATTGTTTCTTAACTCTAACCAAATAGATTCTGACCCTGACCCCTCCAGAACATCCTCTCTCTCCAGCACTGTAACATTCTCCTTAATCAATACTGCCACCCCACCTCTTTTCTTTAATTTCTTATCTTTCCTGAACACCTTATATCCAGGAATATTTAGTTCCCAAACCTGCCGTTTTTTGAACTAGGTCTCCGTTATCTACACACCATATTACCTTGTGGTTATTTGTACCTGCAGCTCGCCAACCTTATTTACCACACTTTGTGTGTTTACACACATGCACTGTAAACCTATCTTCGACCTTCTTGTATACTTTCTTAGTCTGACCCCACCTAATACTGTACTAATTCTTACTTTAGTGCTATCCATCTCTTCTAATTATTTGTGCTCCTTGTTTCTCCTTTCTGATGCTGCATCCTGGTGCCCATCCCCCTGTCAAATTAGTTTAAACCCATTCCAATAGCACTAGCATCCCCCCCACCCCCCCCCCCCCCCCCAAGGATATTGTTTCTGGCTCTTGTTGGAGACATAGTCATTGCCTGGCACTTGTGTGGCATGAATATTACTTGCCACTTATCAGCCCAAGCCTGAATGTTGTCCAGGTCTTGCTGCATGCAGGCATGGACTGCTCCATTATCTGAGAAGTTGCAAATGGAACTGAACATTGTGCAATCATCAGCGAAAATCCCCACTTCTGACCTTAGGATGAAGGAAGGTCATTGATGAAGCAGCTGAAGATGGTTGGGCCTAGGACATTGCCCTGAGGAATTTCTGCAGCGATATTCTGGGGCTGTGATGGTTGACCTCCAACAACCACAACCACCTTCCTTTGTGCTAGGTATGACTCTAACCAGTGGAGAGTTTCCGCCCTGATTCCCATTGACTTCAGTTTTACTCAGGCTCCTTGATACCACACTTGGTCAAATGCTGCCTTGATGTCAAGGGCAGTCACTCTCACCTCATCTCTGGAATTCAGCTCTTTTGTCCATATTTGGACCAAGGCTGTCATGAAGTCTGGAGCCGAGTGATCCCGGTGGGACCCAAAACTGGGCATCGGTGAGCAGGTTATTGTTGAGTAAGTGCCGCTTGATAGCACTGTCGACAACACCTTCCTTCACTTTGCTGATGATTGAGAGCAAACTGATGGGGTGGTAAATGGCCAGATTGGATTTGTCCTGCTTTTTGTGGACAGGACATACCTGGGCAGTTTTCCACATTGTTGAGTAGATGCCAGTGTTGTAGCTGTACTGGAAGAGCTTGGCTAGAGGCACGCTAGTTCTGGGGCACAAGTCGAGATGTCGGGGCTCATAGCCTTTACTGTATCCAGTGTGCTCAGCTGTTTCTTGATATCATGTGGAGTGAATCGAATTGGCTGAAGACTGGCTCCTGGGGTTCTGTGATGGTGGGGACCTCAGGAGCAGGCCAAGATGGGTCATCCACTCGGCACTTATGACTGAAGATGGTTGCAAACGTTTCAGCCTTGTCTTTTGCACTTGCGTGCTGGACTTCGCCATCATTGAGCATGGGGATGTTCATGGGACTTCCTTCTCCCGTTAATTGTTTAGTTATCCACCACATTCACAACTGGATGTGGCAGGACTACAGAGCTTTGATCTGATCCATTGCTTGTGGGATTGCATAGCTCTGTCTATAGCATGCTGCTTCCGCTGTTTAGCATGCATGTAGTCTTGTGTTGTAGCTTCTCCAGGTTGGCATCTCAGTTTTAGGTACGCCTGGTGCTGCTCCTGGCATGCTCTTCTACACACCTCCTTGAACGAGGTTTGGTCCCCAGGCTTGATGGTAATGTTAGAGTGAGAGATTTGCCAGGCCATGAGGTTACAGATTGCAGTGGAGCACAATTCTGCTGCTGCTGATGGCCCACAGTGCCTCATGGATGGCCAGGTTTGAGCTGCTAGATCTGTTCCGAATCTATTTCATTTAGCACGGTGGTAGTGCCACACAACATGATGGAGGGTGTCTTCAGCCTCTCCACAAGGACTGTGCGATGGTCACTGCTACCAATACTGTCATGGACAGATGCATTTGCCGTTGGCCCAGTCTAGCAGTTATGTCCTTCAGGACTCGGCCAGCTCGGTCAGTATTGGTGCTATTGAGCTACTCTGTGCCCTTGCTACCCTCAGTGCTTCTTCCAGATAGTGTTCAACATGGAGGAGTATTGATTCATCAGCTGGGGAGGATGGTAGGTGGAATCAGCAGGAGGTTTCCTTGCCCATGCTTGACCTGAAGCCATGAGACTTCATGGGGTACAGAATCAATGTTGAGAACTTCCAGGGCCATTCCCTCCTGACTGTATACCACTATGCCACCACCTCTGGTGGCTCTGTCCTATTGGTGGGACAGGACATACCCAGGGATGGTGATGGAGGAGTCTGTGATTAATTTCATTAAATTCTACACAATCTATAAATCATGGAAAGAACCATGTTATCCTAGAACATTGAAGGTGCTAATAATCCAATGGAAAAAAATCTAATCTTTACCCAGTTAAAGAGATTGTCTTGTGAGGGAGCTTATATAGAAGAAACATTTGCATAGCTCCGCCCCCATGCAGAAGACCAATTCCCACAAGTTACATGCATTAATGACATCAATGCGCTGGCATAGATTTATGCCCAGAAATATTAACACAGCACGACACAAAGAAAGGTGGAGCAGCATTCTACCTCACCAAAGTGCTGTTAATGAACCTGGATTTTTTTGGACCCCTACTGCCCTCCAAATGTTCAGATGGACTCAGCCACTGGAATGACCCCCGGAGCAGCAGAGGCATTGGGTTCTAAGGCACCATGACATAAGACAGAGGCACACTTGCCGTTACTCCTAATGGTGGCCCTGTATTGGTACTTGTTTTACATCAGTTTCAACATTCCAGTGCAGGCAAATGAGCTCCTCAGGAAATTTGGGTGTAATTTCCTACCGGCAAGATCGGTGCAGACACCGCTGCAAATTTTTAAATAATTTCTGCCTACATGAGATCCAGGAAATTTGGGTCTATTGCCTTTATCATGGGAGGGCAAGTAGCTGGAATTGTCATGCATTATTTTCATTAAAGTGACATGTGCCAATGATGAAATGACGTAACTTAATTCCCATTGCTTCATTAAATCTCAGCGGTTGGCAAGCGAACAGTAAGGTTTGCCATGTACTTTTTAATAAATACAATGGTAGCATATTATTAATATGATTTCTTAGTTGTGTCACTTAATATACTGACATCATTTTAAGATGTCCTGGCATATTAGGGCTTTAGCAGCATTATTTATCAAACCCATCTGTGTAATGGACTATTGGCCAATTTCAGTCACTTTACCTCTCTCAACAAATATACCTCAATCTGATAGATGCTGATTCAACACTGCACTCCTGGTCTCAGGCAATAAATCTATCTTAGCTTGTGGATCAAATAGATGGTTTTCTGATGAAATATTAGGAATTAACCGACTTGGATCGTGCTTTGTAGTTTTAAAAGCAATCATATTTCATTATTAGTTATACATCTGGCAAGAAGAAAGCTAATACGGCCAAATTTAATGAACTCACAGTCAGCAAAGATACTGGAAAATATCCATATTTCCATCAAGTAGATCATGTATTAAGGGAAATATGATCTGAGCACACTTT